>NC_080449.1:11980400-12342900 GCF_028018845.1 Melospiza georgiana | reverse complement strand
GGGAGGGAGGAGGAGATGCTCTGGGCTTGTGGGACAATAATATCAAAAAGCAGATGTTAATACCTCGGTAATGCTGCTGTGAGTTGATCTTAGAGAGGCTGCTGGTTGATTTGTTTAAAATTAAGCTGCACTTAAAATCTGAGATGGGATGGGGCTTAAACTGGGCACAGGTATTATTCGTGGGTTTGTTACTGGAGAAACCTGCCCTGACACCCACAGAACCTCACAACCTCAGAATTGTGGGGTTGGAGGGACCCTGGGGATCCTTCAATGCCCCCCCCTTGCCCAGGCAGGGTCACCCAGAGCAGGAACAGGTCCAGGTCCAGGTGGGTTTGGGGATCCCACCCAGAGCAGGAACAGGTCCAGGTGGGTTTGGGATCCCACCCAGAGCAGGAGCAGGTCCAGGTGGGTTTGGGGATCCCACCCAGAGCAGGAACAGGTCCAGGTGGGTTTGGGGATCCCACCCAGAGCAGGAACAGGTCCAGGTGGGTTTGGGGATCCCACCCAGAGCAGGAATGTGTTCGGGTGGGTTTGGGATGTCTGCAGAGAGGGAGGCTCCCTGAGGAACAGCCACTGGGGTTGTGGGAGATGGAATTCTGCTCTAATATTTGATTTCAAGGCATTGGCAGCCAGAGGGGGCTGACAAAGGGGCTGACCCTGCCCAGAGACCCTGCAGGACCTGCGAGTGGGACAGCAGCTCTTCCCAAGCTGCCACTTTGGCTTTAAATCTTCCTTTAAAAAAAAGGAGAAGGAAGGCAAACAGCCAGTACAGTGAAACACGCAGGAAAATTGGTGATGCCTTGAAATTAAAAGCATTTTTTAGGCCATGGCCATTTAAAGCAGCTTAATTAGAATTAAAGAATTTTAAAGAGTTTTTATAATGCACTTGTTAATCTTTTGGCTGAATCATATTGCGTTTTATTCTATCTAATTGATTTTTAGCAATTTAGTAGTGTCATTATCTTTCCCTTAATTACAGATCAAATCAAATAAAAAATGTATTCACAAGTTGAGGTTCTTAACAGCCAAAGAAATATGGAAATGTTTTATTAGCACACGTTTCTGATGGCTGCTGTTTGCAGAAGAGTTGGATGTGTCCATTTAACAGACAGGCTTGTTGAAGAAACATTCCTCAGGGAGAGAAAGTTGGGTTTTTTAATTTCTCATAGGACAGTCTAAAAGACTATGCCTTTACTTTGACCCTAGTAGTTGAAAAATCATTTTAAAGCATTGATGATAATTATGGAGAAAGGGCTCACTTATGTGTCTGTTTAAGCACCACAAAATCACTAATCGAAGAGTTCTTGTTTTGTAGTTAAACATTAAATGTAAGTGAACTGGTAATCGGTTTATTCTTGATTCCAATATAAATTTATATTTCATTATTTTTTTCAATTTATTTAATATTTCCCACTCAGAATTTGTAAAGGCAATATAATGGTCAGGTTTTTTCCATGTAAATTCTTTTGTTTCCCTGTCTGAACCAAAGAGGAAGAAAATTCTCACTGTCTTCTTAATATTAGTAGAGCATGCTTGATTTACTAATAGGAGCAGTTTCTCAGGTCTTTGTGGCGATTGAATTTATGAATTTATCAAACTTCAGGCTGCTATGGACCTAAATCCCGGGGGAAAAAATGTTGAAAACGCTTTATGTCAGAAAGTGTCCTGCATCAAAGTTGCTTGAACGGCCCATCAGGGCATTTTCACATATTTTAAGGGCAAAAGCTTTAAGGTTGAAGTCTTTAATGATCCTTTTAGAGGTGGCCCTGAGTGGCACGAGGCTTTTGTGGTGCTGGAGGGGAGCCCCTCTAAACTGGTGCTGTGTGATGGCACCTGCTGCCAGGAGGGAGGGCAGTGCCAATGGGACACTGTGTTTGTTATTTATTGTTCATTATTTATCAGTCCTGGGCTCCTCCCCGGTGCTGTGGCACCTGCCCTGGCACCAGGGGCATGCACTCCATGGCACCCCATCCAAGAGTGCAAAACTCCTGAGTGCAAGGAAATTTGGCTTGAAGGGGGTACTTTGGGGACTGATGCTGAGAAAGAAACCGCCTGGTGGAGGAAATCAAATCCCATCTCCATGAGCTGCCTGGCTCCACATCACGTTCTGTCTCTCTGAAGGTTTTTAAATTGAGGGGCAAAAAGCTGTTGTGATAGTGTCACTAAACACTGCAGAACAAATTTCCATATAAAACCCTTCCTAGGTAGGAAATTCCAGTTAATAATAGTTTGGAGGAAAACCTATAGTAAAACTTGAGCATATTAACTATTAAGAGTTTAATTTGAGCTCTGGGGGAAATGATGTATTGAGGTAGGTACAGTAAAACTGATGAGATTGCAGGCAGGTTTTACAGATGATTTTCTCTTTCTTTTAAGGATAATTGAGTCATTTTAATGATAAGCCTTGCTTGGCTTCTTTGAATGGACCGCATGTAATTAGTTGCAGCTTCAACTTTGAAATGTTTTGACAGAAAATGTATCATTTAGCGGGTGCATTTTTCCAGCATGCGCCTTTAATATTTGTTCATTTTCTGCAAGGCACAACTTTGCTACTTCAGGTGGAATCGCAGGCAGGGCTGGGCTGCCTTTGTCACTGTGCTGGTTTGACCAGGAAGTGGGAATTCACCTCGCTGGTTCCCTGCAGGATGAGGAGGATGATGATGGCAGGTTCCCTGCAGGATGAGGAGGATGATGATGGCAGGAACACGTTCAGAGGCACGGCGGTGCTGTCCTTGTCCCCTCGCTGGTTCCCTGCAGGATGAGGGAGGGTTAGGGTTAGGGTTAGGATTAGGGTTGGCAGGAACACGTTCAGAGGCACCATGGTGCTGCCTTTGTCCCCTGGCTGGTTCCCTGCAGGATGAGGAGGATGATGATGGCAGGAACACGTTCAGAGGCACAGCAGTGCTGTCCTTGTCCCCTGGCTGGTTCCCTGCAGGATGAGGAGGATGATGATGGCAGGAACACGCTCAGAGGCACCACAGTGCTGCCCTTGTCCCCTGGCTGGTTCCCTGCAGGATGAGGAGGATGATGATGGCAGGAACACACTCAGAGGCATGGCGGTGCTGTCCTTGTCCCCTGGCTGGTTCCCTGCAGGATGAGGAGGATGATGATGGCAGGAACACACTCAGAGGCACGGCAGTGCTGTCCTTGTCCCCTGGCTGGTTCCCTGCAGGGTGAGGAGGATGATGATGGCAGGTTCCCTGCAGGATGAGGAGGATGATGATGGCAGGAACACGCTCAGAGGCACGGCGGTGCTGTCCTTGTCCCCTGGCTGGTTCCCTGCAGGATGAGGAGGATGATGATGGCAGGTTCCCTGCAGGGTGAGGAGGATGATGATGGCAGGAACACGCTCAGAGGCACGGCGGTGCTGTCCTTGTCCCCTGGCTGGTTCCCTGCAGGATGAGGAGGATGATGATGGCAGGTTCCCTGCAGGGTGAGGAGGATGATGATGGCAGGAACACGTTCAGAGGCACCATGGTGCTGCCTTTGTCCCCTGGCTGGTTCCCTGCAGGATGAGGAGGATGATGATGGCAGGAACACACTCAGAGGCATGGCGGTGCTGTCCTTGTCCCCTGGCTGGTTCCCTGCAGGCTGAGGAGGATGATGATGGCAGGTTCCCTGCAGCATGAGGAGGATGATGATGGCAGGTTCCCTGCAGGGTGAGGAGGATGATGATGGCAGGAACACGCTCAGAGGCACGGCGGTGCTGTCCTTGTCCCCTGGCTGGTTCCCTGCAGGATGAGGAGGATGATGATGGCAGGAACACGCTCGGAGCAGCTGCAGCCCGTTCCAGCCCAGCGCAGCACCTGCGGGCCGGCGCCGCTGCCCTGCTGCAGCTTCAGCTGCCAGCTCTGCCAGCAATGCAGCGCGCCTGCCTCGGCCTAATTAGAGGCATGATTTGTGAAACGCTGCCTATTTATTTAATTAATCACCGGCACAAAGCTATAAAACCCATATTTTAAAAATCCCTGTTAGTTTGCCATGTGGTTAATAGATTGTGGCACATTAAAAAGTGACACGGTGATGTATTAAAAATGTTCCACCTAAGGTTGGCTGATGTCCTCGAGGAACTTGAGCTGTCTGCTTTGTGCAGCAGAAGCAGAGGATTAGAGGCTGATCTGTTCAAGGATTGAGTATTTCTGAAAACATTCATCTATTTTAGAGCATCTGTTCGTTAAAATAGATCGTGGCACGTTCCTTAACGCACAAATAATGTTTATGGTGCAGTTTTAATTATAAGTTTTGGTTGCATTTTGTTATTACAAAGAATAACTCTATTCCTCAGTATTAAATTGTAATGTTTATTACTAAGTAAAATACGTATAATTCTTCTAAAGAGGCTGTTTCTTCTCCTCACTAGAAGGAATTTGAGGGTGGTTTGGGGTAATGGATGCATTTCTGCTGCAGCTGGAGCAACAACACTTGGATCAATGTGTTTTTATCCCGGGGCTGCAGGGCAGGCTGAGCTGGTGCCACAGGGCTGGTGGGACATCCACCCTCTGTGTTGGCTTGGGCACATGGAGAGGGAGCCAGTGTGGGGCAGAATGCCATGGGATTGTGGCAGGGGAGGGTGGACAGGGCCATTTGTCCTAAATCTGACACCTACATGGACAAAAACACAGCCTGGGCTGTAACAGGGGTGGACCTGGGGCTTCTCCCTCCCTCCACATAGCATTTGTCAGAAAAAAAGCAGTATTAAGAACTCACATTAATAGCACTCCAAGTAAACCAGATTTTAATTCACAGAGAGTTGTACAAATGAATGTGTGTTACTATAATTGAAACGTGCTGTTACCAGCACTATGTGTCTTATTCTTTGCTCAGGACTTACATAATTTTATTAATTGTGGGAGCGAATGCCAACAGGAGCAGGCAGTGCTGTGGGTGCCGGGCTGTGTGGTTGTTTCTGTAAATCTGGTAAATCTCTGAGTGTGAGGACGTGTTCAGGTGCGAGGAACCTGTCCAGCTCGGAGGGGATGTCTCTCAGCTGTGTGCTGTATAATTAACTGGTACATGAGGAGGGGGCTGGAATAAAACATGAGCGTGGTAATGCAGCCTGGAGCTGGGGCTGTGGTGATCATTGCCATGCAGAGGACGCCTTGCTCAGAGCTGCTGCGGCCTCTGCAGCCTGCACAACATCTGGACCTTTAATTGACAAATCGCCTGGTGCTCTGCAGAGCAGGCATGCTAACTGGAGTCAACAATTTAGAATAAAAAATAATAGTGTGTTATTTACCTTGCAGTTAAATATTCATACTTTGTTATGCTTTGGATAACAGGAAATTACTGGGTTAAATTTTTATGAATAGTGACAGTGTGAATAAGATAAATTAAGTATTTAATGATGTTAATGGAGTTTTACATCGTGATCTGCTAACTGTGCAGCACAAGCTGGGGTGATGCAAAGGAGAATCCTCTCCTCAGAAGGGAACAGCTCTGGGGCTCCACTGCAGGGCTGGCAGTGTGGGGTGTCCTCCACCTTGGTTTGGGAATAGCAGCAGGAACCAAGTGCCCAGAGTGAGGAAAAGCCCAGTGCTGGTGTAACCACCTGATGAAACACGCACCATTCCAGTCTTGCCATGGTGGGGAACAGTGGAGTGGGCTGAAGAAGGAAAGAAAAAAGAAAAAATATGGTCCCTTATATTGCCATAAACATCTGTGCTCTGATCTGTTAGAAATTTCTGTGTGTTGTAAATACTGGGTGTTATATTTCCACTTTTCCCCTTCAAGTATTTTCTGTGTGTCAATTAAATACAGAAGCGAGTAAGTTATGTTGTGGAGGTGATTGCTGGGTCACACAGTGCAGTCAACACCCTGTCACCCAAACCAAAACACATTGAACTGGGTTTAAAAGTGAGAAGACATTTTGCATTTGGGAATGGAAAGGCATTTGTTTCCATTTTGTGCAGTGTTTAGCGTTGTTTGCTGGGAGGTGAGTCAATGACTTGAATTAATTATAATTACTGAAGAGACGTATACTGATTGAGCAAATAAAGTAGTAAGCTCATTCGTGCCAAGGCCATCTAATTAAATGCTAACTTTGGGTAAGCTAGATGTGCATGAAAGATTAATTTTAAGAGGTTTTTATGACTCCCACTAAATAATGATTCAGTAAAATCTTTGCATTATATCATTAGAACATCTAATCTTAAAGTGATATAACATTTAGTCACAGAACTCCATTGTGCAGGAAGAGGCAGTAAATTGTCAGTGTTGAAGATCAATCACTTTTCCCTGGGAAATGTTTATGGACTTTGTTTTAATTTTGTGCCTGGTGTGCAGTGAGGCAGAGCAGGAGTGCGGAGGGTGCCCTGTGCCTGAGTGTGCCCCCATCCTGTTCTGCAGGGGCTGCAGGGGAGAGCTGTGGATGGGGAGCTCCCCAGTCTGGGCCAGGTGCAGTGCCAGTGACCAAGGTGCACCTACCTGGTGCATGAGGGAGGAGTGCATTCCCTCATGGACTTCGGTTAAAATTTGATTTTCAATCTTAGAAAGACACCTTATGTTGGAAGGACTGATAAATTTTAAATAATTTTTTTTTTTTTATTTGACGTACTGTAGGAGAGCACCAGGGAGCCTTAAAAGAGTCCATCAATAAAAATACTAGGAAAATTTTCTATGATTTATTGTACATTTTCAGTGTATCCAGTCACTCCTCACTTTCTTAAAGGATTGGTGGGATATAACATTTCTAACAATAAAAGCTTAATGGAATCAGATTTGTGATTTCCTAGAAAATTAACGAGATATTTTGTCAATTTTATTCCAGACTTCATTTGTCAGAATATACAGTGTCCAGTGACAAGCTAAAAGAATTTTTTGACAAATTAACTGTGCCACAGGTGACAGATCAGGAAAATGTTAATTTAACATCCCCTTTATGCTTCCCAGATTTATTGGAGGCTATTAAGGAAACTCCAAATGGTAAGGCCCCTGGCCCTGAATAGATTTTCCATTGAATTTTATACAGGATCTATTAATAAAGTTTGATGCTGCCTCTTTGAATATTGGTAATTGTCCTTTATCTTCTGGGTTTCCTCAGCATTTCCACTTGGAATACAGTTTTTAGTTGGGAGCCAGAAGTAATTGTGGTTCCAGGAATGGCTGTGGTTGTGAGTGCTTCCTCCTGGAGAGGAGGCTGCAGGTCCCTGCAGAGCCAGGAGCTGTCCCTGGGCTGGCTCTGAGGACTGGCCTTGGCTGGTCCCTGAGTCCCAGTGTCCCTGTGTCCCTGTGTCCCTCTGTCCTTGTGTCCCTGTGTCCCTGAGTCCCTGTGTCCCAGTGTCCCTGTGTCCCTCTGTCCCAGTGTCCTGAGTCCCTGTGTCCCAGTGTCCCTGTGTTCCTCTGTCCCTGTGTCCCAGTGTCCCTGTGTCCCTCTGTCCCAGTGTCCTGAGTCCCTGTGTCCCAGTGTCCCTGTGTTCCTCTGTCCCTGTGTCCCTCTGTCCCTGTGTCCCTCTGTCCCTGTGTCCCACTGTCCCTGTGTCCTGAGTCCCTGTGTCCCAGTGTCCCTCTGTCCCTGTGTCCCAGTGTCCCTCTGTCCCTGTGTCCCTCTGTCCCAGCGTCCCTCTGTCCCTCTGTCCCTGTGCCCAGTGTCCCTCTGTCCCAGTGTCCCTCTGTCCCTGTGTCCCTCTGTCCCAGTGTCCCTGTATCCCTCTGTCCCTCTGTCCCTGTGCCCAGTGTCCCTCTGTCCTCCCTGCATTTATGTGTGTAACTGGTGTGGTGTGCCAAGGAGTGCCATTAATTTCCTGCTGTTTGCTCCTTCTCCTGCCAAGGCAGCCTCAGCTCGGGGGTCTCTGGGCAGGACCAAGGTCACCAACACCCTCAGCCCCCGTGCCTGGATGTGGGCACCTGGGCACACACACCTGAGCTGTTACCTGTGATTGGCACCACTCGTTTCCCTCTCACAATAAGTCCTGGAAGTAGAAAAGCACAGACAGAAGCCCACCCTGGTGGTTTCTAGCCGCTCTGTTGTGTTCATGACCTCGTGGGGTTAAGGTGTCCCAGAGGGTCCCGGGCACATGAGCTCAACCAAAGCCTGTTCAGGTTTATCCAAACAAAGTGAAGGAATGTCCCTTGTTCTGTTGCAATCCTAACCCTTCCTTTAAATTAGCCAAACCGGTTTCTTCTTACCCTAAAAATATGGGAAGAGGAGGTATCTGTTCTATAAAAATGCTTTCTTAAAAAATAAATGTATTATGTTGGGATGGATTTTAATAATACTTTTAGCCGTGCCAGTATGAATAACTTTAATCTTTAAATTCCTATTACTTCTCTAATTTATAATCACACTGAAGGATCAAATGGTTTTTAACAATATATTGAAATTAGCACATGGCATTTAACTCCCTGTTTTATGCTCTCATTATAGATTTATAGCATTGAATCCTTTTATTCTGTTACTTAGAATTCCAAGTGATTAATTCAAGAAGCCCTTTCTCTTCTCAAGGCCCTTGTAGTATGGAGAGAGATGGAGATACAGAGTTACTTGGGGTGCCTTGGAAGAGGGGGTCAGGATGTGCAATTTTTGTTTGTTTAGAAGATTTCTGGGTCAAAGCTGCAGTCCTACCTGCAGTGGATTAAACATTCTTATAATGCAAACTTTGTAGATTTGTGTTGCTGTGTGCTTTACGGTTTATTTACATGTCAGTCTCCAGGGCACCAAATGGGTTATTTTCATCCAGTAAGTTCCAGCAAACCCCTTATAAACTAATAAATATTAGTTTATTCTTGCTGGTGTCCTCAAGCAGAGCGGTTCAGTGGCTCAGCTGTGTGTGTGGTTTTGTTTTGCTCTTGGCAAGCCAAGGCCAAGCCTTGGTGAGTGGGTGTCTGTGCTCCCTCTGGGAGCTCCTCAGGTGGAGGGGATGAACTGCAGAAAAGAGCAGAAATGCAGAAACAATTTGGAAGTCTTAGGCTGTTTTTTTGAGTCCCTCTTCCTCCCCATCCCACGCATAATTCCATTTTTTTGGGATTCTGCAGGAACATGGGATCCTACAGCAAAGTTCAGGCTCTTTATGGAAATCTGTGAAGTCATGTCCAGATATTTCATGTCCTTTTTACAGATAAACAGCGCGGAAATAATTGGAACTTAAATGTTTAATCTCCTTCCAATTTTAAGCCATAGCAGCATATTTTGGTTTTCCTGCTGAGCCGAATTCCACCCGCCCAGATTTTGTATAAACCCTGTGACACTTTTGGATACATCCTGATGAAACGTGTTTCCTCCCCAGGGCCACGTTGGTACAACGGCAACCAAAAAAATCGATGTCTACCTCCCGCTGCACACGAGCCAGGACAAGCTGCAGCCCATGACCGTGGTGACCATCGCCAACGCCAAGGTGCACGACCTGATCGGGCTCATCTGCTGGCAATATACAAGTGAGGGACGGGAACCCAAGCTGAAGTAATGCTCTTTCTTTACTACCTCCTGACCTCTCCATTTCTCCTCTGCAGCCTTTTTAGCATACTGAAACGGATTTTGTGTCAGTGTTTGGGAATATGAACCCTAGCACCTTCACGTGTAGCAGTGTTTCCCTCTGAGCAGCACAGGGGCACCTCCAGCCATTCCTCCTTCAGTTAGCTGCTGTGTGCTGGGAAATGATCAACAGGAGGGCTTGGGCCTGTAAATGAATCATCATCTCAAAACTATGTAAAAATAATGCAAACTGTATCTCTTTTGGTGTCACAGAGGCATTTGTTATTCCATGTCCCATCTATTTTTTGCTAGTGTCCTCAATGGCTGAGATCACAAGAAGTCAGATAAAGTCCAGAGCTCCTCTCAGTCCCTCTGCTCTGCTGGAGCACTGCTGGTGGTTAGTAAGAGCTGTTCCTTTTTCCTGGCAGATGACAGGAGATGCATGGAAAGGTTCTTCAGAACAGCTCACCTGAGCACCTTTCATTTTAGACCAGCTGTGTAAAATACTTCTGGTTTTGCTGGGCCATAGAACATAAAATAAGGACTTAAAGTAGTTTATTACAGAGTTGTCAGGTACTGGCAGGGATGTCCCTGGTGCAAGGAGGTTGCTAGTTTTGTTTGGGTTTTTTCTATATGAGCCAAATTTCACTTTTTTTATTGTTCCTGGAATATTGAATGAATAGGGTGGGGGTTTTTTCATCCTGAATTTCACAGCTCACTCTTTCAGCATTTTTCAGGAGCCCTGGAGGGCTCAGCAGCCCTAGCTGCTGCTGTAGCACAGCTGTGGGGGAATGGGAGTCAGGGCACTTGGGTTCCCAGGTTGGGATTTGCTGATTTCTGTTCCACAGACAGGGCACAGGAAAGCAGCCCCTCTTGAAAACACTTCCATGGATGTTCTTTCTTTGGATATGGATTTTTCCTTAGCTCTTCTCAACAGACATGTGAAATGTTTCCGGGGTTTAACACTTGGGTTTGATTTGTCCTTTTTTATGTTCTGGAGAAGAAATATGAAATTATTCACAGATGGTGCCATTTCATTTGCTGTTATTAATTTCTGCTCATTATATCACAAGTTCAGAGAAGTGTCCTTTGTGTATGATTAGGCTATTTTTTAATGAGTAAGACTGCACTAATGTCAGTCTTTGGGCACACACACATTTCTCAGGAGCAGAGCAGAGCTCAAATGGAACAGCACCCGTGAGTGGAGTGTTCCGTGAGCCATCACTGCCCACAGCAAAAGGCAACAGTGGGAAGAAATGAATTTCACTGTCTGCCTTGAAGGATAAGATGTTATGATGTGTCAAAAAGTGCTCATGAGCAAGGAGGCTGTCCAGTGTAATCAAATCTCAGGCAGAGAGAATAAAATAAAATAAATAATGGAGGCGTGAGCTCCCAAGAGCACAGTCAGACACAGCAGCAGCAGCTGAGAGTCTGGGGACAAAGGCTCAGGCTGAGGGCCAGAGCCTCGAGTTTCCAAGAAGTTTCTTTTCTTGTAGGTCCTTAATTATTTCTCATCATCTTTTTGTTAGCATTGCTGACTGCCAGTCCTGAAGCAAGGATTGATTTAACTGTAAACTAATTCTCATATTTCCAAGTAAGGAAGGAGGTCGTGTAGGGTGCCCATTCTGCATTGGCCATTTGCTCCTGATTCAGTCAGGTGAGAGCGTGAAAGGACAGAAAGGGGATCAGTGTGGCACTGCACTGAAATCCATCTACAGAATGCCTCAGATGGGTATGCAAGGCATGCAGAGTGACAGCTATACCTGCTAGTGACACTGGGAGAATAATGAGGAGGTTTTAGACTTTATAATTAGGAGAAGCAACCCCTTCTGTCTTTAGGAAAAGAATATATTACTGCCTAATTCCTTTTCCTAAAAAATAGGTGTAAGAGTCTGAAGTGAATGAGTACTAGTTGACAGCTTTGAGAACATTCTGTATTCAATTAGGCTGCCTTTTTATTATAATTGTGTTGTATTTGTCTCTATTCAGTCTCTTGGTTCCAGGAACCACTGGCAGGGTTAGCAGCCCTGTCCCTGGCCTCCCACACATGGCCCTGGGGTGTAACCCAGCATTTTCCTGACAGATGTGCTGGAATGATTCCACCTGCAAAAAATAAACAAAATCCCTTTCTAGGAAGAAATTAATAGTGAGATGCACAATTCAAATTTAATTGCTATTTTTAGAAGTGAGGAGTGAATCTCTCCTTTTTGTGCTGAACTTGTAAGTCCCCAGCTTCAATCTCCCTCAGCCTGGGGGAGGTTCAAAGTGCAGAACAGTTCTACTCACTGGACTTTTTTATTTATTTTTTTACCACATGGTGACTAAATGTGTTGAGGAAGGCAGCCCATGAGTGCAGACGTGTGCAGCCCCTCTGTTCTGTGGGGTGTGAGCAGTGCTGGGATGTTCCCAGTTTGGCACTGGGACCTGCTGGCTGTGCTCTGCTGTGCCTTCCTCCAGCCGGGGACAGGGCACAGGGAGTGGCTCCCACTGCCAGAGGGCAGGCATGGGTGGGAGATTGGGAATTGGGAATTCCTGGCTCTGGGGCCCTGGCACGGGGTGCACAGAGCAGCTGTGGCTGCCCCATCCCTGGAAGGGTTCAAGGCCAGAAAGTTTCTTCGCTAGTGTTTGCAGAATTTCCAAAATTCAGAGTGGTGAATGTTGCTGAATTACCTTTGGTGAGCAGAATTGCAGCTTACATTAACAGCAATGCATCATTATTCCCTGTTTTCTATAATAAATGTCTTAGTCATGACAAGATGCCTATAGATCACCTGGACTAAACACTCTCAATAAAGCACAGTTGCAACCAAAGGTTTGTGAATTAATTGAGAAAATTGCAAATCAGGTAGTCAGTGAAATAATTCATTGTCACATCCAATCAATAAACTTTGTAAATCAACTCATTTAATTCAAAAAATGATCTATATAGATCAAGCGACCAATTAAACAATTAGCATACACTTTACAATTAATTAATTTAAGCATCAATCATGCAATTAAAACTCCAAATTTAAACTGCAGAGTTTAGAAACATGCTGCCACATGCACCTCCAGCTTTACTGCATGGCTGGGGAAAGGCCTGAGTGCTGGCAGGTTTACAGTCAGAAAGAATACTTATTTTCAGGTCAATAATTTAAACTGAAGTAACATTTGAAATAGATTTCAATGTTAGGAAATTATGATTAATACCTGTTTGGTAGCTATAAATAGTTGTTTCCCTCTGGGCTTTCATCTGTGGAAAGAAAGAGGCTCAGCTCTTTATTTCTTTCACATTGTATCTGTTTCAGCTTTCTGTGTTAGTTCTGCCTGTTGGTGTTTATTAATTTGTGACTGCTTTTAGTGACTGAACTTAGGTATTTAGGAAAGGTAAGTGTTCTGCTAATCATTGCTGCTGTGTTGGATAGATATTTACTTTTCCCATAGTTCATTACCCTGCTCACCTGCCCGAGAGCACTCTCTGCTTCTCCAGCCTACAGACACGAAACTTCCACAGTTGTTTGACCTGTGAGAAATCACAGACACCACTTGTCTGCCTTTAGCTCTGAAGTGTAGTCATCATATAAATAAATAAATTTTCACAAATGGAGAAATATCCTTCCTGCTTTACGAAATCACAAAACTTTTACAGATTTTAGTGCATTTTAATCACTGTCAGGTTTCGTTTGTGGAGCGGTGAAGGACGAAGACTGCTCTGCTCTGAGGTTTGGGGTTTTTCCATCACCACAGGGTTGTGGCAGCAGGATGCATTGTGACCTTTGGGGACAGGTTTGTGTGGTGTCACCGTGCCATTTGAGAGCAGTGCCCCGTGCAGGTGTCCCCGTGCAGGTGTCCCCGTGCAGGTGACCCCGTGCAGGTGTCCCCGTGCAGGTGACCCCGTGCGGGCTGTGCTGAGTCGCTCTGTCCCTCTGTTGCAGTGACAATGTCAGCGCCTACTGCCTGCACATCGCCGAGGACGACGGCGAGGTGGACACGGACTTCCCGCCCCTGGACTCCAACGAGCCCATCCACAAGTTTGGCTTCAGCACGCTGGCCCTGGTGGAGAAGTACTCGTCCCCAGGGCTGGCAGCCAAGCAGTCGCTCTTCGTGCGCATGTGAGTACCCGGCTGGGCACAGCCGCCTCCTCCTCCTCCTCCTCCTCCTCCTCTGCCTCCCTTCTCCTGACCTCACCAACACTCGGGGCCACGCTCCTTGGTGATGCCCTGCACTGAAGTGGTTTATAGACAAATAGTTGCAGTGTGGCTCACTAACAGTGAGAAGAAAAACGCAGTAACCAAGCACACCAGCTGGACTGGACATTCCCCTCCCAAGTCCAGAAGAGTCCCCACCCCATCCACCCCCGAGACTTCAGCTGTCTGATTGTAGATCAAGAAGAATTTCCTATGTCCTTTGCTATATCCAGGGATATATACTGTGCTTGATCACTTTTATTTTTCTTTACTTGTGAATGAAAAATCTCTTAAACCATCAGAAGGCCTTAATTACTAGAACAAAATGCCAGGAGCATAAGCCACTTCTTACTTGGGAAAAATATTTCATGTTTGGAGCTCTTGAAATGAAAATGCTAATAGGGTTTTCCTGGTTATTGGACATTACTTACATTTCTTAACACTACAGCTGCTTCTAGTTCTGAATAATCAGACATTTTTTTAAAAATCTGGCTTATTTAATTAGTTTTTATATTCTTTATTGTGTACTGTGTTTCTTAGCGACGTTGCAAAGCATCCTACAGAAAGCCATTGTCAGAAATCCCACGTGTATTCCCAAAGGCCACATTCACTTTGCTCCCAGTGCATCAGGGCACTGGGAAATAAAATATTCTGGCCCCAGTGTTCACAAGTAAGTTATTCAAGGCTGAGATGCTGGGCTGTGCTACACTGAGGCTGTGGTGAGGAAGAGGAGGTCATTGTCAATGGACAACTCTAAATTGTTGCTGATTTCTCATCTGGACAAAGTGTCCTTCCCCAGCTGTGCCCCCAGAGCTGTCCTGGGTGCCTGAGCTGGGCTCAGTGCTCACTGCAGTCACCAGGGGTGGGTCAGGGGCTGGGGCTGTCCTTCCCATGGGGACACAGAGACCTCAGTGGGGTCTGGGGTGGCTCACAGAGGTGGCACTGCCCTTCCTGTGACAGCCCAGAGATCTCAGTGGGGTCTGGGGCTGCCCAGCAGAGCTCTGCCTGCAGCAGGCAGCAGGAGAAGGGCCCAGCTGCAGAAAAATGCAAAATCTTTTGGTTTACCATCATTTGTGCTGATGTGAGGAGAAATAGAATTCCTTCTAGCTTGGAGGTGCTGCTGTGGAGAAATAGGACAGCTGCATCATGAGCAGTGCTCTTCTGAAAGGGTCAGTTTGGTGGTGCCAGCATCCGCATTTTAATTTTAAATGGCTTGTGATTACTGTGTAAATAGCTAGGTTTAAATTAGAATTTTTAATGTGTCCCCTAGAGTAAAGAATTACCTGATCATCACTTGATCAAAAAGGTTGTTACCTCTGTGAGTTTACATGTGTGTGCTGTCTTATTTTTGTAGGGATTTGCTGTAAATTCTATGTCTTCTTCCTCCCCTGTCACCCTACCGGTGCATGTAATTGTGGTTTTATATTTTGCATCTCTCTTTTTTTCTCCTCCTCATGCTGAAGTACTTCAGCTGCTGCCATGTCAGCCTTGTGACTTGTAATGTTTATTAACATTGAATCAGTGTTGAAAAATGTTGATGCTTGTGAGGAGCTCCGTGCTGGGGCCGTGCTCCTCCTCGCGGGCTGAGCCCCGCCAGGGACCCCCTTCTGCAGGCCGTGTTTGAGCAGAAACAGTTTGCAGAACTTTACACACTTCACTCCTGCCAAGGCAAACTCTGAGCCACCCGAGTCAGTTGTAAATACCCAGAGGTGGTGGCTGGAAGTAGCCCACAGTGCAGTTTATATTCCGAGCTGCATGTGGATGTCTTTGTGGCTGTACAGAGTAGTAAATAATTGAGTTTGATTAGGGAGAGGGACCTCATTATCCCCCCACCTGTGCCCAGCTGGTAGGGGAGGGTCGAAATGAAGCCATTAGCTGTCGCTCTTACTGGCATCTCAAAGAGCTCAAATACATCTGTGTCTTATTTTCTTTTCTGGCACAATCAGTCGAGCAAGCTAAGCAGGCATGACCGAATTTGGCAAGTTCCAAGGACTCTGGCAAAGTTACACAAGGAGAAGAAGGAGGGCAGTCGTTCTGGCTGCTCGGTGCCCATTAGTCTAGCGAGCTGTGTGTTTGGAAGGCGGCTGCTGTGGAGAGCAGGGCTTTGTCCAGCGCCAGGCACGGCACCCGCGCTCCATCCGGGGGCTTTGCCAGGGACAGGCAAGCAGAGCACCACATCCATGGGAGTACAGGCTTCTTGAGGTGCTGAGGCCATACCTGAAAGGCTTAAAATAAATCTGTACCATCATTGGGGCTTTTTCCCTTGGAAATTGTATTGTTGGAACATGACACACTCAATCTAATGGTGTTTCGAGGAGCTGTAGCTCAGCTGCCAGTTGGCACACAGAGCAAATTTGGCATCCAGTTCTTCTGCTCCGTAGCACTTTTTTCTGTTTTGATATTGTACTTAAATTGCTTTGACTATTATATACAAATTTTCAAAGCTATACCCGATGGTTTAAGGTTTGAAACCCTTTTAAAATACCAGACTTGCATTGTGCTTTTGCAAATTCAGTTCAAAGCCCTGAAATGTGTTTTTTCTTGGACTCCAGCAGCAGTCCCCAAAAGGCCTGTTCCTGATTTGTGCATGGGGGTGGGTAATCTGCAAAGTACATTTTAGAATATTAATATAAAATTTCAGACAGTTAATGTGGGTGCAAAATTAAGAATGTGGCTCTCAGGATAGTGCAGAGGGAGGGGTAGGAGGGCATCAGAACACTTGATAGAGGGCTAAGGACTGCTATAGTGGTGTCAAAATGCAGCCAGTTGAACTCAATAGTGCACAGAGGCCAATCTGAGATGCACAAAAGCAGGTTGTTCAGGCTCAGAATAAAAATTGTGGCTGGTATTAGTTAGTCCAGTTCCTATCACTGTGCACTTTATCTAAAAAATTACCCAGCTTAAGGTAAGTCCATTGCGTCAGCTGGGATTTTGAGTCTTAAGTCTGACTTTGTGCTGATCGAGTGGAAATTGCTATTAGTCACTCCCAGGCACTTCCAGCCATGCCAGCTGGTTATGCAGTGAGCTTTAAGTGCTATAAATTCCACTTCTGGAAAGTAAATTCCACTTCTGTGTTAAGGAAAAAAAAAAAAAAAAAAAAAAAAAAGTAAAAATTACTCTAGATTGGAAAGGAGCTTTTCAAAAAGTTCTCTTCTGATTCAGAGCAGAAACCCTTTGTCCTTGCAGGGTGGGTTGTTTTGCTTTGTGGCAGAAGGGGGGACCCTGCCTGTTCCCCTGGCACCTCAGCACCACGAGGAGAGCTTCTGCCTGTGCTGCTGCTTGCCTTTCCCTCTCCTGAACCTTGCCACCCTGGCTCCAGCACGGAGGCTGTAAAAGAAGATGGAAAGCCAAGTTACTGCAGAATGATCACTATCATTAACATTCACGGGTGGTTCACTTATCATTCCTGACTGCACAGACATGGCAGCCGTTATGAAACGTCCACAGGTGTAGCACGATGATACATATTACATTGTGCCACAATGGATTTATGTATTCTGTAACAAAAGAAAAGTGTAATGAAAAAATACAGAAGGTAATCCTTTATTCCTCCACTGCACAATTTATCAGTAATGCCTGTGGATGATAAGTGCCAGGGATTTCCTTTGCTTGATTTAACCTTGTCACCCAGGTATGTTTTTGCAAAATGACAGAAAATACAAGCTAAGGAATTTCTTTGGCTTCCAATTTGCCAGCAGCACTTTTAATTGATTGACCAGCATCTGCTTGTCTGTTCTATTTTCAGTGTGTTGACCTAAAAGGAAGGTATCACACCTTAGCAGAGGGAGATAAAACACATTGTTAGTGATTGCAATTAGGGATGTGCTGGGATTGGGCTGAGTGAGGGCAGTCCATGCCCATGGCCAGGGCAGAGCACGCTGGGCAGTGGTGGGCTGAGGTGGCTGTGTGTTTCTCCAGCCCAGCCTGCTCTGCTGGGGCCACACCTGGTGGTGCTCCAGAAGCTCCAGTGCTGAGCACAGCTCAGGACACCTGGCAGCGTGTCCAGTGCCAGGACAAGGAGCAGGGGCCTTAAACTAAACCACAGCAACTTCCACCTCAATGTGAGGAAGAACTCCTTTCCATGGAGGGTGGCAGAGCCCTGGAACAGCTGCCCAGGAGGGGCTGGAGTCTCTCTCTCTGGAAATGTCCCAGACCCCCTGGCTGTGTTCCTGTGTCCCCTGCCTGGGCAGGGGATTGGACAGGGGGATCTCCAGGGGTCACTTCCCACCCCAGCTGATCTGTGGTTCCACGGGGCATCTCCTCTGGGCACAGAAACATGCCCTGACTCTGGCCTGGCCCCAGGATGATGCCAGGAGCTCTTTGGTCTGGCTCAGATGTGAGGGGCTGCCGAGTGCTGAAATGTTGCTCTGCCGTGGTGGTGGTGCCTTGTGGGAGGGGAGCCGGGGCAGGGAGGGCAGCAGCTGGAGCAGGGTGGGGGTCCAGCCCCCCTGGCTCTGCTCCAGAGCAAACAGCCAAGAGTTTACAAGAGCGGGGCGCGCTCCGCGTCCCACCGCTCCTGCCAAGCACTCACTCGCGGCTCGCACACTAAATATAGCCAAACACACAGGCTTTCTTATTTTGCTTTGATCAGTAAAATAAACTTTCAGAGATTGTTCTGGGATGAGATCCAGCTTCTGAGGCAAAGAATGGCCGTGGCTCGGGCAGGGGTTAGTAATGGAGTGTCAGGGAAATCAGCCTGACAGTTCTCAGGCCAGCTGCTCAATGGAGAGGGCTGGCTGAGCTGGGCCAGCCCGGAACACGGGCGGGAGCACAGCAGCCTGCGCTCTTCAGCAGCTCAAGTGTCAGGAACTGAGACACAATCTTCCATTTTTGGGACGTTCCTGATCGTGGGAGTGTGAACAGCCCTGAGCTGGGGCCATCTGCCAAGGGCCACTCTGTGCCCAGTGTCTGCAGGCCCTGCTCTGTTTGGGGTGAACAATGTTGAGAAGCATTTTGTACAAAGGGGACAATTGTGACTCCGGTTGTTTTGGCCATCGCGGGTTATGGAAGCCTTCTGTTGCCTTTGCAATTTCTTTTTTCCCTGGAATATTTTAATTTATTTCCCTGTACTTTGATTGGAGTTTTCTGGAAAATTCCTGTAGATATTGCAGAGCATTGTATGAATTACCTGGAGGCACCAGGTGTTGTGATGGTCCGGTCCAGCACGGAGGGCTTTTCATGCAGCACTTCAATGAGAAACCTTGTGTTGTTTGAATAAAAGCACAAAGGTAGTTTCCTTTTTGTGATTATAACTGTAGAACAGGTTTTTCACTTTAAAGAATCCACTGAATCTTGCTCAGCAGGGCAGCTGGGACTGAATCTGTGAGGCTTTTGGGAAGTGAGGGATTGGCCAGGTAAAGGGCAGGTGTGTGGTGCTCGTGCAGGTCATGAAACTGCTGCTCCACAGCAGCTTCAAGGGAAATTGCTCCTCAGTGGAGTGAAGATCTCTGCTCATTGCAGGCGTTAGCCCCTGAGCCCTGGGCTGTTCCCAGGACAGCAGTGTCACCTGCAGTGGCACTCCCTCCCTCAGCTCTGCTCCTGCTGCGCTGAACGCGCGGCACAAACAGAGGGAAAAGCAGATGCATGAAAAGGTTGGGATTATTTGGTTTGAAGACGAGTAAGATAGAGTTATAAATAATAAATGGTCTGGAGAACATAAATTTGGGCTTTTAGGCAGTTTCATTTTGCCAGGAACAAAGGGAATTGAAAATGAAATTCAGATGAGACCAAGGCAGAACCGAGGAGAGGGAAACGGCGTCTCACGCCAGCGAGGGGGGACAGGGGGACATGTCCTGAGCCCAGGCTTGATGCTGCTGCCAGGAGCACGGGTGGCCCCAGGACACCGAGCTGTGACCAGCACGTGGCCAGGCAGGGGCTCCTGGCACCTGGGTCACGCTGCAGTCGGTGCCCTGAGCAGTGAGGGCTCTGTCCTGGCTGGGTCACCGTGGGCTGGGGATGCCGTGGCTGATGTGACCTGAGCTCCAGCCTCTGGTCCCAGCGTTTGTGTTTCAAAGTGACATGTAGTATGGGTTTGTTTTGCAGGATGTACTTGTGTTGCTTGGATTGCTTTTGCCTGCCAGTTGCTTTTAAAAATATTCCAGCTGTGCTGTTCATATAGAGCTGTACTCCCTGATTAAAATTCCTGGTTGCCAGATACAAGGCTCCTCCTCCTGCCCAAATAGCTTTGCAAACCAGTTTTTTCCATGCAGAGCAATCTCTCCGGAGGGAGCCTTCAGCTCTCGGATTTCCCTGGAACTGTCTGCAGTGACATCTACTGACATGAGCCGAGACTGACTGCGAGGGCTAAGGGGCAAAATTTACTGATCTGCTCATTCAGAGTCTCTTCTATTATATTGTCATCCTCTGTGCTTCCCCAGGGGTGCCCCTCTTGGTGTCTGTGAGCAGTGTCCCCCACAGCCGTCCCCGTGCTCCTTGCAGTCCTTCCCCTGTGTGGCCTCTCCCATGGGTGATGGCCAGGACAAGGACCCACTGCCTTGGATCTTTCTGGGAGATTTTGTGCCTTTGTGTTCACAAACACGTGTCCAAAGGAGCCCCGTTAGGCTGGGAATAATGCATTGAAGAAATACCTCGGTAGTGCTGCAAAGCTGCAGTCACTGAGGGGTGTGCTGGCCTTGTCCCTAAGGGTTTGTTACGTGTGGGACACGGGTGAAAATGCCACTGCAAGCAGCTTTTCTGTAGTGTGCTGTAGAGCACAGACACGAGCTGAGGAGATGAGGAGCCCCCCAGGTACACTGGCTCATTTTTCTCTTCTAATGCTGAACGCCAAGTGATCAAAAATAACAATAAATTAGGAAAATCCTTACACTCCTTGCCTTAAATCTCAACCCATTTTGGCTGGTTTTGTCTCTGCCTTGCTCAGGCAGTTTGCTTGGTTTCTCCCTTTAACTTCCCCTTCCAGCCCAAGTTCGTTAACCGTGTGCCTAACGAGTGCTTTGCTTGAAGCTAACGAGGGCTGCGGGGAGCTGCCAGTGATGATTGTTTTGTAAAACTGCATGTGCATCTGTCTTGCAGAAATGCTGCTCATGGATTCTCACTTATTCAGGTGGACAGTATGAAGGTCACCATGAAGGATATCTTACAAAAGGCCTTAAAGAGAAGGAAGGGATCACAGAGAGGCTCAGGTGGGTTATTTATCGTATTTTCTAGAGGGCAGGGTGTTTCCTCCACGAGTATATTTTATATCTCTTTTTAACCGTTGTGAACGTTGCTCAGGTTTTGGGGGGTTGTGTCCCAGCCCCACTCACAGCAGTTCTGTGTACAGGTCTGTGCTCTCCATGCTGGCACAAAGCTGGCAGTGCAGGAGCTGCATAATGTTTGCTGCAGAGCAGTATATCCATTCCTGCAAATATTTATTTATGATAACAAAGCCATTTGCATTCAAGACCAGTTCGTGGTAATTTGGGATGATGGGTGGAAGTGCAGCAAGTCCAGCCCATGATAGAGTTTGTATATATACTTCTAATTTATGTAAGAAAATTATGCTTAGTGCAATTTTAAATAATTTCAAGAATTCGTTGTTACTTGTAGTGAAAAATTTACTTTCTGCAATGTTATCAAAATAGTGCTGTTATAGTTAAGGCATATGAACACTTAAAAAAGGGAAATGTACAGTGCTCATATTTCTATTTTAAACAATGTTTTTCTGGGGGGTAGATGTGCATTCACATATATGTTAGTGTATATATTTCAGAAGTATAAGGCTGAGAGATCTTTCCAGCAACAAGAAATAATTACTGAGAGAAATTGCACTGAGTCTTGTCACGCAACAAAGGAACTTTAATATAAACCCATCTATATAGTGGGAAAGATAAGGATCTTGTCTTTGTAAATGAATGAAACCTCCTTATACACCCTCAGTTTTAACTATGGGAAAAGAAAATAAACCCCGTTCTCCTTAGAAAAAGTAGTTCAGTGCAGTTTTTAAATGCGTATATAATCTGTCATGGATTTAATTAGCTATCTTCAGATGAGAGCTGAAGTTTTAATAAAAGTTAGAAGAGATAACACAGTGAAGGACACGGATGAGCTGTCTCAAGGCCATATTCCAAGGGAACGATAAGAGCTGTAAAAAATGGCAGAGAAGAGCAATTGAATGGAGCAATGAAAATCTGATTCTCGTAAAAAAAAAAAGGGGGGGGGAGGAGGAGAGGAGCAGCGCTGGGGGGGAGAGAGGAGCCCCGGCAGGCTGCAGCAATTTGGAGGGGGGCCAGCAGCCATCGCTCAGGCCGGCTGCGCGCCGCGCTCCAGATGTGCCAGCGGCACTCGCGCCCTGCCAGCTGACTGCGCCGTGTGATAACCTGCTCTCTGGATGCCCATCGCTGGCCGCAGAGATAGAATTAAATGATGATGATCTTCCCACAAGTTGGGAGAGGAAACAATGCATATAAATCTTGATTTCATCTCAGCGTGAGAAGTCTTTATCCATCATCACTCATAATGAACAAGTCGTTAGCGGCGATGAATGGCGGTGGGGTTTTTTCAAACACCTCTTTTGTTCACTTTTTGGGTGACTTTTATTTATTTCCTGGGGTCAGATTTCCCTTCCCTGAAGGGAGGTTGCTAAAGGATTCACTTAGCTCAGTCTTTAAACTGCTTCCCCCCTTCGTGTAACAGATGTTTTATTCTTTGTCCATTTGAAATTTGATTCTGCTTTGACTTTGTTATTTTTGCTCAGTAGTTTAGAGAAGGAATGGACCTGGCATTTCTTCCTTCAGCTAATACATTCACCTCTGCTGCCTTGGCCCTCCTGTTCAGAACCCTTTTCAGGAACAGGGTATATAGGGATGTATCAGAATTTTTTATTACCATTAACTTAGCTTATCCAAACCTTTCCTTATTCCCAATTCCCTGGATCCAGACAGGCTGTTCCAGTCCCATCTGCCACGGGCTGGCCATGCTGTGAGGGCAGGGAGAGCTCAGGATGCCGCCACAGTGGGCACAGAGAGACTGGAGCAGGAGCAAAACGAAAGATTTTGCCATCATTTCTCACCTACCCCCAGATCCCTCACCATTGCAGAGGATGTGCCTCTCGCTGTCACTGGGAGATGCAGGGATAAATGGAATTGCAGATCAGAGCATTAGCACTGCAAAGGCCTGGGCCAGGGTGCTTCAGGTCATTATTAACCAGTGGATTAGGATGTCAAAGTTCTGAATAAAAGATAAGACATAATTTAGGAGAAACATTTCTCCTCATTCAGCAATGTTTCCTTTAAAGCTGGTTGGTCTGATTTTTAAAAAGTCCTTACTAAAAATAGGCTGGACGTGTTTATTTAAAGTTTTTGGAATATTTTAATAAAACAGAAATGCCCGTGAGCTTTTCTGCCTGTCTCCAATGGGTCTCCAGATCAGCCTTTTCAGGACAGATGAATTTATTGCATTACAGCTTAGGCTGTTGTCAAGTACTGGTAGAAGCAGTTGCTTTCTGATCTGTTTTCACCACTGACTTACAGGGCATTTTTCAGACTGGTCCTGAATTGGCAGGAAAATGCAAACCTGGGTTGGCTACTTTGGGTGAGGAAAATTTGAGGAATTCGTGTGGTGCAATTGGGAAGTGTTTGTTCAGCATGACTAGGGCTAAAACACTAGGCTAGCTTTCTCCAAATACTTTGTTCAGCCAGTAAAGATTATTTGTTGCAGCAAAATACTGGTTAGTAGGAGACAGAAATGGGCTAGAACCTTTTCTTCATAGAAAGGGCCTGAAAAAACAGCAGCAATATTCTGACTGTGCCTAGCTCTATTTAGATAAAATTATTGCAAACTGTTCAAACTATTTCACCTTCCTTGCAATTCTTCTTTCTTAGTGTCTCAGGGCTTTTGACATATGAACTCTGACCATTTTTAAATGATAATATTTGAGCCAGCCAAGGCAGGTGGTGCAGTACCTGGATGTGCTGTAGCTCAGAGAGCCTGGCCCCCAGTCCTCTCCTGGAGGACGTGCTTGTCCTGCAGCAGGGCAGGGGGACCTGGTGACCTGTCCCACCACAGGCACCCACGGGGGCTAAGGGGAGCACTGGATCATCTCTGCCCCGTGCCCAAATCACCAACTGGGAGAGGCACAGGAATGGCTGCAAGTTAGGAAAGAGCCTGTAACACCCAGTCGGTGCTGCATACTGGAGAAGATAAATCTGCAGAGGAAATGGTTGAGGCAGATGTTTAATTAGTTGGAGCCAGGCTGGATAAATCAGGATAGGAGCTGTCTGTGCAGATACGCCGGTGTGCCTTCCCTTCCTCTGGGCTGGTGTCACTGCCTTTAGAAACAAACTGTTCTTTCTGCTGAGAGAGGAGCAGCAGCAGGAGTCGTACAGCCTCTCCCTTACTGTAATGGATTCCCCTGTGTACACTCATAAAATAGAAAATGTAATTGATGTTTTCTTATGGTAATGAAAACTAACGAAGTCGAATACTTTATCATCAATTTGTTTAACCTATTGCGTGCTCAGCAGCGTGTATTGCACAGGCATATTTCATGGGAGGGCTGGAAATAAAACTGCAGCTCTGGGATGAGCTTCTAGGGGAGACTGGTCTAATCCAGGATGGGCCACCTTGAGGGGGCTCAGGGGCATTGCTCATGCAAGAGGGTTTTCTGAAAATAGCTCAGATGGGAGAGAAAGAGCCAAGGATGGGCACAGAGAGGGGAGCTGGAATCTCCATCAGTGCACAGGGACCTGGCTGGGCACTGGGATAACAGCCCTTGGAGAACCCTCCTGTCCAGGGGTAGTTTAAGGATTGTTTTGTATAATCCTGCCATGCCTACATCTCCTTTCTGTGTGCACTTCAGCAGCTGATGGTGTAAATATAAAATCTCTCTGCAGTGTGGCAGATCTGCAGAAAAGAACTCACATGCTGGAGATTGGGAGCGTTAAGAACTTCCTGTTCTCCTTGAATTTATCAGTAAAAATGTCAGATACCATGCTGTCTGGATTTTGAACAGCTCTAATAACCGAGTCCTGAAAAGCTGTTTTAGAAGGTGAGACTGGGGTGTTTTAGTGCTTGGGATAATTCTGCTCCCCAGAGATCAGCTAACATTAACTTCTGGAGCAGGTAGCTGTTGGGCACGCTTGGAATCCCACCCTCAGCTTGGCAGAGGAAGCTTTGTAGGTCACACAGATCAGGTTGCAGAACTGTAAAACACCATTACCCCTGGAACTTGATTTGCTTTACTGGGAAATGATTTTCCTGCTCGCTCGGTCTGGTGTGTGTTTCTGCGGGTGTTACTTTCAGCAGTACTCATGTGTTACCCCATTAACATGTAAGAAATCTGGGTTGTGGTAGGCGTGCACTTTAAATCCTGCTTTTTTAGGGAGGCTCAGAGGGACCAAGGCAGGCACAGCTCTTCCCAGGTGGAAGGCAGAGCCCATGCTCTGCTCCCAGGGCTCAGCTGGGGCTGGGGCTGACAGCAGCCCACAGAGTGCAGCAGGCAGGAGATCTTATCAGGCTTTTTATATCTGCACCAAAGCCTGCACTCAATATTGCCTGTAAAATATGTTTGCATGGATTACGATTTTAAGAACATAGGAGAGATGGTGACTTCATCCTTGATACTTCATGTATCTTGATGCCATGGTGATTCTCAAATTAAATATGTGCAGGAACTATATGTACACTTGGAAGTCATCTCCGTGCCTGTGAGCTGTCTCATTCCTGCTGCTCTTCCACAAACACATTCCCTGGGACGCCAGTTGCCTTCTCCTCCAGAGCTCAGCTGAATGGACTATAAATACTAATGTAAAGTAAATAACAATGCAGAGAGAATGTGTGCAGAGGCTTTGTTTTCAAACAAATTAAGCATCGATGTCAGTATATAAAAACTGAATGTTCTTAGAAGGAGATGAGAGACAAAACTAAACAACATAAAATGCTGAAATGTTGGAATAATCCTGCCTGCTCCTGGTCCGTGTCAGCCTCTCTCCATCTGAAATTTCTAGTGAGCAGAGAAGTCTCCTCTGATTAATCTTGTCTGATTTCAAGTAGAAATTCTTTGCAGGGTGAACATGCTACTGATTATTATTTAATAGCTGCCTCCGACTGCAAACATCCCCCGACCAGAAAGGCTCAGTCCTTTTAAGAACAAAATGCTCTACAAGTTTAATTGTTATAAACAAAACCTTCTGCCAACATTGCACAGACGTGACCTGTATTTTCCGTAGGTTAGAGGGAGAGTTATTAGCTCAGTGTTCTGTGAGTTTGGAGAAAGATTAATACTTTTTCAATAAATGAAAACAGCTGCTTTGCAATAACATTCAAGTCCCTAACAGCTGTCAACCAGTGCTTTTTGCATTCTTTAAAATGTGTAAAGTGACCAAAAATAGTTTAAAATAATCTTCCTGGTCTGTTTAAGTGTATTATTTCACTGCCACAGGAAGCTGAATAATAAGAAAAGAGAAAGATTCAAGAAACAGGCACAGGACTTAAAGATAAAAGCCTCCATATCATATTTTAGTCCCTACACCAGAATCAGAGGAATTGCAGCTGCCAAGGGCAGGGAAAGGAGCCTGTTGCACCCCCTGGTTCCTGGGAGCACAGTCTGTTACAGAGCCAGGTTTTGTGGTGGTTGGTGATTGCCGTGGTTTGGATTTGTTCACACAAAGTTCAGGTTACCCTCAGAACCTGGGCACTCTCAGATGAAGAGTTCTGCTTGGGGCTCATCTTTGTGTGAGGAGCAGCTGGGAGGAGAGCTCTGAGTTGTGTTTGAAAATTCAGTTTCTGGCATGTCAGTGTCAGCACCACATTTAATGTCAAATTTCGTGACTTAAATGTTCTAAAGCAGCTGCTGGAGGAGCTGTGGGCCTTGCTGGGGTTTTCCTTCCTCATCCTACCTTGTTGGTGGGAGAGTAAGACAAAAAAATGTCTGTAAAGGGAGGTGTGTATGTATTTTGATTGCACATATATGTATTTATTTATCCGTTTTGAAAAAGGAGAATTAAAAAGATAAACCATGTAAAGCTGCAGCCCTGTGGATTAAAGCACTTCTAACAGATGAACTACAGTTAGAATAAACTGTCGTTAAAGTTTGATACTGTCATGGAATGATGGTAACTGAGGAGTTTAAATTTAAAAGTAAATATGTTCGAGTAGGCGATGCATATGTTTGCTCTGACTCTTTCTGGGATGGAAGCCCCAGCATCTGTGACAGTGAAAAGCCAATTAATTTGTGTTTCCTTGTGTTCACACTCGTGCTTTTCTGCTTAATGGCAGTTGTGAGTGGCTCTGGCTCCGGGTGCTTTGTTTTGGATCATTACAGCAGCCCTGCAGAGCCCGGTGCAGGGTATGAGCAGCTCTACCTGCAAACCCCCCTGGGATCCCTGCAAAGCCCTCAAGGCCCCTGCTGCTGCCAGGGGGCTCTGCCTTACCCGGGCACGGCTGTGCCGGCATTCCCAGGGCTGTTCCAGCATTCCCAGGGCTGTGCTGGCATTCCCAGGGCTGTGCCGGCATTCCCAGGGCTGTTCCAGCATTCCCAGGGCTGTTGCAGCATTCCCAGGGCTGTTGCAGCATTCCCAGGGCTGTTCCGGCATTCCCAGGGCTGTTCCAGCATTCCCAGGGCTGTTGCAGCATTCCCAGGGCTGTGCCGGCATTCCCAGGGCTGTGCCGGCATTCCCAGGGCTGGGATCACTCAGCACCAGTGCCAGCATGCCCAGGGCAGTGCCGGCATTCCCAGGGCTGTGCGTGGCTCCCCTCGCTGCTCCCAGCCAGGGCTGATGCTGGAAGGGGCAGAGCTGCTCCCTGCCCGGTTTTGGGGGTGTTTCCTGGAGCAGGGTGAGCCCCTGGGTGCAGAGAGGCCAGTGCAGCTGCTGGGAATGATTTCCTCCTGCCCAGGCCCGGCTCAGCTCTGCAGCAGGATGATTTATTTACCCCACTCCCCCTTTCCCTCTCCCCAGCCCGTGATGCTGAGCAGACCCCGCTGTGTTGGTGTACGGGGAGCAGCTCGTCAGAAATAAAGTGTGTGAATAGTTGGTCAGAGCAGCAGTGTGCCTTGGGCTGGGGAGGGGCTGGGTGCCAGCCCAGGAGAATTTTTCATGCCCAGCCTCCAAAATGAAGGTGAAATATTGAACAGTTTTGGACCTGTTGGTATTGAACCCATGTGGTTACTGGTTCTACTGGTTTGGTAATAATGCTGTAATTCAGGTGACATTTTAGGGCCAGGCTGAGAGCGGGGCAGCTGCAGAGTTTAAAATAAAATCTGTGTATTGGATTTCTACAGTAGGTGCTTTACATTATAGATCAAACATGACGATTTTGTCTCAGCTTTTTTTAGAGCTGCATATTGCTAATGCAAAAAGGTAGCAATTGAGTAAAACCCTTCTGTTGAGCTGTGCACAGCCCGGGTTGCTGCTGGCCGTGCTGCACATTTGCTGCTCCCCAGAAAAGCAATCCAGAAATGAAGTGTTTGTTTCTTTTTAAGGGGCTTTTGACTAAATTCTTTAATTTCACTGGCTGTCAAGGTAGTGTTAAGTAAAATAGGTTTGAACTGCTGTAGTTTTTGTGTACTGGACTAGATGTCAGAAACCTTTGCCATCACTGGAAATTCTGTCACTCTGGATTTACTATCTGTTTCCCACAGCTGAATTCCTGAGCAGTGTGATTTAACACCTTGGCTCTCCATCAACCAGGCCTGGCATTTATTTGAATGCATTACACCACTGGTTTCCATAAACTATTTTACAATTGTTTCATATAAATGACTGTTTATTTCTACAAAAACCATCTGTATTTCTGTGGAGAGCGGCAGATAACTGTGTGTAAAATTCGGTAATGTCACAACAGTGCAAGTTAAGGAAAAACAGATTGGGCTAAAAAAAACCTCTCGTGCTTGTGCATAATGTTAAAAGTTTGTTTTCACTATTTAAATATCTTTATTTATTAACCAGTATTTGCATTTGTAATGATAAAATCTTTATTCCACTTCAGAGGTGTTGAGGGGCTTTGGGGATTTTTAGCGGATAAACAGATTTAAGACGTCCTCGCAGCAGCAGGATTGGAGATGTAAACATTCTGCTCTGCAGCCAGTTCCTCTCTCACTGTTTACATATTTTCTGTTGTTTTATTGTCATTGCCAAGCACACAATGGAATCCTGCCCCTTCTGTCATGTTCTGAGAAGGCTCCTGAGCCCTCTCCCTGTTCCCCCTTTCTCCGCAGTGCACTGACCCTGCTCCTCCCTCTGCCCTTATGCTATGGCCCAGTGCTCATCCCCTGGGCCATGTCCAGCGCCCAGGGCTCCCCCAGGCCTCCCCAGGGACGAGGAGCTGCCTCGGTTTCCCTCCTCCCAGCCAGCACCCAAGGAGCCTCCACACTGAGCTATTTTAATTCCTCCATCTGCTGCCCATGTGGTGGCAGAGGGAACGCTGGAATCCAGCAGTCTTACACTTAGCACGACTGATACTTTCTGACAGACTATTTGAAATGATAGAAATACATAAATCTCCTCTTTTTTATGACCTTGTAATAGCTGCAACATATTTCCAGCAAATATTTTCTATAGCAATAATAAAAAAGCGATAACAAAAAAATAAATATAAATATAGTTTAAACTCAAGCGGAATCGTGCTTTCAAAGCCCAGGGATGGAGCAGCAAAGCAATAAATCACAAATCCTTGTGAAAGGAGGGACTTGAAATGGAAAGTCCCACAGACATCAGTGTTAAGTGTTTATCAACAGGGGTTTTTGACTGCTCTGCTGCCTTCTGCCTGTGCTCAGTTCCCTTTTGCTTGTTCCCTCCTGCCCAGCATCTGTCACCGTGGCTGTTGGGCTGTGGCTGCCTAACTGCCCACATTTCTGATCTTTTCTTTCCTATTTTCTTTGTTACTTTTTCTTTCCCTTTGTTATTTCCTTTGGCCCCAGCAGCCGTGGCTGCCCTGGATCACTGGCAGTGCCCAGGGCCGGGCTGAGCAGGGTTTGGAGCAGCCTGGGGCAGGGAAGATGTCCAGCACGGCAGGGGTGGCACTGGAGGAGGTTTTGAGCCGCTCTGTGGCCCCGTGTGCTTGCAGAGTGAGCAGGAGCAGGGTCTGGGTGTGCTGCAGGTCAGGCTGCAGGTGCTGCCCCATGAGCACCACGTGCAAGGTGCTGCTCTCACCAGCTGCTCTCAGCTGTGCGAGGTGGCAGGGCTCTGTGGAAGGGCTTCAAGGACAGACAGCTTTGCCTGGGCGTTCTCACCAGGCCAACTGAAATTGTAACAGGAGCCCCTAGCAAGGAGCAGGATTAATGGATGGCGTGTGAGCTATTGCAGCATGCAGGGGCATGGCTTTGGCAGAGCAGGCTGTGCTCCAGCACGCTGAGAGGGAGCCAGAGACCATCTGAGGGGATGGTGGGTTTGCCATGGCACGCTTAGATTTCCAAAAAAGATTTGACAAAGGCTCATAAAGCAATTAAGCTGTCACAGGATGACAAGGAGGATCCTCACATGGATTAATAATTGATTAAAAGACAGGAAACAAAGAATAGGAATAATGGCCCTTGGTGATTAGTAACTAGGTTACTGGTGGAGCTCCAGTGGAACTGGTGGAACCTGCATTGTTCCTTAATGTGGGGCATGGAAAGGATGTGAATGCTGATGTGACAAAATGTGCTGTTGATACAAAAGAGGTAAGAATAGTGCAAATAAAAGCTGTCTGTGAAGCACTGCAGAGGTATCCACAGTGCTGAGTGACAGGACAATAAAACGAGAGAGGGAAGTCAGTGTCAATGAGTACAAAATAATATACATGGTGAAAAGCAACTGTAACTGTATGTGTACAATGATGGGCTCTAATTACCTTCCATCAGTCAGGAAAAGTATCCAGCATCATCACCGTAGTTCTCTGAACACTTCAGCTCCCTGTAGGAGCAGGCAGAAAGACAAATGGAGCATCAGGAGCTGAGTCCATAAATCCCAACATACCCACGTCTTAATTGCTGTATTTTGCCTCAAAAAAGAGAAGTGAAGAGATGCAGAAAGGGATGAGTATGGAAATGGATCAGGCACGTGAAATGAGGAGCAGATGCTGAGGAGGGAAGGGGTTTTCGGGTGTGGAAAAGGCACAACTGGGTACAAGAGGTGTCTGTGAAGTGGAGGTGGTGGGGACAGGGAATTGGGAAGGTTTTATCCTGGTAGTTCAGAGGCAGGAGCTGCTCACCCCAAACCTTGGGGTGGCAATGGCTCATTGGAACAAGAGGAATACTTTTCCTCACACTGTAATAAATTGAGGAGGTAAATGTCATGGAAATGGGAAATCCAAAAGTGTTTTGGACAAATGCATGGACTGTAAAGGGAACAGAAACAGCTGATGTGGCACAGGTGGAAGTGGGGTGTTGGTGAGGATTATGGGAGCTCTTGAAGGTGAAGAGAGGGATATACAGGCATAGGGATGTGTTTTGTTACAGAGACAAGTGCTGTAAAATGTAGCCTCAGTTTTCAACAGTTTGGGTGTTTTTGTTGACACTGGTCTTTTTTGTTTAGGTTTGGCAACTCCACAAACATTAAATATTCTTTCTATAATCCTTATTTCACCCTAGTAACTAGTTTGGAGATGGAGGGGGTTTAGTTGGGGTTTTGTTTAAAGCCTGGTTCCCTGCTGCAGTGTTAGTATTGTTTATTGTGCAGATTCACCCCTGACCGTGGCATTCTTCATTGCTATTGAAAGTTAATGGGGGAAAAATTGCATTCCAAACATTTGAACCCGTAGTAGCCATGGCTGAACTTAGTTGATCTCTGGTGATCGGTTCAATTTAGTTACGATTTTTAGCCATTAGGCTGGGGCTGAATGATGGTGATTTGGTTGAGGCCAAATGTCTGCAGAAAATTGGCTGTTTGATAAGAGCCCTGTTATCAGAGGGGGATACTTTCTCATTTACATTTAGATGAGTATTGATTATTTATTTACTCAGAGAAGTGAGATTCGTTCCCAATCTTATCTCTCTAGTCTCTGCTTGTCAGCAGAAAGAGAGAGAGAGCTCCTGACAACAGCCCAAGATAACAGCACTTTGTAGTGGAGATAAAAGTTGGAATGGGCCTTTTTCTAGTCTTGACTGAAAGGATAAGTTTTAAAAATTAGAACTGATGGGTCGTGCTTTCAAAAGCCCTTTCTGAAAGCTTTGCAGCTTAAATGGCAACAGAATTGGTTTGTTGGTATGCAGGTGGCTGTTCCCTTCTGCAAGGAGAACCCTTAATTTGATTACAGGGTGGGATTCTTCCCAGGCACCTTTGTGTGCTCATAGGGAACTGTGGGTCCTGGGGTCTTGTTTTTAGTTCCTGATGAACATTCCTGTCTCTAAAGGGGTGTCTTGAAATAGCCAGGTGGGTGTCTGTGCACAGAATCCAAGGCGAGAGTGGTTCCACAGGGATTCAGGTGAAGGGATGTGTGGGATGGAGGATCACCCCAGGAGGGGTGTGGAGCCCTGGGAGCTGCCAGCAGCAGCAAAGCTTGGCTTGGGACACTGGCCAGCACAGTCCGTGCCAGGATTTTAAAGGTTTATTTTACAACTGCATTGAACATTTGCATGAGATTACAGAAATCCATAAAATCCATCTTTGGTATTGCCACTTGAAAATTTGTTGAAATTCACAGAGCAGGATTCCATTAGGGGACCATTAAATTATCCAATATTCCTACTACAGTGACATCATTTGAACTTGTGAGAGAAGCCTGATAGTAAAACTCCTCCACAGACTCAGCCTAACGTTCTTCATCTGTTGGCAAGCAGAGGTCATGTAAATGTGGACAGATATTTAAAGCATAATTGAAGAGTAGATACTCTCTGAAAATCCATTTGCACTTTTTTATTCATTTCTCAGTATTTTTCTCAGTATTTTCTGGTTTTAAGGAGTTATCCATGAGGCAGGTTGACCTGCTCTGGAGCTCTATTTCCCTGCTTTCCTAGTAGAGTTAATACAGGCTTGACACAAACTGGGTAAAACAGTTTACCTGATCATGGGGTTCTCGAGCTGCTCCAGACAGAAATGACCCTGAGGCACTGCAGGATGTGTCGAGGGGTGGTCCCTGATGGCTCTCCTCAGGGTTCAGCAGCGTGGGGACTGGTTCTGATGGGGGTGATGGTTTTGGGGTGGAATCGGATCCTCACAGAGGGACCACGAGCCCTGCCTACCTTTGACCCTTCCGTGGTGTCAGGGTTTGCCCCGTTGGGCAGGGCTTTGGGACTGGGTACCAACAGCACAGATGTTCAGATCTGTGCCAGCAGTGCCCTTGGATGTAGCTCAGGAATCTCTGGAAGGTGCTTGGGATGGACAGACAAAGCCATTGGCTTTGGCTTTCACTGGTCCTGTTCTTAAACCTACACCAGATTTTGAATCCAAATTGATTTACTGCTTTGAGATTTGCTTCAATTCGGTATATTTTGCTTCTGCCTAACAAGCAGGCCTGTGTTTATCTAATTTATTTTAAATTTAAATACTTAATCACATTTCCAGTAGCCGGGAGAGGGGCAGTGTTGATGCTGGGTCTGTTTGCCTTTCTTTGTGCTGCGTGCTTTGCTCTGCTGATGCTTTGGCAGCATCCCGTGCCCCCAGTGGTTGTGCTGGGCAGGGTGGGAGCCCCCTGTGCCCTGCAGAAAGCCTGGCACTGCACCTGCTGGGTGGCACTGGGAATAAGGAGAGTGCCCAGTGCTCCACAGGGAGGGAACGGCCCGGCCGAGCAGCAAGTGCCTCACGCGGCTGTGGGGAGATGGAATGAGCAGCTGTAATTGAAATTCTGCTGTAGTAAATTTAAAATTAATTGGCCAACAAATTCCATTCCTTAGGCATGCCATCTGAGGCTGAATGACTTAATTTTTTTATATATTTTAAATATTTCATCATATATGCTCGTAATTCAAAGTCAGCAAACAGTCAGAAATCTTTTAAGTAGTGGTGAAGAGGGAACAGATTTTGTAATTTCAGTTCCAGGTTTTTTTTTACTTTGAGACCTAGTTAAAGAGGCACTTAGGTCTGCCCCCACCCCACCAGGGTCTCCCAACCCCTGTCAGGACAGCAGGGCTGGGGCTGGCTCAGGGGCTTCACCTGGAATTGGATCAGTGTCCTGGTTTTGTTCCAGTTAAGCCATGTAGTTTAAGGATCCATTCAACTAGAAGATTTTTTTTTTTTACTGGCCTAGCTTTTGTAAAACCAATTTTTAATACATTTTCTGTAGTTGTAAAACAGCTTTTTAAGTGGTATTGTCCTTTCTTGGGCATTTGGTTGGAGAAGAAAGAAGCTGGGACCTGAACCTCTAAGATCTACTGTTAAAATGTGAAAATAATTCATTCAAAGCAGCAGCATCTGTCCCTCTGTGTGATGCAGTCCATAAGTAAGGGCTGATTTCCTTCCCAGGTGCTTCCAGTGCTCTGTGCAGGCAAGAGGGATGGGAGCAGCAGGGAGCAACACTGGGCCCCTCTTCACTCAGGAAAGATGCCCAAAATGCCCCCAGGGAGTACAGCGAGGTCTGAGGGTGTTTCCCACTCCAGGCAGGGGCTTGGTGCAGCCTCACCTGTGCAGGGACAGGTGGGAGTGTTGGACAGGGGTTTGGCAGGGCAGGGACAGCTGTGGACAGTGGGATGTGCTGTTTCCTTCCGCAGCATCCTCCAGCCCTTCCTTTGGCAAGGGGCTCGGGGACATCGACACCCACCTGCTGTGTCCTGGGCTGCCAGCAACCTCGTGTGAGTTGAACGTGCTAAGCCATCACTTTGTTAGAAAACAGATGATTTTACAAGTTACTTTATGTTGCAGGTCCTCAGTATCGGCTGGAGAAGCAGAGTGAACCTAATGTCCCAGTAGATTTAGACTGTACCTTGGAGAGCCAGAGCACTTTGGAATTCTGCCTTGTCCGGGAGAACAGTATGTTTCCCCTTTTCACTTTTGCTCTTGTAAACTGCTTAAACTCACATAAGTTATGTATTTTGGAACACAAGCTGTACTGTCTGGGCAAGTACGTTTTGACGAGACTCTCTGTCCCGAGGCACTTCTCCGTGGTGCCAAAACAATATTCCAGAGGGAAATGATGGATTTCATACCTTTAGTAAATAGTCTGCATCCTGTTTATCACTTCATGATTAATCTTTTGCTGTTAAACTGCTCTGTAAAGTTATGACCAACCCTGAAAAACACGAAATATGAACCTGTCTGTGCTGCAGACGTTGCTCAGTGAGTTGGGTTGGTCTGCAGGGTGTTGTGCCCTGTCAGTGTGGCTGTCAGAGACACTGGGGGTTTCTAATGCAATTTAAAGAAATTAGCCATGCAGAAATAACTGCAGCAGTTTGATGATTTTTGAAGTGCCAGACAAATAATCTTCTCTCCAGCTCTGCTCAAATATTTTTATTCTATTACTGTTTTAATCATCCTAATATTTATTTCCTGATTTATTTCTTTACTTGAAACAATATGAAACTTTTAAAAAAGACATTTAACATTGGTTTGTGTTTGTTCCCCATGGAATTTTGATCCATTCTTCTTTCTTTACAGCAGCCATGCTCTCAGGTTTGGTGTTCTTTCGTTCCATTTTGTGTAAAAATGTTGATGGTACTAATGAGTGAAACCAGTCACAGTCCTGCCCTCAGCCAAGAACACTGCACAGCCATTGTAAGAGCCTGCTTCAAGCAGTGGAAGAGTTTGTTCCTTCTGTGCAGAGGTTAAACCTTTCAGTGGTGCTTTTTGGCCCCAGCAGTTGTGTCTGATCCCAGCAGAGCCTCCCCAGAGCAGCCCTGGGTGCAGCACAAGGGACAGGAGCAGCCTGAGCCCCCCGTGCTGCTGGGGCTGGGATGGGCACTCAGCTCTGCCTGCTGCTCTCCCTGGGGTGGCACTTGCTCCCAAAATGTTCCTGGTGCTCCTGGTTCATGTCTGCACAAAATGGTTCTGAGAAACCGTAGGAGAGACCTTGGCAAGAGGGAGCAGGGGGGCTGTGCTGAGGAAATGGAGCAATTCTGACCTCGCTAATTGAGTTGTGCTCTTCCACAAGCCAGAATTCCCCGACGTCTGCATCCCACCTATTATTTTTGTATTGATTTTTAATCTATGAAATGATCCTCACTAGTCATACTTCCATGGGTTTTGCTTGTGATTTAAAATAACATTTTTTAAAACCCAGGCTCTGTAATTAAAAGAGTACTGCAGATGCTGCATTTTAAATGTATTTTCATCATCTGTGGAGGAATCCAGGCTGTGTCCTGTAGCTGTATCCCCCGCAGGTCTTTGCTCTCACGAGTGCCTGGGTTCAGGTTGCAGCATTACTGAAGGAGTAAATCTAGTGGAAGTTTGTACGTGGTGTAGCAGCAGGCAGTCAGTCTGCTCTGCTCCAGGAGAGCCTCAGGTGGCTCAGAATAAATGTCAGAGTGTTGAGGGGACTCCTGTCCCTGCTCCTGAAGTCCTTGTGCTGCCCTGCTCCCCTTGCCAGGCCAGGGAGCCCTAAGTGAGCCCTGGAGAGCTGTGGGATGGAGCCCTGAGGCTGCTGGGTCCAAATTGCCTGAGCTGGGGAGCTCTCCTGCCCTCCTTGGCACTCTGTGTGCCCGTCCAGGAGGGTGCTTTGAGCCCTGCTGGGGTGGCATTGCCCAGGCAGGGTGACCCTGTGTGCCCATCCAGGAGGGTGCTCTGAGCCCTGCTGGGGTGGCATTGCCCAGGCAGGGTGACCCTGCCCTGGCCCTGCACAGAGGGGCTCCAGGACAGCACAGTCTGTGAGATCACTCACTGTCCCTGCCTTGGGCAGAGCCTGCTCCCCCCTGCAGTCAGAAAATGGATTTTGGGGTGCTTAGGAGCTATCTTTCGGCATGACATTAGAATAGAAATATTGACAGTTTTGCACTATTAATAAAATAATGGCTTGACAATCCTATCAGCGAACTGAAATATTCACTTCATGCATTCTGTCTTGATTTGAAATACTTTTAGCTTTGATATGCCAGTCAGAAAAAAACTCTCTTGTAACAGCTATTACTTGTAAATGTGCTCTTCATAGTCTCATAGTCATTTATAAATATATATATGGATGATGGCAAGCATCTCCTGGGAGAAGAGGAGCCACATTCCTTTGGGCAAAGAGAAAGTTTATATTTCAGGGTATTAAATGAAACAAAAACTTTCCATTATTAAGAAATATGTATGGAGAAATCCCCTTTCCAGCCAGCATTTACTAATAGCATTCAAGCTAATAAACTGCTTCCAGTGTGCAGAACTTTTAACTTGCACAAAGATTTATCTTTAAACTGAAAGCTGCACTTTGTAATGTGAAATGCCTTTATGTGTGGTAGGAAGCCGTTCATGGCTAATTTAGTTTTATTCTTGCCATCTTACTTCTGGAAAGTTCCTCTTTCTCATTTTATCATTAGATAGTAATTAGTATTCAAGGGAAATTGGTCTTAATATATTAAAATTGGTTTAGTGCCTTTAGACCTATAGCAAAGCCAATGTCTTATTGGAAAATGTAATTGGGGACTCTGTGTATGTAATTAATTGTATTGCAATTAAGAACTTTCATTAAGCAATATTCTAGTACATTAAAGTAATAAGGGACATTTTTGCAGTGCAGTTAACTTTGTGTTTTGTTGTTTTATGGGGGAAATGCAGGTTCCCTTGCCTGCAGCAGCTGCCTGTGCCATTGCAGCGCTGGGTGCTCCTGAGGAGCGTTTCTGTCCGTGCTGGGGCTGGCAGGGCTGGCACAGGAGGCTCCTGCTTCAGCTGGGTCCCCGTGGGCAGGCCCTGCTTTGGCTCCTCGTGGAGCTGGTGCTGCTTTCCCACTGCTGCTGTCTCCTTTGGAAGTCAGGATTCCAGTGGGGAGCTGGGCTGAGGGACCGAGCTGCCCCTGCTCCAGGGGGCTCAGGTGTGCCCTGGGGCTGTGTGGGCAGCCCAGGCCCAGCTGGAGGGGTCTCTGCTGCCCTGTCCCAGCTCCTGTCCCAGCACGGGTGCCAGTGTCACCACGCAGTGTGGGGACAGGGCTGTGGGCACACACACCCCAGCCTGGAGCAGGGTCCTGGCTGGCTCTGGGCAGGGGGGCAGCAGTGCCATTGCCCCCCTCCTGCCCCGCTGCCAGGCTCTGCCACGCCACAGCCCCTCAAGATGCTTTTAAGTGCACCAAAAAGTTTGACATATCTCAGTGTATCTTTGGAGTAGTGCAGCATGAGGGTTTGACATGATACATTATGATAATCCATAGTATAGAGACATTAACACAGGGGTCTGTGACAAAATGCATTGTAATGTCTCGGAAGGAGCCATTACAATTTATCTTGTCATTCTGGAGCATGGAGTGCTTGCAGTGTTAAGATGGCTCTGCATAAATTCACATGGAGACTGTTTAATTTGATTTTTGGAATCCTTTCAAGTCGAATGGCACAGCCCAATTTGTGGCTTAACCCTTTGGTGTCCCCTTCCCCAAAGGAGGGTACATGGTGTGTGAGAAGGGCAGCTCTGGGAAAGCTGTGGTGAAATTCTGTGTCCTGGGAATCTCCTGCTTTATGCTCCCCATGTGGCTTTGGACTCATTTAGCAGCAGATGCTCACAGTGGTGTAGTGTTGAGGCCACTCCAACAGTACAAGTCTCAAGCAAAATTAATACTGAAAAATCTGACAATTTGGTACCTGCTTTGCTGGAGCTTTAAAATCTGTACTAAAACTCCATCATCTCATCTCCCCATTATTAAAATTTCAGCAAAATACAGAGTTTTCATTAATCTCCTGCAGAAAATTTAGTTCTTTGAACTGGCAGTTGGTTCAGCTTTTAGGACTACATTAGCCAGGATATTAAACAAAACATGTCATTCCTCAGGATCTCCTGTAAGAAGCTAAATCAGTTTTCAAACATATTTATGCCACTTTATCTACCAGCATCTGAATGATCATTTTGAGCGGAGGTGCTTTATTAGCAGCTGGCATCGAAATTACTCTGTGCAATTATATATCACATTATAGTAATGTTGAAATTGGTGTTAATCCAACGTCATAAAATGTAAAAAAATCTTTAAAGTGTGTTATATTTTTTCAGTAATTGGCATTTTGGCTTAATGAGTTGTTGCCTTTTATAAAGGCAGTACCTGCAGTGGTAATGAGAATACTAATCAGTAAATAAAGTGCAGCTTCACATCAGCGTGCCCGTGGTGCTGCTGGCACATGGGGGATCCGTGCTGGCATCCAGGGGGCACCTCTGGGGACAGACAGACACCTCTGGGGACAGACAGGCACCTCTGGGTGGGTTTTGGGCAGCTCTGGCCTCCTTGCTGGGTGGCCAGCAGGGTCCCCTGCTCGTCCCCTGGGTACCCACGGTGCAGGGCTGCCTGTGCCACCGGAGAGCTGGAGTGGTGTGTCCCCAGCATGGTGTGCTGCTCTCCACGCAGCCTCAGGTGCCTGCCCTCGTGGCCTCGGTGCCCGGGTGGCTGCCCTGGCGTGGAGGGTGGCATCTCCTGGTGCCAGAGCCACTCAGAGTCCCTGGGCACGCCCAGGTGTGGCGGCACCAGGTGTGCCCCGAGCCAAGCCTCCCTTCAGGAGCCCCTGGGCCTTGTCTTGCAGGTTCAAGAGGAGAAGAGGTGTCGGAGGAGGACCCCCAGATCGACATAGCCACGGTGCAGGACATGCTCAGCAGCCACCACTACAAGTCCTTCAAAGTCAGCATGATCCACCGGCTGCGCTTCACCACGGACGTGCAGTTAGGTAAATGCACCCGTGCCTGGCACAGGGCAGCTCAGGGCTGTGCCAGCACTGCCCGGCATCTCTGCCACTCCGAATCCATCGTTATCACCTTGCTCCATTTTCTCACGGAGCGCTTGAAAGTGTCGCTGGCGTTTCAGCAGTTAAAAATATTGCTTTCCGTTGAAAATACTTCAGTATTTTTACTATCCCCAATCAGTTGCACATGTTGCCTCTGAAGGAAGGCCATTATTTAATGACCTCGTCTCTTTTTTTCAGGCTAGGCTTCCTAATGGAAAGCTTCGTGCCAACTGTTTTGTTATTTTTAAATGAGGCTTTGCAAAATTGGGAGTTATTGGGTTTTTCCTTTTCTGAGACTGAAAGATTTTTAACGACCTGGTGGAAATTTGAGGTGGAACAAAATAAATGAGCATTCTCTAAAGGTTTTATATTGTCCTTATTGGCTCGCTGAATGCTTTTGAAAACCTGAAGGCCAAGGGCTGACAGAATCCTGAATTATAAAAGCCCCATTACTGTTTTAAAATGATTGAATGGCTTTTTATCTTTGTGTTTAAATTGTGAAAATTTGATTAATGATGCATTGGTAGGTGACCTGTGACATTCCTGCAAATACTTCCATAAAGAAATGATTCAGCAGTAAGATATTAAGTGCCATAATGTTTACAAAATACATTTATTCTGTAGAATTCAGAATTGTCAAACTATACCAACTCCTGTATTATTGTCACTACAGTCCCTTCACTCCTCCGTCCTGAAGCACATGTAAGAGTATGTGAGTGTAAAATTCTCACAGAAGAGGGTTTTTGGTTTATTTTGAGCTGTCTAGTTGAGGCAGGATTTATCTGTGGTGCTGGAGCAGGGCAGTGCTGGGCATGTTTGCTGCCTTGAGCAAACTCTCGGGGTGTGATAGTTTGCTTCCAGTGAAGTTTGACTCACTGTATCTGGGAAGTGTCAGAAATGAGAGCTTGAAAAGGTCATGACAGATCACTAAAGATAAATGGTTAAGGGAGAAGAGCTGTTAAATGAAACAAATGGCTTAACTTGTGCAGCAGTGGAGGAGCTGACCCTGCCCAGTGCTGTAAGGACCATAAAATTTCCCTTTTATAACAATCTGTGAACTTGTGTGATTTTGATGGCAGTGCACTGACAATGGGGCTTTATAATCTAATTGTATCTTTTTTTAAATCAAAGAAAACACCAGCAGGGTGTTCAAACCTTGGGCAAATACAGAAAATCAAAACCTTTTGATAAAGTCTGATTAAGCTGCTGGGCTTTCTCCTGAATTTTTAAAGACATTAGAAGATCGAGATTGGCAAAACAAGGACTGAGGGGCAGTGTGGGCTTGGGCTGGTGAGTGTTGCGTGTTATCTGTGAGTGACAGACTGCTTCTTCCTCCCTGGAATGGCAACAACAGGGGCTAAGATTTTTAATTCAGCGGTGACTGGCCTGGGAGCCTGGTGACGGCCGGCTGCAAAGACTTTTCTTTGCAGCTTTTGTGTGCCATCAGTTCTGTGTAGCAGCTGTAACAGGGCAAGGGTTTCTCGGGGAGCCCAGAAATCCTCTGTCACCCCTTTGCTCCTTGTTGGCAGATCAGTGGTGTCAGCGGCTGTGCAGGAGTGGATTGCACTTTTTGAATTGTTTTAGCTGTTTTCAGGTCTGACCATAGAATTTGAGACAAGGTTTATGAAAAACATGGGAGTAAATTTGATTTTCTGTACATTGTGTGTAGCTCTGTAGTAAAAGGTGATATGTGCCTGGCCATGGGAGGAGTGCCCAGCCCTCTGAGTGATGGGGCTTTTGCATTTAAGGTGGCAGTTTAAGGTCTGGGGTTTGTGTTTCAGCCCATATCACAGGGTAATGCACACACAGCAGCACTCTCAGCACTTTTACAAAGGCTCTATCCTGTGCTGGAGGAATAAGACACATTTACTCGTGTATTACATTAGCACAACTAACAGGAGCATATTGTCTGGGAAAACAACTGCTGGCAAGTGTTTCAGAGAGGGGAGGGGGCAATTGCAGACCCAACAAAGGGAGCAAGAACAGAACACTGCTACAGAACCCATACATTGATGGCATTCCTTTTGACAAAATGAATGAATTTAAAAAAGAGTAGAAGGGGCATTTTCACTTGGGTTTTGAGTATGAGTGATTTGTGCTGTGAGACAGAGACTGCAGAAACCACAGACACAATACTGTTTTGATTTTAGGTTTCAACACATCCAGATTGTGAGAACAATAACACAAAAAAGACAACATTCTTTGTCAATGTACTCTCTGGATGTGGGTGAGCTTCAGCCAGCGATGTCGAGATACAGAAATAATGGATGAAGTATACAGCAACAATTTGCAGATAAAAATAATAGAAGTTAAAGTGTATTTTACATGATAAAAAAAAGATGAAAGAGGAGGAAGTCTGTTCCATCTGAGATGGTTACAAAATGGTGAAGTAGCCTCTGCTGAGAAGATTGATGCAATGGGGAGTGACCTTGGCTTGGAGCAGGAGCTGGTGATGTATGTATGAGCATCTCGCTGCTAAATGGACCCAGATTTGTAGCACTAATATACATGGAAGCCCAGAACCAAACTCAGGATGGCAATAAATCAACAGCCACTTTGGGTGTCATTTCTGGTTTATATTCCACTATTGTTCTATCACTTTAATTCATGTCACTATCATCTGTTCATCTGGAACAGTTTTATATAATTTTCCAGTGGAGTTACCTGACAAATCCTATCAAATTAACAAGGTGCATTAACAGTATTGACTGACTGTGAATTCTGAAGTTGCAGGACCAAACAGTGACATTTTTTTGAGGATATTTATAGGGGTGATGCTCTTAGAGGAAGGGATGGGGAACAGCCCTCACACATCAAGAATTTGCACCTTTATTTTTAGAACTTCCCCTGACTTTTTTTTAATGAGAAAATGAGACTTTGTATCATCAACTTCCATATTTTCCTTAAACTACAGCAAATACCATTTGGAATAATGAACCATCACAGTGAAATACCAACACCAATTTTACATAATCTGTCCAAAATTAAATCACAAACCAAAATGGGCTCCAGATACAGCCTCAGCCTACTCAAATTAGTGAGTTGCAGGAGCCTGGGTGTTAATTGGACTCTAGATACAATGCTTAATTGCAATGTGATCTCTCTGATGTGAGGTGTGTTTAGTGATTGTTCCATGACCCAGGGGTGGGTGAGGCTGGCCTGGTCTCAGGCCAGGGGCTGCAGCCAGACCCCCCCAGGCTCCTGCCCTGTCAGAACCCTCAGGAGGGAGAGAGTTTTCTGTTTTTTTTTTTTCAGAGATGCAAAAGTTAAATGATATTTAAATGCCTTTTTCCTATATTCCTTTTGTTGATGTCTCACGAGCTTCACGCTGTAACTCATGCCTGAAGACACATAATTGTTTTTGAGGTGCAAAAAGCTGCCTGGGAAGTTTGCTCAGCTCAGTTCAGTTGCTGAGCTGGTTCCAGCAGGATCCTCCTTGCCCTCTGCCCTGGAGTGGCCTCACCTTGAGTGCTGTGGGCAGCTGTGGGCAGCACAATGTGAAAGGGACATGAAGCCATCAGAGAGCACCCAAAGGAGGCCATGGGTGGGAAGGGTCTGGAGGGGAAGTGTCCTGGGGAGAGATGAGGGTGCTCTGTGGCGTTAGAGCTCGCTGGGGGCTGTGGCATGAGGGGAAGCAGAGGGAAGGTGCCAATCTCTGCTCTCGTGGCCGTGACAGGACTCGGGGAAGGGGCTGAAGCTGAGTCGGGGACGTTGAGGTTGGATATCAGGAAAGGGATTTTCACCCAGAGCAGGGCTGGGCTCTGGAGCAGGCTTCCCCAGAAAGCGGGCACAGCATCAGCTGGGTTCAAGGGGCACTGTTGGGACAGTGCTGCAGGCTCAGTGGGGTTGTTGGGTGTCCTGTGCAGGGCCAGCATTGCACTCTGTGATCCTGATGGTTCCCTCCCAGCCCAGCGCAGTCTGAACCTCTGGTTCTGTTATTGTATGGTTGCCTGTCTGCTGCACAGCAGATGGAGAGGGGTGGGTGGTGATAGTGTCTGTTACACAGAGCAGTGGTGACTGCAAAACCAGCACTATCTCCTATAAATCTCACAGCTCGTGTAGCTACTGCTTCCAGAAGAGCTCTGTATGCCTTTAGAAGAATCTTTTCTGTGATATTTCTTTCTTTTGGTATGCTTATGCAGGAGAATAAAATGCAGATTATCAATGCAGTTTGATAACCATTTGCTTCTGGTTTCCAAAGCTCCCGTGCCTTCAGAAAGCCCAGAAGGGCAATATACCTTCAGCCCATTTAAGATTTATAAAGTGTGTCAAACGGCTGATATGAAATCGGTTAAACAGATCACTCTTGTGGCTCTCTATTCTTTCTCATCTCAGGTATTTCTGGAGACAAGGTAGAGATAGACCCTGTTACTAATCAGAAGGCCAGCACTAAGTTTTGGATTAAGCAGAAACCCATTTCAATCGATTCTGAACTCCTCTGTGCCTGTGACCTTGCGGAAGAAAAAAGCCCAAGTGAGTAGTCCTTTTTATTTATGTTCTCTCTTCTCTGCCTCCCTGGATGTGCTCCATGTCCAAAGAATTATTGCTACCATGTCCTTTTCTTTCTCTAGGTGTGTTTTTTTCATTACAGGATGTTTTTAATCTGACTCAGTTCTGTTACAGAGAACACAGCATAAACAGACACACATTTTACGAGTGTCCTCTGATGCTGCTCTCAGCTAATGGCATCACTCAGTGTTTCTTGCCCACTGTGCCACCAAGGGAACTCTGGCTCTGCCCAGCTGTCTCCAGCCCTGCAGCACAGCCAGCAAATCCATGTTTCAGCATAATTGCAATTCTTGGGCACTTTTTAACTTCCAGGCTGGTTTTAAATGTCTTTGGTGCAACTGAAGATCGGACAGAATATACAGAAATTGTCATCTCAGCCCAGATTTGCCCCATTTGCCATGGCTGCAGGGTCGCTGGCACTGAAGGTGCCACTCTGGGCATTCTGTTCTGTGGTGGTGACCGGGCCAGAACAGCAGTGACAGCCAGGTCTGGGGACGGGCTGGACATCCCAGCTCAGCCATTGCCCAGAGGTCAGAGCTGGCTCTGTGAGTGCAACTCCAAAAGCAAGGGCTTCTGCTTGTTGTGTCAGGAGAGGAATGAGAGTCTCTGTCTGGAAAAGTTGTTTTAAAAAGCCCAGGATGGGCCCTGGGAGAATTGGGCAATGGCTCCCAGTGGGGCCAAAATGGAACCGTCTACTATCAAAAAGTGACTGCAGTTCAAAAGCTCAGATGGATTTTATTGCACTTGTGCCTCTGCAGGGTAGTGAGATGCTGGTATTAAGTACTTATCTGCAAGGTGACAGAGAGGGAGAATTATGTGATACATATTTACAGAGGTAATGATCTGTTGAATTCTCTTGGAAGAGTAAATTTATGGCTGCCACAGATTTTATCAGCAATTATTGAACTATATCCTTCTCCCCTTCATTACCCCTTCCTACTCCATGTTCTTGGTTTAGTCATTGTCTTCCTTTTCTGTCTCTCCATCAAGATTTCATGGTCCTTGGGTAGGCACAATCCCAAGGAGAAGCTTCCCCAGTGACCTGGCAGTCTGAAACACGTGAGGATTTTGTGTACAGTGCAAGGGCCAGTTTGTGCTGGTAAATCCTGCCACACCTCTGCTCTGTACCCACATTTCTGCAAATGCAGACAGTGAGGGGATAAAATGGTGCCCCCAAAACAAGGCTGTATTTGAAGAGTCCAGTTGAAACCTGAGGTTTCCCCTGCTGTCAATGCACCAGGGACAATCCCTGGCCACCTTGTCCTGCAGGATGGGGCTCTGCCGCCCCAGAGGCAGCACCTGCTGCTGTGGGGAGCTATGTTTGTCCCCAGATCCTGCCAACCCAGGAGTTTCAACCCCCAAACAGAGCCCAGGTACAGGAGGGCAGTGCCTGCACATGGGGACCACTGAGTGAAGAATCACGGTGGCTTTGGAGGGGACACTGACAGGTTGGAACCAAGGCAACCACGATGGTACCGAGGGGCTTATTTGCTCATTTTTGTGTGAACATCTTAAACTTCTCCTACTAAATAATGGTTCAGCACCGTTCCAAAAGGAGAAAATACTTCCTCCTGAAACTGCTGACCTTTTCCCAACTCACTAAAGATGTTCCAAAAGTCATTATTTTAGGCCAGCAGAAAAGACTTTTAGTGTGACATCTCAGAATGATGCATTTTGGGGAACTGAACAGCAGATCAGTATCTCTTGAATTTTAAATGGAAAAAAGTTATTTTAGTAGCATAAAGGAATGAAACTCACTGTATTTCACAAGTTTTGTCTGTGATTTTTATCAGCACGGTGATGTATGTTTGTAGCAGAGTTTACATCAAAAATTATTCCCGGATCTTTCTTGAATGAATTATTGCAAAGAGAGGCTGGGTACAGATAAGGTCTTTGAGTTCTGCAATATATTTTGTTTTCATGTTTTTATCTCTTGTAACACAAACCTGCTCCATCTCCTCTTCCAGAAGTGCTGGTGCTTGTCCCATTGTGCTGGGCTTGGGGTTTGGGGCTGCCTTCCCTCCCTGGGCGCCTCGGTGGGGTTGGAGCCAGCTGGGCTGGGCTCTGTGTGAGGGTGCAGTGGGAGCCTCGTGCTCGTGTTCTTTGCTTCCCCCTGCACTGGCTCCTGCAGGGAGGCTTTGGTGGCACCTGTGTGTGTGTGTGTGTGAAAGGGCTCAGCAGCCTCAGAGCTGACGTGCTGGGGATGCTGATGGACAGCTCGCAGCCGTTTTGGACAGGCTGAGTTTTCCTGTGCTGAGAGTTCACAGAACTCAGAGCTGCCTTCAGTGAGGGCAGAAAATGAGAACAGAAAGCTCTGGCATCTCATTTGCCATTAGTGGGGGGATTGTAGGCAGGGATGGCTGATGATTTTTGTTTGCCCTTGTAGTAGCCCTGGGTCAGAATTTGAAGTTTTATTTGTAAATTAAATCAGACTCCCTGGATTTAGACTGAGGGGAGAGTTAATGGCCCTGCTGGCTTGCTTCGATGCCATTAGAACCTGACAACACTGGGCACGAACATCTTCTTTAAATCAGGTTCAGCCTGATTATCATGAGAGATTCTGAATGTTTTGAGTCTTGAAAGGAAGCATCCTATCATGGAGAAATAAGATTTAAGCCTTAATAAAGTAGTTGTCATTTTTATAGCTGAAAAGAGCTTTGTATCTCAATTAAGTGTACATAATATAAAGTCTTAAGGAAGCAACATAATACGTTTAATACAATTATATCCCTTTGCAATAGTGTAATTTAAAGGAAATCTGATTCTGGTAATGTCTCTTACATTACTTGGACAGGGGAGAAACTTCAGTGTCACTGCCCACTGCCGTGTGCAGTGCTCTGTGGCCCGAGTGGCCCTGATGGATGCCCAGGGCTGCTGGGCACAGCTGAGCTGGGCAGGGAGTGCAGAGCCCAGGGCAGCCCCTGTGCCACCACACCTGATCAGAGCCTGCCCAGGGCTCTCCCAGGCAGCTGTGCTTCACAGGAGCTGCAGAAATTGGATTTATTTGATAATTTACTTGAAACACTGAAGCAACGTTCTCTGTGATCCTTTATCTGCCTTTTTTTTGTTTTCATGAAGCAGAGACATCTCAGTTGCTTTGTCAAAATACCCTGGGTATGAAGCTAAGTGTAAACAAAGGTGTTCCGTAGGTCACGGAGTACATGGGTAACTTCAGTTTGTAATTTAATTGCCCGCTTTGCACCCTGCAGCTGAAGATTTCCTTTAAATTCTGATTCCATTGTTGCACTGGGGCTTAACAGAGTGTTAACCTGGTAATAGGCACAGGGCCTCCCCATTATATGTCTCGCTATCGAGCGGTTCTGCATGACTAGTTAAAAAAGATGGCAAGAAGATTAATGAAAGCTGCGAGTCCAGAAGGGGGGCAGGTACCTCGGTGAGACTTCCAGCGAGGAGATATTAGAGCTGAACCAGAGCTTGGCTTTTTCTTTATCCCGTGACCTCTGAACCTGCCTTACTGTCGGGAGCTGCCAGCCGAGCCGACGTTTTGATTGATGTTGCTACACGAGTCAGTCTTTCCCATTGAATTCCACATCTGCACGAAAATAGCTTTTCCAGCAGTATTCACCCTGGCTGCAAGTGATAGCCAGAGCCATGCCTGAGCCCCCTTTATGTAGTTTTCATTTAAAGCTAAAGGTGTTTGATGTTTTAATTCAGTGTCCAGTTTCTCTTGATTATGCACATTGGGTAGTACTAATTTAATGAATTCGTTGTTGGGTTGTGGAAGGGCTGAAAATACCCAGGAAGTGTTGGGAGGGCATTGGGTTCCTGCTGCTCTGGGGGCTCAAACAGAGCTGTTGCAGGTTTGCTCAGAGCCTGCAGTGGGGCCAGAGCAGAGGCAGTGTGTGCTCTGCAATTGGTGCACAAAATACCCCAATATTATGGTTCCTGATATCCCTGCTCCTGCAGCGGAGCAAGGAGTAACAGTAAAATTCCCACTCAACAGGAGACTAGTCACAGGTTCTGACCAGAAGGTACAAAACAGGTTCAGCAGAGAAAACGTTCCCAAACTTCAGGCTGGGAGTGAGAGGAGCACGCGAGTGTGGAACAGAAGGGCAGAGCCCAGCCCTGGGCACGCGGAGCAGGCAGGGGCGGCAGCGGGCACAGATGGCCCCGTGTGCCCGGTGGGCTCGGGCTGTGCCAGGGCGGCACTCAGCAGCGCTGTCCCTGCAGAGAAGGGCTGCCAGTGAGGGTCCCCAGGCCTGGCAGGGGCACGAGCAGCCGGGCACTGCAGCGCTGATTAACTGCAGCCCCTCCAACAGCCGCTCATAAAAGTTCTCCTGAGCGCAATCAGGAGCGCGCATTGCCTCATCCTTTTAACAAATCTGTTTTGTAGCCCTATTAAAAGGGGTCTTCATCTATCCTGTCAAAGCTATTCTGCTGGGGTTTTTTAGTTTAATTACACTATCCAATTAAAACTCCTCGCTGCATTTTGATTCGCCTCTCCTCGGGCCTGAGTGGATGTGACATTTACAAGGCTCGCCTCTCCGGCAGACAATGCGTGATTGATGAGGTGCAGACGCAGTGGAGGAGCCCATTGCCATGTGGAAACACTGCATTTTGATTTATTTATCTTTTTTCCCCAAACAAGGTTGCTGTTAAAGAGGTTTTGGGCAACCCCGAGTCGCACCTCAATTTTCAGCATTTTTGCAAAAATCTTTATTAGTATTGTGCCTCTGATAATAATTTAAAGAAACAGAAGGCTTTGAGGGAAAATAATCCAGATGTGTGAATAGTTGCCACAGTTTGACACAAAAGTGGGTGTGTGCTGCACTTTAATTGCAGCTCTGTTTTCAAGACATCTGGACCCACGTCACCCTCTAATAGCAATGCTGAGTAGCAAGCCTACAGTGGAACATAAAGGGTTGGAGGAAAAGAGATCATGGAATATGCTGCTGCCTGAGAGAATGGGGTGAGCCAGCTGGACCACAGCTGCTGTTTTTTTCCTTAACAGTCTTATCATTTGTTCCCACTTAAGTACTGCCCTGGTTTGAGGAGATCCACCTCGGGTTCATGGTGGGCAGCCTGAACCACCAGTGACTCCACTGGCATCAGTGGGGTGAGGATTGCACCCAGAACTGGCTGCCCTCACTGCCTCTAACTCATGTGCCTCTGGGATAAATATCCCTTGCATGAAATGGGATTAACCCCACCCGTACACCCAGGCCCACAGCCCTGTTCTGTCTGTCCCTAGCAGAGCTTGGTGCCACATCTGGATAATCCAGCTGTGGCTGCAACTTGTGACCTCCCCTGAGAAGTTTTTTAGGTTACCAGAGGGTGTCAGGAAGGGTGTTGTATGTTTTTTAACCCTAACACAACTCTTGCAGCTTTGTAGACCCTTCAAGCCTCCCTCCAGGGTCACGGCATCACTGCTGGGGTATCACAGGAGGCTTTCAGACAGCTGAGCCCCTCCCCAGTGCTTCGGGTGAAATGCAGCAGTGGCTGCAGAGCAGAGCCTCCCCCAGCTCGTGCAGGGTTGGAGGAAATGTGTCTTTGTACAGAAGTATTGCTGATGTGTATTTTGCTGTCCTCATTCCTTGCCTTTGACTGGTGCATTTCTAACCCTCCTGCATCCTTTCTGGGCCCATGGGAGGAGATTTCAGGGTCTGAGCCTGTTGAGGTCACAGTTTCTGAAGCAGTGAGAATCAGTGATGTCAAACGATGTCCATAAGTGCTTTGTTCTTCAGAGAGTCCTTCTCCAGCTATTTATTCCACTAATAACTCCTAATTGTTGACTTCTGCCTTATGGCCCTGTAATGACAAAGTAATCATCAAGGTATATTGGAAAATTAACATAAATTTGCATTTCTAGTGTTTGTTTGTTTTCTGCTTTGTCCAATTCATGAATATTCTTTTCATCCTCTGTCTAATTAGTGATTTAATTCCATTCTGTTTAAAGAGTTGGCAAAGGATAAGGGCTGAATTGTGGGGTGGGAGGGAAAGAAGAGAAACTTTCTAATCTTGGCAGATTCAGTAAAAAAATTATCTTCTGCAAATTCATATCCTTGTTTTCCAAGCAAAAAATCTATCTTTTGGACTTTGATAAAAAGAGTTTATTACTTAGATTAGAGTGATTATTGTTCTACCTGTGTCAGGTGCAGCGTGGGGCCCGCCAAGGGCTTGGATGTTTTCCCAAGATTGCAGGAATTAGCACAAGATTTACTGTTGCCCGTACAAGCACATTATGGTGGGTGGTGGTGGAGCTGTAGTCCCACAGGGTTTCTGGGGGCTGTGTGGGGCCGTGGGGAGCTGGGGCTGGCGTGCAGGAGGAGCTGCAGAGCCCTGGGAGGGCCAGGAGAGCCGGAGCTGCAGCGCTGCAGGGCCGCTTCCCTCGCCTCGTTGGCAGTGCAGTGGTGCTAAAAATCAGAGATGGGCTGAGCAGCTGAACGTGAGACGTGGTGCTGAAGGAGTAAATGAGCTCTCCTTGGTGAATTCCCAGTGAATTAGCATCCTGCCCTTCCGTCTGTGGGCTCCTCTCCAGGAGTAACCACACAGGAACCCATTAGTGCTGGGCTGGGGAGATTCATCAGCAGGGGGAGAGGCTGCTCTGCTGCTCTGCCCTGGGGCCGTGGCACGGCTGGGGCTCAGGGGGCACCAGGGACATTGGCACAGGACCCCTCGGCTGTGCTGGGCTCAGCGTGGGCTGCGCCAACCCCTGACCAAAGCTGCTGAGTTTCTGTCATTCCTTTTGCTTTCCATAACACTTTTGACAGACAAACATATTCAGGAATAACGTGGATTTTCTGTTGCTGTGCAGCTGATTGGTCGTGATTGCAGGGCACTGAGGTTCCCTGCAAACACCCAGCCACTGGTGGTGTGGAGTGATGGTAGCAGCTGCTTGTGCAGCATCTGCATTTGCTTTAAATCCCCCATCACGTGCAGCAGGAGCCACTCGAGCTGCTGCTGTTTGTTACCAGATCCTCTCACACAGAAACATCAAACCATGGAAGCTCCTATTGATCTCAGAATTGTCAGGGGTGGTGCTCTATTGGAAAGAGGTACATCACATATTTAAGCACTCTTGGAAATGGAAATCAATCTCACAATTCATAAATTCCATCTGGCTAGAAGAGTAGCAGAGCAAAGTGCCAGTTAGGATTTCAGTGCGCTCATATTTCATGCTGTAAGTAGCGTGTTGTGGACTTGGAGCCCATAAACATGATGCTGTAATGGGGCTTTCGAAGGAAAAGTCTTCTTGGCTTCTTTCCACTGGGTCCCCAGTCCCGGCAGGAGGGGCTGTGAGCTCTGCGGGGTTTGGCATCGGTGCCAGGGCCCTGCAGAGCCACACTGGGCCAGTGCCCTGCTGGGCAGGCCCAGAGCAGCCTCTGTGCCCGGGGCAGCAGGAGCTGTGCCCTTGGCAGGGCTGTGCTGGGCAGGGCAGTGCCCCAGGGACGCGTGGTGGCACCGTGGCTCGAGGCCAGCCTGGGCTCCGGGGAGCAGGAACACCTGGAGAGGTTTGGTCTTGATCCACAGCAAGAATTACCCAGAATTTCCAAAACCCAAAATGCAGCAGCCCGTAGGGATCCCTCTGACCCTGTTTTGTGCCAGTTTCTGATAACCAGTGTGGGATGTTCAATGTCCAAGGAGAGTGTGGGAGCTGGTGGAGCGCGGTGCTGTGTCCCAGCCCCAGAGTGGTGCACTGGCACTTTTGGAATCATTAAGATGCTGTGTTCCAGGCAAAGCTGCATGCATTAACATGCTGATGAGCTCCCAGCTTGGAATTCCGCATTTTTAGTACCACTGAGGCATCATTTGTCAAATGATTTAAAGGGTTGGGTTTTTATTATTATTATTAGCCAATTTTTCAATACAGAATTTATATTCCAGATTAGTGCATCATAATGGTGTTTAATTAACATGCCACGATAAAATACTTGCATCTCAAATTTCCTGGCCACCAATCTGAGCATATATCAGTCACTTTTTGGAAATCTGGAGAATTAGATAATGTAAATAAGATTTCCAATTAGCTTTCCTGCAGGAAAGACCTGGATTTACAGTAATGTGGCTGTTACTTTATGGATTGCTAACTTTGACTGTTGAACAGAATAAATTAGAAAACCGTTGGAAAAGTATCATGTACAGAATGCATTTAATTTTAATTTTGAAGCCATCAGCATCCATACAAGTGAAGGGTATTTTGCCTTCCTTTGTGTTCCACGTCAGACCTTTGTGTCCAAGTCGTTCCTGCTGGCGCTGCATGTCGGAATGCAGGGCTGCCATCCCAGGGCAGCCACAGGGCCAGCACGTGGAACCTCTGTTTGGGACAGAGGCCTGAGTGCCAGGAAGGTGCCAGCAGGTCACAGTTAGTGTTTAATTTGATTTTCCCTGGTGTGGGAAGGGCCATCCCAGCCCTGAGCGGGTTTGGTGGTGGCACAGCCGCGTCCCTCGGTGCCCTGCGCTTGGTGCTGCTCCCATGGTCGCCAGCAGCTGGCTGGGCTCACGCGGTGTTTGGGGTGTTTTGGGAGGAGGGTTTGGAGTGCTGGCTCTGGGATTAATTGCCATTTTCTGTTCAGTACAACCCTCCTCCCATGAGCAGCCCCGTCGCGGTGCCGGGGCTGCAGCGCCGTCGCGGCCGAGCAGAGCTAACCAGCCATTTGATGGATTTTTGCATTTCCTGCAGTGGGGATGTGATGGGAAAAGGAACTTTATTGACTGGAGTTCAGCTGCTCCTGTAAGCCACCACTTGCCTTAAATTGAAATGACATGAGAAGCCTGTCAGCATTTCATTGCTTCCTTCTGTCGTGCTGATGGTACGCTGAGATCACCATCTGTGGTTTTCTTCTGTCAGGCAACGAGCTCTGCTCAAACTTTACAGGAATATTCTAAGCAGTTTTTTTCTTATCTTTGCAGGTCATGCAATATTTAAACTTACATATCTAAGCAATCATGACTACAAACACCTTTACTTTGAATCAGATGCTGCTACTGTCAATGAAATCGTACTGAAGGTGAGTATTAAATTTTAACGTGACCCAAAATCCTGGTGTTTTACCACTTGTTAGACATGTGAGTATTCAGGAGGCTCTGGAAGCACACGAGGGTGCAGTGCCTGAGGACCACTGGGGGTGTGTTTAACCTGTCAGGATGGCTGCTGTTTTATTCATCCTTCCAACAGCCACGCAGCCACTGCCTGTCTGTGTGTAGCATTTCCTTTTGTGCTTTTTTCTAGTTAATAGAGACACCATTTTCTGTGGAATTTTATTGGAAACTACCAGATTTTATTGTGTCCAGGTAGTTTCCACCTTTGGACACGTGGTCAGCAGCCCTGTGCCATGCAGGGGTTGGGTGCTCCTTCCCCCCACAGCTCTGCCCACACTCAGGTGTCCCCACACAGCTCACAGGGGCTTCTCTACCTGATCCTCTCCCCGGACTGTTTGCTTTCCTTGGGGCAAACACAGACACAAACTCCCTTGCTTTGGGAAACAATTTTTTGTTACACTCTTGAAAAATTAAATGGAATTTTCCACAAGTTCATCTTTCGTAGCAAGTCAAAACTCAAAAGCAGTAATTTTGGCAAACCATCTGTTATGTTTGCTTTTATTGGCTGTGTGGAGTTTAGAGGATTGTTAAACAACTGACGTGCGATAAAATAACTTTTATTCATCACACTGGAGGTCAGAGTGTTTGAGGGGTTTGTGCTCTGTGAGCTGTTAGGCCAATTCTTGTGGTCCCACTTTACCTTAGATCAGCTATTGCAGTCTCAAATGCTTAGAACCATGGAATCATAGAATCATTAAGGCTGGAAAAGACCCCCAAGGTCATCAAGTCCAACCTTTGCCCAAGTACCCCCATGCCACATCTCCCACTTCCACTCATCCCAGTCTGGTCATAAACAAAGGCTAAAAAAGTGGTTTACTGTCAATAACATGAATATTCGAGAGAGAAATAATATTGAGCAGTACTTTTTTCCCAAGTTGCAGTTTGTTTATATAGAACATTCTCTGGCTTCATGCACAAGTCACTGGTTTGTTTTCAATTCCATCAGCATCAGGGAGCGCAGAAAAATCAGACTTTTCAAATTAGGCTTTTTAGATGATCAAGTGAGAAGGACTGAGACTTTATTGACCATGAAAATTCTCTATATTTTTATGCCTTAAGCTGTAATATGCAATGAAAGTGAAACACTCTACAGTGCATAAAATTGTGCAAGTTTTAAGCCACAGCATATTAACCAGCTAATGACAGACCAAAGGGCATTTTTATCTTTTTGATTCTTGCATTAACCTTCCATTAAAATTATCTCTGAGATTATCACAAAGCATTGGAGATAATAAATTTAGGGAGTAGCAGGCTTGTTAAATATCATTTTAAAATGCTTTCATCAAGTAAAATGTGCCAAAACAGAGGGAAACTCTGAGATTAGCTGAGTACGCAAACATCATAATGGAAGAATTCTTTTTACTGAGGCTGATAAGATCCTTTATTGATGCTCATTGCTGATTGTGCCAGCACTGGGGGGCCTGCACAGCTCCCTGCCCTCCGCAGAGGTTTGGGTGGCCCAGGGTGGCACCAGGGACACAGGAGGACAGCCCAGGGCTCTCCTGGCACTCTGGGCTCCCTCTGCCATCACCCTGCCCGTGGCTGCTGGGACCAGTTGGACCAGAGCCCTGCTGAGGGGGTGGGCTGGGGGTCCCTGCCCACCCCGGGCTGTCCCCAGGCTCGGGTGACATTAACACCGCTCGTGTCTTGCAGGTTAACTATATTCTAGAGTCGCGAGCAAGCACAGCCAGAGCAGACTATTTCGCTCAGAAACAAAGAAAGCTGAGCAGGAGAACAAGCTTTAGCTTCCAGAAGGAGAAGAAGTCGGGGCAGCAGTGAGCGGGCAGAGCTGCGCGCGGCGCCGGAGCCGCTCCCCTGCCCGCGCCCGGGGCCGCCGCTCTGCCCGGGCCGGCCGGGAGCCCGGACATCCCGTCCCCACGGCTGCCAGGCCGGCCCTCCTCGGCGCGGGGAGCCGCCCTGTGACAGACATAAAGAGCCATATCAGCCGGGAAGAAGACTGTTACGCTTCAGGTTCCTTTGATTAGAAATAAGAGAATGACGTAGACTGGCATCATTTAATTACTGTATTATGTACAATCACAAGAAGAGATGTGATTACATATTATTTCACAGCCTGGTTAAAATAAATTATATACATCTGTAATCCACCCACGTACACGCAGGTATTGCTTGTGACATGATCAAATTTCTAAAAACAAAATGTAGGACAAATGTATCCATTTTTACTATTAATAAACAGATGTAATCTTTTTCAAGGTCCATATGATGCACAGTTCTTTTGGGGGGAGGCTGCAGTCCCAGATGGTTTCACTTCTGTTGCTGAAGTGCAGGAGGCATCCGTGAGCCAGGAACAGCAGCCGTGGCAGGGGAGCGCTTAGCGAGGGAGCCCTGAGACAGTCCAGTCTGTTGTGTTTGTTTTGTTCAAAAATATTTTATTTAACTGTGCTTTTCAGCTTTGCAAATGCTTTATTGGAAGTTCCTTGCTGAAGGCAGCACGGTGGTTGGAAATCCACGTCTTGGAGGTGGAGAGGAGAATCCTCCTGCCCGGGACCCTCAGCTGCTGCCACCCTGGGGCTAGCACATCCACTGGGGCACCTTGTCCCTGGGCCCTCAGAAATGCCTTCACCTTCTCTCAAAATTATTCCTTAACAATACAATTAAGACTTTGTACTGGGATTTGTAACTACCTTGGCCTTGTTCATCCTTAACACATCAGGGACCACGGGAATGGATGCTGGCACCCAGAGCCGCACTGTTGGTAGAATTCACCAGAGGTGTCTTTCTCCAGCTCACTGGAGCTCTGCACAGGCTATCACAGAACTGCCCCGGTGCCCCACGGGGCTGGGGCAGCTCCCTGGGCACTGCCCACCCTCTGCCAGCCTCCCACCCTGCTTTTGTACAGAGAAAACTTCCTGAGCCTTAACACAGCGCGGGGCAGCCCCGGGCAGAGGGAGGGCCTGGGTCTCACCTGTTGTGTTTCTGTTCTGGGTTTGCTTGGCCCTGCACCACCGAGGCCAGGCCTCCCTGTACAGTCTTCCATGATATCTGCAAAACAAGAGAAACAATATTTTATAGTATTCTATTAATTTTTTTAATATTTTCTATGTGCAAATGCAGCACAGATACAATGGGAAAAGCCCCTTCGATGTAAATGACTCTTTTAACCGACTCTGTGAAATATTTAACATTAAAGTTGCTCTGTGAATGTTCTTTGGCCACCCAGTTTCAATTCTTTTTAACTGAACTGAAAAATTGCCTATTTGGTACCATAATCTGCAGCAATCTCCTGTTTCCATGGCCATAGTGCTGTTGCCACCCCCTCACGTGTATTTGTTATCAGCAGGGATTCAGCATGTGCAGGTTTGCTCTCAGGAGAGCCTAAAAAACTCAGTAACGTTTGTGGCAGAGTCCTTTGCCCAGACCAGCTGTGCTCACAGCCTCCTGCCAGTCACCTTCCTGCTCCTGGTGTGGGTGTCCCGAGACCCAGGCAGAGATGGACAGACAGAGGCTGCTCCAAGGCTGGGTGAGGAGCAGGGAGATTTGGAGCCCAAAGTGAGTTTATCTGCTCCAAAAGAGCCACTGACCAATTTGCTTCCAAAGGTCAGATTCAGTTTGATACATGGCCCACAGGAAACCTTCCTCAAACCCTGGAAATGTCCAGCATTGCAGGAGCTGAGCATCCCTCCCCAGCAGAGGCATTTCTGCTGCCCAGCGCCCCTGAAGGAGTTAAATCAGGCTCGTGGCTGCAGCGTGTGCACAGCTGAGCACGGAGCCATCGCGGGCTGGTCTTTCCCCGGTAGCTGTAGATGTAATTGAGTCAGATGGGCATTCAACTGGGTCAGCAAGGCAAGCTGTTCCCCCATCCTGCTACCAGAGAGCCGAGCGCGGCTCCCCTGCGCACGCAGGCAGCTGCTGCAGGCACCAGAGATCCCCTCAATCCCCTCTGACTCCTGCTGTCAGAGGGCTCCTGTCCACAGGGACAATTCCCCTCCACCTCCTCGGCTTTGTCAGAGCACAGGAGAGCACCAGAGAGAGACCTTTGAGCAGGGGACACCCAGGGCACCCTGGCACGAGCTGGCACCCAAGGGCAGAGCACTGGGTGCTCTCCCTGGGCTTGGCAGGGCTTTGCCAGGAGCTCCCAAAGCACCAATTCCAGCCAGAATTGCCTTTGGTTTTGGGTTGGCAGGAGTCTGGTGCATCCCTGGGTTTTGCAGCTGCCCCTCAGGGGGGGCTGAGACCTGGCACCAGGACAAGCAAGCGAAACCCGTGGCACAGCCGTGGGTGCAGCTCTGAGATTAATGGGGGGAGTTATTTATGGAGACATGTTTGTAATGGGCCCATGAATCCATGGAAATGCGCTGCTGAGGCGGCGGGTGGGGCTGGGTGCTGCTGTGCAGCTGAAATTAATGCCCCTTAAATCACAGCCAGCGCAGCCACCCCGAGCAGCGCTGGGACAAGGACAGCCACGAGGACAGGGACACAGAGGGCACCGGGGCACTGCTGGGCCAGCAGGAGCGTGCCCTGGCCAGGTGTGCTCCCTGCATCGCTGCCAGGACCATGGAGAGCTCAGGGTCACCAAGAACGGGGCACAAGGAGGGCTGGCCCTGGCACATCCCCATGCTGCTGCTCCTCTGCGTGAAGGGTTAAGCACTGTCATGTTTTATTCTCCCCACACACCTCTGCTTAAATGCAAAAAGGGAAAAAAATCTCAACAGGGTGTTGTTCACTCTAAAAACCCTAAGCATGATTTGTGAACTCTCACAGCCTGGGTAATCTCATCAGAGTAATGGGATTATATTTCAAATCACCATGGCCTGTTCATTACACATTTAAACTCCTTTGACAGAGGAAAAGTTAAATAAAATGTGTGCGTCAGCCCTGGTTGACTTTCCCAGTTCTCTTTCTTGATTAGACAAACAGATGCTGAGCTCCAAAATGAAAAAATAATGTGCTCATTTATTCATTTTTCTGACAAGTCACAATAGATTTTTAACTACAAATGAGCCCCCTCCCCAGGTGGGAGCGCAGGGCCCGCGTGTGCCGTAATGGGCTGGGAGCTGGTGGCAGGGCTGGAATGGGGCACAAGTGGTCATTTCCAGGCTGGGAGCGTGGGGACACGGCCACGATTCCCCCGCCACTGCCACTGCCACCACTGCGGGGCGGATTGCTGCCAGCAGCTGGAATTCCACAGCCACAGCCACAGCCTGGCCCAGCCCCAGCACCCACCGAGCTCTGGCACCTCCTCCTGCTCTGCTCACCCGGGCTGGAGCACAGCCCAGGGACAGGGACAGGGCTGCTGGGGTGCCAGGGCCATGGGGACAGCTGTGGTGTGGCCATGGGGATGGCTGTGGTGTGGCTGTGGGGACAGCCATGGTGTGGGCATGGGGATGGCTGTGGTGTGGGCATGGGGACAGCCATGGTGTGCCCATGGGAATGGCCATGGTGTGGCCGTGGGGACAGCCATGGTGTGGCCATGGGGACAGCCATGGTGTGGCCGTGGAGATGGCCATGATGTGGCCAAGGGGACAGCCATGGCATGGCCATGGGGACAGCCATGGTGTGGCCAAGGGGACAGCCATGGTGTGCCCATGGGAATGGCCATGGTGTGGCCAAGAGGACAGCCATGGTGTGGGCATGGGGACAGCCATGGTGTGGCCATGGGGACAGCCATGATGTGGGCATGGGGACAGCCATGGTGTGGCCGTGGGGATGGCTGTGGTGTGGCCGTGGGGATGGCCATGGTGTGGCCAAGGGGACAGCCATGGTGTGGGCATGGGGACAGCCATGGTGTGCCCATGGGAATGGCCATGGTGTGGCTAAGGGGACAGCCATGGCATGGCCATGGGGACAGCCATGGTGTGGCCAAGGGGACAGCCATGGCATGGCCATGGGGAATGACCATGGTGTGGGCATGGGGACAGCCATGGTGTGCCCATGGGAATGGCCATGGTGTGGCCAAGGGGACAGCCGTGGTGTGCCCATGGGGATGGCCATGGTGTGGCCAAGGGGACAGCCATGGTGTGGCCAAGGGAATGGCCATGGTGTGGCCAAGGGGACAGCCATGGCATGGCTATGGGGACAGCCATGGTGTGGGCACGCTGAGCACTGCCAGCCACTGGCACACACCTGCTCAGGGCACTGGAGCTCCCAGCTCCTCTCACGGTGTCGCTGCTCCCAATCCGCCCTCAGCAGAGCCCCAGGTGTGCCACGGGGATGGGGAGAGCTCAGCCCAGGCCTGGGGGTCTCGGTGCCCCCGGGTCCTGCGTGGGCCCCTCCAGGGCAGCTCAGCCGTCCCCAGGAGCTGCAGACGAAGGAGCAGGCAGGCTGGGCCTGGGCTGAGCTCCTGCTGGAGAGAGAGGTCTCGTCAGGGAGCACCGGGACTCTATTAGGGAGCTGAAATGCCAGATAATTAGAAATACACCAGCAAACCCCATTATTGTCAGGAGGCTGCAACTGCGTACAGTAATGAAGCAATTATTAATGAGCAACTGCAAGGCTGTCATTAATTTCAGCTTTTCAGGATCACAGACTACGACAAGTTAAATGTTACAGCAGAGCCGGGCTGGGCTGAGCGGGGCTGGTCCCCACCCAGCTGGGCACAGCAGGGTGTGTTGGCACCCCTCAGCCCAGGGGGCCCTCCCTGTGCCCACAGTGCCAATCCCTCCCCGTTCTCTCCTCCTTTCCCTTTGCCCCTTTGGGCTGTGGCACTGACAGGGATTGGGACAAGAACGGGCACAGGGATGGGGACAGGGAGGGGCACAGGGATGGGGACAGGACCAGGGAGGGGCACAGGGAAGGGGACAGGTCCGAGGAGGGGCAGAGCCTGCCGGGCCGCCCCGTGGTGCCGCAGCCCGGGCGCGGGGCCGGTGGCTCCGGGTGCGCTCGGGGCCGGGGCAGGCGGGATCCGCTCCCGCACCAGCGCAGCCCCGCGCCGCAATCTGTCACGGCGGCTGGGGCTCGCCGGCTCTGCAATATGTACCTCATGTCTGGGCTGTCATCGGACATAATTCCTCCCTGCTGGCATATTGCTGATTTGTGCATAAGTGATGCGTGCAATCCACCTGAGCCGGGAGTCAGGGGTGCCTCGATCCGGGGCTGTCAGGGCAGAGTGTTTTAGTGCCTCCTGCGATTAGCTGGAATTGACAGGCCCTGAGAGCCGGGAATTGCACAACAGGGGAATTAACAGCCAGGGCTGGAGTGGAGTGTGGCACTCGTTTAATCTGCAATTTATCAGTTTGCGTGGCTCCTTGTCGCAGGCAGGAGATTACACTCCAAAAAAGACGACTCTGCTTTTCTGTGGTGCCAGCAGCCAGGGAGGGCAGAGCAGCGCTCGGGGTCAGCGGTGCCATGGGGAGGGCGCCCTGGAGGGGCTGTGGTGGGCACCGTGCCCTGGGGCTGGCCTCCTGCACGGAGCTTACGGGGCACGGGCAGGTGCCCCTGCCCAGGTGCCCTAACCCTAACCCCAACCCAGCCCTCACAGGTGCCCACGGCCTCTGCACCCCTCGGCACGTCACCCACGGGACCCCAGAGCAGGATCCACGGAGCCACAGCCCCGTCCCGCTGCCCCCTCACGGAGCAGGGATGAACCCCCGGCCCCCACCACGCCACGAGCGCTCCAATTTTGATAATATCATTAGAGGCTGATAATGGTTTCCAGGAACTCCGCAGCCTCCCCGCGAGGTGACAGCCTGTGAAGGCAGCGCGCAGATAATGTATTCTGCGAGGGTGCGGAAATGTGACTCCGAGCGCATTAAAGCCCCTTAATGCGGGTGACACCACCTTGCTGCCGCACGCAGTGCCCCCGGGGCGGGCACGGCTCCAACCGCGGCATGAGGCGCTCCCACCGCGGGCCCACCATCTCCTTGGCCTTCCTCGGTGTCCTGCTCTGATACCGAAACCTTTACGCAACCCCACGGTATCAAAGATTATTTATAATGAATTAAATACGTTTTCAGCAGCTTCTTTCCACGCTTACTGCCACACTTCCACTGCCACTTCAACTTAATTAGGGAGAGTTCGCTAAAGAGATGGGAATAAATGCATCTATAGAAATATATCTATGTATAAATGAAGAAAGCCGCCACCGCAGGTCAGACCAGTCCTTTCAATTTATTGCCCTGGTACATTCATTTGTAAATAGCTTTGCCTTGCTGGTTTCTAAGTGCAAGGCTAATGTTGGAGTGCTTAAATTAATAGTGACGCACACCTTTCATTATTGCTATTAAATTAGGTGCTGGGCTTTGATGGATTCACTTGTTGCTGAACTAAAAGCCTGGTGGATGTGGGTGTGTGTATCCATTTGGTTCTACAGCAGGTTTGGGTCTCAGTGTCAAGGCAGGCAGAGCTCAGTTCCTCCTCAGCATGCTCCAATTAGCAGGAGGGGCCCTCCCGTGGGGGCGCCGGGCAGGGGGACCCCACACACCCAGCCGGGTTTGGGCAGCATCCCAGGAGCAGCATCCCTGTCCCTGCACAGGGGAGGGGAGCTGGGAATGCCAGCATCACACCTGGCACCAGAGGCGCGGGTGGATCCATGCCATCGTCTGCAGCGGGCACCAGCCCCACACCACACACAGCATCCACCTCCTGTGCCTGGAGAAACACAGAAACGTGACAATCACCCCAAAATCCCTGGAGACTCGGGGGGTTTGACCCATATCAGCCTGGTCCCCTGCAAGCTGCGACTGGCATGGCCCCGGGACGTGCAGAGCCCCAGGCTGGGGTTCCTGAGGGTCCTGAGAGTCCTGCCCGTGCTGGCCGGGGGCTGTGGGTGCCCCAAGGCCCCCGATCCTGCCACCAACCATGACCCCATCTTCCTCACCAGCGCTGCCATTCCTGCCCGGGGCATCGGGACCCCCCTGTCCTGTCCAGGGGCTGGGGGCTCTGTGCTGGGCTGGGGGCTCTGTGCTGGGCTGGATGCTCCGTGCTGGGCTCTGTTCTGTCCCTGCGCTGTGCCTTTGTTCTGCCGCGCTGTTCCCTCTCTTACGGTGCCACCTTGAGGCCGCCGATCGCAGCCCCCGGCCCGGCTCCGGCTGCGCCTCCGCTGCCGCGGCCGGTCCCTGCCCGCTCCCCTGTCCCTGCCCGCTCCCCTGTCCCTGTCCCTGCTCCGTTGGAGGGCCAGTGACCCCCTCAGCCCTCCCCTGCACTTCACCAGGACATGAGGCTGTGTGACACTGGGGACCTGCTCAGGATATGGGGTTTTGTCCCAGGGAAACTGCTCAGGACATTCCTTTGGGGTCAAGTCTCTTATTCCTGGAGCAAGCCCCAAAATCTCCTGTGCTGGCCCAGCAGAGTCTGCGGGGTGCCCTGGTGGCATTTTGTGCCCCGCGGCTGGCCAGGACCAGCCCCGCAGCCCTGCCCACAGCCTGGAGGGGCTGAGGCCCCGGCAGGGCTCCAGACGGGAGCAGCTCCATCCACCCACGGCTCCCGAGCAGCTGGCAGCACAATCAGGTCACCGCCTAGCCTGAGGGACCAACATCCCGTGTCCAGGGCTGGGCACAGACATCTGCCCAGAGCAGCTTCCCTGCGGACACGGGGAAGGGCTGGATGGAGCTGACCCCTCGGCCGGCCCTGCCACCGCTGGGGACAGCTGGTGACCGTGACAGGTCACTCTGGTCACCCCCTGTCCCTCTGGCATGGGCACTGCTGGACACACAAACTGCCTTGCTCTTGCTCTTGACATTTTAGGGATAATAAATTCCTAACCACCCCAAATCCCTCCTTGGTGCCCTCTGCAGCCATGTTCCAATATTACATATAAACCCAGGGCTCCAGTATTAATTATAAACCACAAATACTGACCAGCTTCCGTGTCCTCCGCCAGCGCTGACAATCATTGACTGGAATATCAAATTTATAATGTTGGGATGCGGAACCTGGTGAGATGAAGGGCTCTGCTTTTTAATCAGCTTTATGGGATGATAGAAAGCATTGATCGACAAAGACAAGACACAGCCCATGTTCCTGTGTCTGTAGCTGTGCAACCTTATTAATTTAGATTTGCAAAGGGTTTTTGAGCTGGAGGGGACAGAGCTGGGCATCCTTGTGTTGGATGAACCAGGGCAGGAACTGTGGTTCTCCAGACAGGGGAGAACCTGGACAGGGGAGAATCAGTCAGCAGCCTGGCTCACGCGGCACTGGGCAGGGTCCCCAGAGCTGAGCCTCGGTGGCACGGGCACCCAAACTGCACCAGGGACCATCCAGGGCAGCCTGGCTCACCCAGCACTGGGCAGGGTCCCCAGAGCTGAGCCTCGGTGGCACGGGCACCCAAACTGCACCAGGGACCATCCAGGGCCACCATGGCAGGACCCGCGGGTTGGTGCCAGCCCAGCACGGACCTGGCACGGGCAGAGTGTGCCCACCCGCACCTGCCCAGCCCAGCCCTGCCCTCCTCCCCGGACGGCCTCCGTGGCTGGGCAGTGCCAGCCCGGCCCGGTGCCCGCCGGACAGCTGGTGACCAGATTGGCGCCTCTTGCGCTGTCATCTCGCATTTGCCGCCTGCCCCCGCCGCACAGGGGAGGCTGGGCCGCCGTTTCCAGGTCAGAGGCTGCATCCAGCACAGGAGGACAATTCCCATTTCCCCACCAAGACTTTAACTGTGCAGTTTCCCAGCACCCGGCCCTCCCCTGGCACGCCCAGCCCCGGGCCCCACGCTCACCCTGTGGTCGTGTCCGTCCCGGGAAAAGCTCAGGAGCTGGAGCGGCTGCAGGAGGCAACAGGGGGGCTGAAAGCAGAGCCGGCAGCGTGGCTGGATGGAAAGCCGGGCTTGTCAAAAAATTTGGTTTCATTCCTTGAATTTAAAAGTTTATCTAATAAAAGTAACTGAGGAGCAGTAGTGTGCTTTGGCTTCTCTTCGGCATTTGATTTAATAGCACATGACGTTTTGATTAAAAAATTAGCTGTATATAATATCAATAGAGCTCACATTAGAAGGATTAAGAATTGGCTGACTGACAGGTCTCAAAAAGCAGTTGTCAATGGGGAATCATCATCAGATGATGATGTTCAACATGTTCATCCACGATTTGGAGGTAAATATCAAATCAGTGCTGATAGGATTTGGGATGACAAGGATTAGTGGGAAGGTGGGAATGCTGCCAAGGGGAGCGGTGGGGAGCTGATGATGCCCTGCCCAAGGGGCATCCCCACGCTGCTGCCAAGGGGAGCTGGGCCCTGCCACCACCAGTGCCACTGCAAAGGGCCCTGAGTGAGCCCCGAGCCCTCCTGAGACACAACACACCTGAGCCAACACCCCCAGGTACCTGGAGCCCTCAGCAGCCCTGGCATCCCCCAGCCGCAGGCCGGGCACCGCATTTCTCAGGAGGTGATGAAGGAGGTGATGAAGGTCTGGCCCCTGTGGTGCCACTGGCTGCTCCCAGTGCCAGCAGGGCACTGCAGCTGCTCCTCCTCTGCTGCCCTCGGTAGCCATGGATTTTTGAAAGTGAAATCCCTGTTAGTGCAGGTACCGTGCCTAACCCACAGGAATTCCCAATTGTGAGCAGTTGCAATTAGCGGCCGCTCAGCCCCTGGGTGTGCTCGTTGGTGACAAGTGACAAACCTGCCTGAGCCTGGCGGTGGCACAGCTCCCACGCTAGCCCTGCTGAGGGGCAGGGACAGGGAGGGGCTCTCCCAGGTGCCTGCAGTGGAGCAGGGATGGGCTCCCATCGTGGGGCACGGGGACAGCAGAGCCCCGAGCCACCTTCCAGCCAGGGCCTGCCACAGTGCCCAGCACGGTGCCCGCGGCTGAAGGAGCCTCCCCTGTCCCAGCCCAGCTCGCCAGCAGCAGCAGAGGCACCCACAGAGCCCCTGGCTCCTGTAAATCCCACGGGGCAGATGTCCCTGAGCCACCCCCAGGGACACCTCCTGTCCTCACCAGAGGCAGGGTGAGCAGAACCACGGGGACTCCAGCGCTTCTGCAGGGCATCAGCTCAGGGCCCCGGCCTGGGGGACACATCCACAGCCCTGCCCCTGCTGGGCCCTGGCAGGGTGGGCAGCGCTGCCCTCGCAGTGCCCGGGCCCCCAAGCCCCCTGCTCTGAGCACCTGTAAAGGCATCGTGCTGCTGCAGGGCTCAACTGGCCCAGCAAAAAAGCATCATCTGAATAAAACAAGGAGTGAGTGATGCCACCATGCCCTGCTGGATTGGAATTGTGTGAGCAAAGTGGTTTTCTCAGGGAGATTTATTTCCTCTGCTGGCCGCAGACAGCCAGCCCAGAGAAGGGAACAAGTCTCTGGTGCCGAGGCCACTGCTCCCTCCTGGTCCCAGCACAGCTTTTATCCCATAGCTGAGGGAATCAGAATAAAGGAAATGCAAACAGGTATTCACCCCCTGCAAAGCATGCAAGCAGAGGCTCCAGTTCTGCTCCCCAGGGCCCTGCTCTCCTCCCAGCCCACACCTCAGCCCCAGATCTCACCTGGAACCCACAGCCAGATCCAGAGAGGCCATCCCGTGCCAGTGGGGACAGTTCCTGCCCTGGGCCTGGACACAGCATCAGCTGTGATGGTGCTCTGACGCTCTGGGACACCTCTGCCAGGGCTGGGGGCAGCAGAGCCAGGGGCTCCTGCACGAGCTGCCCTGACACAAAACCCCCGAGGGGACAAAACCTCACCTGGCCCCGCTCACGGCCCCGCTCCTGCCGCCAGCTCATCTGCAGGCACCGTCCCTGCAAGGACCAGGCACAGAACAGCATCCCCAGGAGTGGCAAACGCTGCAGAAGTGCTGGAGTCAGCACTATGGTGAATTTTGCTTTCCACATCTGCAGCCCAATAAATCTTTGTCTCCTTCCAGTGAACTGTGCTCTTCTCGGGCTCCAATTTACATGGCCCAGCCCGGTCCCCACGGCAGCCCCGGGGGTCCCGCTGCCAGCCCGGGCCGCCACCCCGCGGGCCGAGGGGACCGCAGGGACCCGCCCGGGCAGCCCCGGCCCCGCCGGCCGCCGGCGCCGCTCTGTGCCAAAACCCTCCCGCTCTCCAGACCAACCCTGGGCTTTTTTTGTTGTTGTTTTAATTGTTTTCAAAACAGATTTCATGTGGTCCCAAAATGAGACCATGATTGTAAATTAAAGTGTAATTAGCCTTTACGCTTTTATATTCATTAACTCTTCTCTGTTAATGATGCAGAGGCTGGAGCACAAACCCAGCATTATGAAACCACATCCAGGAAATAAAATAGTGATTTAGATAATGGCCAGAATGTATTGCTGCTTACACATAATTAAACAAATGCTCAATTTACACTTGGAAACATGAATGAATGTTGATTAACCCCAGCCCAACGACTCTGCTGGCGAGGTGGCTGAGCCCGGGGCTGGCAGCGCTGGGCAGGGTGGGCCGGGCAGGGTGGGCAGCGCTGGGCAGGATGGGCAATGATGGGCAGGGTGGGCAGTGCCCGCTGCCGCCGCCCTCCCGCACCTGCCCGGCCCAGGTGCCGCGGCGCTGCCCGGCTCCGGCTCCGCAGGCTGGTGCCAAAAGCCCCCCTGGCACACGGGTGGCACCGCCACACGGGCAGGGGACGCTGCCAGGGCAGTGCCACCCCTGTGCCCTCCCGGAGCAGCGGGGACAGCAGGGCCCATGGCAGCGTCCCCAGGGCTGTCCCCCAGCCCACCCTGCCTCCTCACCTCGCTGTGTCCAGAGCTCGGCTCCCACGGACCCGGCATGGATCGCTGCCTCCACAGGCCATAATGGCTCCATCTCGGGGTCAATACGGGCGCCTTTGACACATGATAGACAATAATTGCTCTTTCTTAGAGACTTTTTAGTTCATGGATCATTGACCTGATGGGCTGTAACAGCTCCGACAGAGGCTGCACACCCCTGTGCTTAACCAGCCTCAGGAGCAGGCAGCTCACGGGGCCACGTGGAACAGCCTCTGCAAACCCATGCCCCCAGTGCAGGCTGCCAAGGGCCCTGGGGCCACTGGAAACCCTTCTGGCAGCATGGCCATGGAGGAGAGGCCGGGGCAGGAGGCCAAGGAGCCCGGGAGAAAAGGCCAGCACACTCCAGGATCCCCTGAGTACCATGGGACAGAAGCAGGATGCACAGGACCAGGTCACCTGCCAGGCTCTGCAGGCTGGAGATCCCCACTCTGACAGCAACTTCCAGGTATATGATTTAATGAAAGGCACAATAAGAAGTGAAACAATTAGAATTTCTGCCTCATTATCATGGTAATCTTATCAGTCGGATAATGAGGTATTAATGGAGATTTAATGTGCCTCTCATAACAGAATCCCTTGGAGAAAACACATAAGGAAATTGCTGTAAATCCACTTAATGATGGAAAGGTCCCCAAACACCATATTCCAGAGGATGAAAAATGCTGGATGCAAATGAGAGAGAATCAAGGTCAATAACGCTGCGGGGACCGAGCTCAGGCAGCCCGGCCCCGCCCTGCCCCGCCCGGCACCGGGACCAGCACCGGCACCGGGAGGGTTTGTGGCAGCCGAAGAAACCTCTCCAGTCTCGTCAGGAAAAATCAGCATTCCCTAAGAAAAAAGACGCCCACCATAATACTTCTGGACTTGACCACTCTCAGCAAGGCATCAAGCAGCAGCCAGCAGAGGGACAGGCGCAGTCCTGCTGCAGGCAGAGCCATCTCTCTCCTCCCAAGCTACCAGAACAGCCAAGCTGCAGATTCAAAGTTATAACTGAAGAGCTCTGTGTTAAGCAGTCAGTGCAGCGGAGCTTCCTCTCCCCTTTACTGGATTTTGGCTCTTTTTTGCCAGTCCCTTCCCTGGGTGTGTGAGGATGGAGCAGAGCAGCAATGCCCAGAGCAAACCACACAGAGTTAGTGGAAGTGCTCACACCTGCACGGCCATCACAGCACATCTCTGATGGCACTGGAACAAGGCAGAAACGTCAAAGCCAAGCGGTTAAACTGCTCTCCTTTTAATCAGTTTTTACAGAATAATACATTAATAATCACGTTAAGAGACAAGATGGGGTTCCTGTATACAAGATTGTGCAAGCTCGTTAATTTAGATTTATAAAGGCTTTACCAAAGAGGAGAGGCAGTACAAAGCTTTTCAATAGAGGTAAAGCACAATTAAAAGGTACAGAACACACATTACTAACTGAGCAGAGGTTAATTCTCAAGTAGTACAGGCTCAACCACGTCCCCAGCTGCACCCAGACACGAGCATCCTTCCCCTGTCCCCACTGCCGGTGCTGCTCCAGCTCTGCAGGCACACTGCCCCATCCGAGCCAACACTCAGCTGCTGCCAGCAGCTCTGCCCCTCTCCTACCCCTTCCCCACCCCATTCCCATGGCAGTGAGCTCTCCAATTCCGTGAGAATTTGGCTCGACAGAACAGGAACATTTCCAAGCAATACAAACCAACTCTGTGCTCACCAGACTCACCCACAGGAAACAGCATCATGTTCGTGGCTTTTTTCCTGAAGTTTATGGCAGTTACATTCAGCATTTGGTAGTAAAAGATCTTCAAAACAAAAACTTTTAAACTCAAATCCTTGATAGGCCAGACACATTCAGATTCTCGTTAAAGAGGATTTTAAAAAGATTTAAAGAGAAATCTCACTGAGGAGCACAAAGGAATCTCCTAGAGATGAAAGCCCCAGCGCTTTCCCTTCCCTCCTCTGCCCAGAAAGGAAACCAGCACCTCTGCAGCACTGCCAGGCACAGACATGCCACTGTTTAACGTGGCAGCCCCTCAGAACGTGCCAACATCAGTGCTGAGACAACGGCCAAGTCTGAAATCCACTCTGGGACCTGGTACCAAGGACCCTGCCCTGCTCCACTTCACCCAAAATGTTCCATTCCTCCTCCAGTGGCTCAAGTAGGTAAACTCACAGAAAGCACCGAGATTACAGCAACAGGCCCGTGGCTGGCACCTTTTGGCAGCAGTTCTGCTACTTTTGGTCCTCTATGCAGTGTCTTTCCACCTTGGCTATTGCACATCAAACCTAACAACATCACTTCCTAGACACGGAATTCAGCATTTTAAAACAAAACATTACGGGACGCAGGGGAAAACAGTAAAAGGACATTACAGGCAGGTTTTTAATTCTTTGGAAAGCCTAATTCTCTAACTACACCTATCAAGACTAATAAAGGACCTTCAGAGTAGGCTGGAAAAAAGAAGCAAAGGACCATCTTGCTACAAAAACTCTCGGCTCACCTGGGGCTCACTGAAACACCTACTGGTTTTAAAATAACTAAGTAACATTTAAAAAAAGACTCCAGTTCTTTTAAGTATTTTTCTATGCAGAGAAAGCAAGTGATAAAAGCTGTGAAGGAAATGGTTCTTGCCCCTTCCATAAAGGAGAGTGAACCTGAAAGCCCTGATGGTGCTGACCAGGTGAGCCAGGCCAGCACAGAGGGGCAGCACAGGGGTGATCACCACCTCCCTGTGTCCTTGTGCCTTCCTCAGGGATCCCACAAATACTCTCCTCAACCAACACCCAAACTGCAGAACTCTCACACATCAGTCTTAACATCTCGGATATTCAAGTAATAATTACATATTACAGGACACTTCAATAGAAATGAATTTATATTGCTTTTTGATATGATCTGGCCATATCTTCAAGGGCATGTTTGTGCTTTGCTGCAGGGCTGTGCTTGCAATATTGAATTACGTGTTCAGCACCAAAAACCCATCAAGGCTGAATAACCAGAATATTGCAATGCTACACAGACTGAGACACCGAGTAAGGCAGATCAGAAGAATTCTGTTTTGACTGAGTATTGCTCCTCCACACAACTGAGTCTAATAGAGGAGAAAGACTATAGAGAAAAGGAAATGGTTACCATCCCACCTTCTCATCTGGGATCAGTTTGGCAAAACTGCTTGACTGAGTTATATCTGAGAGCCCTAAAAAGTGACTTTCCTGATTATGCCTTGACAAGTAGCACAGCCAAATCAAGCACTCAATAAATTACATAAATTGCTCTAATTCGAATTGACCACATGATTTTCCCAAGTACTAGTTGCTTACAGATTTTAATCATCAAAATGCACACACACACAAAAATGAACCAATCGTGTTTTGAAAAGAATGTGAGAAAGATTTTGTTTTCTTTACCAATCACAGACACCAAGTCTTACCATGTCCCTCTGTCAGAAGTGCAATGAACACTCTGGAAAGAGCAAGAAATAATACTGACATGAAAAAGTTCAGTGCTCGCTGTCCTTTTTCAGTGCATTGAAGCTGAAAAAGAGCAGTGAGTGCTTATATACAGCCAACATGCCCCAGACCACTTCACTCATGAAAAACCCATGTGGTGTTGTGCATAAAAACCTCCTTAAATTGATAACTGTCAGTTTAAGGGGAAGGCGGGGTGAGAAATCTATAAAACACCCTGAACTGATGTCATGATATGTTTCATAAAGAACAGTGTCATATTATTTTAAAATATTTTTTATGAACAGTAAAACTTGCACTGCTGCATAGCAGACAACACGAAGAACATTTAGTAAAAACATTCACTGAACCCCCTGGCATATGTATTTAATGTCACTAATCAAAATATATATTACAGCCCAAGGTTCTGTTAAGGATCTCTGTTTGGGGTTTGTACAGTATACACAATAGCTCAGAAAAAATATTACAGTAAGGTATTTTATTTCTCCTTTTTATATTAGACTTTTCTATTGTAACTTACAGTCCCTCTCCTCCTATATATCCAAACCTCTGTAACACCCTAATGCCCTAGCCAAGAAGTGTTCAGCTAGCTAATAAGCCCTATTATAAATTCCAGTTTTAGAAATTTCAGTAATTACATCAATAAATAGTTCAGTTTGCCCTTTTTAAATCTTAGCCTTTTGAGGAAGTCCTTTTGTCACCAAAACATGGTAGGTCACAACCTGTTAGAGGTCAGAGAGGCTTCTGCTTGTTTATTCGAAGGATAGGAAGTCCAAAGATACTTGCAATGCATTAAATATAGTTATATAATATTTACACTGTCCTCTCAGATTTAAAATTTAGGTGAAATACAACCAATAACTGATGTCAGCTACTACAAACTTTCAGTGTGGCTGGTGTTTTCTTAATAAAAGGTGTATTCATCTAGAAAGTTTACTACGTGGCTGCCCCGTTTCCTCTTGTTTCAGTTTTTCGTTAGAAATTAAATGAAGTGAATTATTCACGTGAATAAGAATTCAGGAAGAGGGGTGGTGGAGAAAGCATGAAGAATTTTCTGAATGTTTTGAGATTCCAAAATACCTGAAAACTGTGGTCCCTTTTGCAGCGCCAGTATCTAGAGGGGAGGAAAATGCAACCCAAAGAGAAGAGGAAAATCTGTTAAATTAATTAGATTAGTAAAGGTGTGTTTTAAAATGCCTCAATTCTGTACAGTATTTTACAAGGAAAGTCTTATCTTCAGCTTTTGCAGCTGTTGTACATTCTTAGAAACTCCTCTCCTGCTCAGTCTGCTTGTGCTGTGTGAGCTACTTGCGGTCGTCGATAGTTTTGATGAACTCCACGGCTGCCGTGAACTGCATCCACCAGTAGGACTCCTCTCCAGACAGACAGTTGGCATAGAAACTGCTGATGTACTGCACGGTGGACAGCAGGCAAGGGGGGTTTGCCTGGGGTGGGAGAAGACAGAGATACAGCTTGTTTGCAAAGCCCAGCATCAACAAACACCGCCAGGTCCAGAACAGAAGCACAATTCCCTTTGTGCAGTGATCCTCATCCTACAGAGTGTGTAACCTGCCTGCAGGGTGGGGACTGTTTATCCTCGCCAGCCCCACTTCACACGCTCAGAAGGCAGCAGGTTTGATGAAAGGAACATTTTTCTAACAAGGAAAAATTACTAGCAGGCCAAGAGAAAGAGGGGGAAGGCGCCACAATCTGTGAAGGTCATCAGGACCTCACACATGTAGAGCCTGTTGTTCCAGCATCTTACATGCCAGACCATTCTTCACGCATGTCAAAAAAGCAACACAACCCAAGTCAGTCCTGCTCTGCATCTTGGTCCTGAGGACAGCATGAAGCAGGCACAGATGACAGATGCTGTGGACATGTCTCAAACAAACTTTACTCCCTACACAGCATCTGCACCCCAATTTTCTTGGTTCCACCTGCAAAGTTTGCTTGGATTCAAAAACCATAACTCTGACCACATTTCTGACATTCCTATTCAAACCCTTCTAAATCAGATCTGGATTTGAGCCTGGGCAGCTCCTCGTGACCCACAGGCATTACGTTTCCTAACTTTGCTTGTTTATTACAGGATTAACTGGGGTTTGTGATCTCTGCAAAAGAACTCACCTTTATGAGAACAAAGACCAGAACAGGAACAAAATCATCAGCCCCAGGCACGGAGTCCTCGTTGGCCAGGCTGAGCAGGTTCATGATGGTGGAGCACATCCTCAGGATGCACTGCACCTTGTCCCGGGGTGTTTTGTAGGCGCTGATGGTGCGGATCTCGGACTGCGCCGACGGCCACGGCGCCTCGCGCAGGTACACCTGGGAACAACCAAACCAGCCCTCCTGGGGCAAGCTCTGCTGGGCACCAGGGCAGCTCAGCCACCACGGGCTCACAGGCGGTGGAGAAATGGGAATATGTAAGGCACGGTGAATTCAAACTGAAAGTTACAGGTACGGAGGAAATTCTTCCCCGCGAGGATGGTGAGGCCCTGGCACAGGTTGCCCAGAGAAGCTGCAGCTGGGTACAGCCACAGCATGGGTACAGTGTAATTTCCTGAAGGATATTTCAGCTGTCACTGGCAGCAAAGCAACCCTTCTAAGTGTAAAACAGAACAGTCCTCTCCCCATCCCAATCCCAGCCCAAACCCCAACACGCATAATACAGAAGCAAAGGAAAAGAGTTGTTACCTCAGGTATCTGAAGTGCCTTGTGGTTTGCAGTCACTACTTTGGATAACCTCTGTATGTGCTCGTGAAGGACCCTGAAACACAAAAAAACAAGAGTGAAAAGTAAGCAGCAGCCAGCCAGCTGAGGAAACTTGCTTCATGTTTGATAGGACAAGAAAGATCTTCAGGAATGTAGCCCTACAGATGATGGACACCAGGCCAGTGAAGATGCAGAGAATTGCTCTGTACAGCCAAGAACAACCACACGTCCTCTAGAGCATCCCAAAAGCATCTGCTCTAAACCACAGGAACCCCAAATGCATGGAAAATACTGAGTGAAACCAGAAAATGGACCAGGTCCAGTCCTGAACCAGGTTTTGATCATTCTCTCAGCACACACACTTGCAGACCTGACAGTCTGTACCCCAAATCATCACACTTACAACTTTTTTTTTCTGTTCTAGCAGTTTGTTGCAAACACATTTGCAGATGATGCTAAAGCCCTTCCTCGTTCTTTTACAAAATGTTCTGAACGAAAACATGAATTTGTGTGGCTGACTCAGACAAGTCTGTGGCAGGAGGGCTGCACTACTTCCACTGCACCAAGTGCAAAAGAGAAAACAAGTCCTTTGGATTCCATTAACTTACTGGTCACGCAAAATATCTCCATCCTGATTAGGGTAGAAGGCGAGTTTGAAAATGCGATTCATCACACTGCGCTCGATGGCTAATTGTGCATCCTGGAGCTGCTCCTCGCTGGCATTCTGCCAGATGGCATCCTGAGCCATAGCTCCGTACAGGAACTGCAGAAAATCCTCCACTTGGGCTGTTTTATCATCTGCTGCCGTGAGCTTCTGGAAATCTGATAAAAAGGGAGGAAGAGAAAGAACATTTGCTTAAGTAAAAAAATATTACTTCTGATAAGTTTTTCAGGCACACTTAATGTGCAGCACTACATGCTCCAGGAGCAAGAACTGACTCCAAATTCCTGACGTGCTTCATTTAGTCAGATATGTGCACAGAGAACATAGAACCAGTTTGGTATAAGTGGCTGTTTTGAGTTTCCTGGTGCCACTGTCTCTTACGCTGTGATATTTTTGAATCTTTGATTCACTTGATTCACACTGTTACTATCCCCCATATCTTTTAAGGTGCAGCCCTTGGTTCTGGACTAAGAACTGAATGCTGCAACTTGATTTATCATGTGTCAGTAGATATAAAATAATTCATAGTATTCATGCCTCTGCCATGGGGCAGATAATGTGATTTAGCACAACTTTTTTTGGCCAAGTAAGGTCAAATTACCTTCATTCTCTCAGGCCATGAAAAATGCAGACAATTACCATAACTTAGCTACCACAACATACTGTAAAGTCACAGTAATCTGTCTGTTTAGCCATTAATCCACCATATGAAATTAAAATCATTTTAGGAATCTACTCCTCAGATCAAAAGACATATTTTAAAACATTAACCCAAGTCAGCATCTAAATACAGAGTAAAGGATTATAAAAACTGTCTGCGTTAATCTTACCTTGAATGAACTCCCTTATTTTCTTCTCCTTGCTCTCCAGCAGTAGCCTCACACAGACTGTAGTGAAGTATCTGTTGGCCACCTCTTTATCTCTCAGGACTCTCTGCAGGAGCCTCTCCAGGTGTGCCTGTGTGGTCTGCAGGCCTTGGCGGCAGCGCGTCAGGTAAGCGATATATGGAGCTCTTTTCCTAAAGCACAGAGCCCTGTGTCACACTCACAGCAAACACAGAGGCCAACAGCTTTATAAACTAAACTGCTGAGTCAGACTGCAAAGGATTCTTCCACTTGTTCCTTTTAAAACTAAACAATGCCTGAATTTGGAAGTTTGCCTCACATGGGTGAGACAACTGCACCCTTTTGTGGGGAAGCAGAGATGCAACAACCTGGTTTGGTAAATACAATTTAAACCAAAAGGGACCTTCCCGAGCTGCTGGTGAATAAAGACACGAGCGGGGGAGCCCCAGCTGAGCAGCCCCTGCCCAGTACCTGTAGTCCTCGGCGATGGAGGCCAGCAGCTTGCGGCACGTGCGGTTGTCGAAGCGGCTGACGCAGCGCATCGTCTCCTGCAGCTGCGCCATCAGGTTCTTGTCCTGCAGGTTGATGGCCTCAGCCAGCTGGACTTTCAAGAAGCACACGATTTCATTATCTAACAAAGAACAAAGGAAAAACATTAAGGAAAAGAAACGTAGGCACGGTGAAAATAACTATCTCTGAATAGGGGAAACACATTAATGGCTTAAAACAAAACTTCTGTACATTAGGGAATAAATGTTATTTTAGAACAATTTAAGAAGCCTTTTTGAATTTTCCAGCTGTCAGAGGATAAGCCTCCATATCACTATCTTATCTAGCTTTTAGAACCATTCTGAAATGTGAAGAGGAACCCCTTGAGGTGACATATTCACCTGTCTGCAAATAAACCCAGAGTGAATGAAAGGATACAACACAACACATTTATACTAAGTCAACATAAAGACCCAGTAAATCATTCAAGTGGCACGACTCCCAACAGCACATGAATTTTCAGAGTCTATTCTCTAGCTTCAGGCTCTAACCTGCACTCTATCTGTGATACTTCATTACAAAAAAATCTTAGAGCAGGCTGAGATGGCAGTTTGCCTGTGGAGTAAGAATGAAAACATTCTGGGGGCAAAAGGCAGCCTGTGCCCTCAATATTTATGGCAAAGAGAAGGGACCATAAATGGTGCAGTACAAGTGCTATTACACGGGGACAAGGAGAGACACACAGTGCAAAGAGCCTGTACCTTCAGGGTCTGTGTGGTCTGGGAGACCATTCCTTGTTGAATGTGTCAGCATCGGGAGGGCAACAGAATCTGCTGAACAAAGAGCCAATCTCAATTTCTTCTTTGCATCCCTTAAAGAAGAAAAATATTTTCTTAACACAGTTGATGAGAGGTCTGCTTCTTCAATAAGAAATCTTTACTTTCTTTTTTATTTAATACTTCCTAGAAGTTATTTAACATCATTTTAATATACAGCATTGTCAAGACTTTAGAATATCAGTTTTTTGATACAGCATCAGTTTCAAAGGGATTTTCTAAACACTGAATTGCTCTGTCCTCTCTGGTTACAAACATCCCTCCACCAGTGGAAATATGACAGTTTGAGATATTTAAAACTAAAAGCACATCAAAGTTTACAATGAATCTGCATTAAGATTCTTGTGGGAACCAGTCACACAGCTTCAGCTTTTAATTCTACTTTGTGGTTAAGATGAAACCTAGAAATGTCTTTACCTATAGGAGAAAGCAGAACCTTGTGGCTGTGCTACTTGGCTTGCAGAGTCTGGGAGGTCGTCTGCAGACATGTTCTGCAAAGCCTCATCCCGTGGGGAGTCGTGCATGCTCTCACCATCCCCAATCGCCTCTGTGGAAACCAGAAACACACTGCACCTCAAGAGACAAGTCAAGAAGAAACCAGACCAGTTTTCTGCTCATTATTCTCATTATTCTACGGTCAGTGAGAGAATGGGGACAGCAAATAAACCAGCTAGTTCTGGATATATGAAAAAATGCACATTAAAACATACAACCCAGAAACTCCTAAGAAAAAACTGCAAAAGTTTTGGAAGGCACTTCCTCAGTGCCATTTAAAACAAAACAAAAAACTGGTAGCAGATGTGCCATCAACATCCAGCTCCCTCAAAGGCAATACAAAACAACTGTCCTTGGGAATACTGATTTAATTCCCAGCCTCTGAGGGACTGTCACACAGATTATTTGACAAAACATTCCTTGTTCAGAGCTCACATTGCTCAGCTGCTAATCCTAACATTGTCTAGAATACTGAAGTGTTTTTATCTTTAAGGAGCAGAAGCTATGTTGGTGGTGATTACAAAAGGCAGGTTCTCACCTGCACTGTCGTAGTTCACGATGGCTCCTTCACTGGGACTCGTTCTCTTGATTGCATTCCTGTACTTGTCCAGAATGTCCTCAGCAGCTTGTGCCTGTGCACTGAGCCTTGGGCTGGGATCATCTGGAAGGACCATAAAAAACAACAGGAGTTACCCTGGTCTTGGGCCAACTGAAAGCAAATACAAAAACTTAAGCCTACACATTTGACTCTGTTTTTAGCCAGATCAAACAAAGAGGTGCTTGTGTCCCGTGCAGTCCAAATTCAAATGTATTAATAAAGTCTGAGGCAAATCAGAAAACAAACAGTACAATCAAAGTGAACAAATGAAGTCAGATCCTGAGCAGATCCTCAGCACATTTATACTGCATACACAAATGGCTCTTGAGTATTTGAAGACTTCTAGAAAGGATCAGGCAAACAGAAAACGAAACACCCAGGTTCAAAACATGTTTAATTTAACACTCAAGTAACTATTACAGGACTGTGTGTACAGCTATCCTTACAGCTCAGCTGTGACAAGGACAGGAGCTCCATAATGAGGGTGAGGGAGAAGTGAGGACTTGAGTTGAGAATCCACTGCATGCCCAGACAGACATGTGACAACTTAAAAACAGCCTTCAAGGCAGGAAATCTTTATCCAGTTTCTTATTCAAAATGTCAGCTCTGAACACGAACTACAACAGCATGTACCTGTCTGTCAATAGCTACCTGGTGGGCACTCTGGAGCTCCAGGAGGCACACTCTGAGAGAAAATTACTATGATGATGTTATTCACATACCTTGAAGCGTTGCATATCTGTCAGGCACCATGTCATCTTTGTCTTTTTCTTGTTTTTCTTTCTTCCTAAATGGAATAGGAGCTGAAAATGCAAGGTACCTCATCAAAGACTACTCTGAGATAATGGCCAAATAGCAGAAACTTCAAGGAAGGAGCTAATGCAGAAAATGTTCATCAAATCAACTTCCAGAAAAGCCTAAGTTTATCCATGGGGTAGAGCAGAACTGTACTGTCATCACCTACAGCCAGCTCCACCTTTAACACACAGGAGGTCAGGCAGAACAGTTTTGCCTTCCAGGTACAGCACACTCTAGGGAGCTACTAGCCAAGGGAGTCAGGTAGCTTCCCATTTATATTTACATATTTATTTATACTTTAACCATAAAGGTGCCTAAAGAGACAATAAAGGCAGTGTGTATTCTGACTGAAGTACCAAACCTAGAGGGACATGATCCTACCTTTGGGCATGGCAGACACAAAACGTTTCCTCCACCAGGGCTTGTTCCTGTCAGACTTCTCATCATCACTGTCTTTCCGTTCCTCAATCTGCAGAAGGGCAGAGTCTACATTTGAGCATTTACCAAATCAAGTGTAAAGAGAAAATTTCTCCTTCACATCAGCCTTTGCTACACTGACTGTAAAAACAGAACTACAGCAGAGCACAAAGAGCAGATTAAGTCAGAAATATCTCTCCTCAAGAAGACATCCCGCAAACGCAAACCCATAGCCACAAAGAACCTTAGTTTCACTTATTTCTTTTTTAAAGAAAATTAATTTTCAGGCTGCTGTAGCAGTTTAACACTACAATGAATCTGTTTCGGAAGTACCACCAGTAAACTTCATCCAGTAAATTTAAGAAAAGCCAGATTCATTTAAGCCACTCTGAACATCTGCAGCTTTACCTTATAAAACTACTGGCCAACGTTTAGAGGATAACAAAAGCGTGTCGTAATTCCTTAGCTAAAGACCTCTAACTCCCACTTTCTGGCATTAGATGTGCAGTTAAAGTGGGCATGAGACACAAAAACAAAACGCTAAATGGAAGGCTCACCTCTCCCCTGGAGGAGTCCTTGCTGGGAGATGAAGACGAGGACTGAGAGGCGGCCGCCAGCGCGGCAGCCCCGGCGCTGCTGGAGGCCATGGGCAGCTCCCTGTCCTCGGTGCCAGCCCGCCTGTTCCAGCCAGGGTCGCTCATGGGCCTCCTGCCCGAGGACACCACGTCGGAGCTCCTGCTGCGCACCAGCCTCTCGGGGTACGAGTGCCTCTGCTTGAAGGCCTCCAGCTCCGCGGGCACCAGAGCGTGGCACCCAAAGCTGGGCAGCCGCGCCTCGTTGCCTCCCACGGCCCCCTCCAGGATGGGGGGGTCTGGAGGGGGGTGAGAGGGCCTTGTATAGTGCACTTTAGGCCTCACCACAGCTGACACACCTGTGGGCACAGGCAGAAAGAAGCCACGCACATTTCTTTCAATATTATTCCAAATTACCTGATTACCTGCTACTAACATAGAAGCACTGAAAATGCCTCTTTTTGAAACAAAGCTTAATCTTTATAACTCACCCTCATTTGAGGACAGAGGGTCAAACAATGCAAGCAAAGAATCTGTCTGAGAAGGAGGAGATGTCAACTGACTGGCTCCTGAAATACACAGAGAACAAAGTTAGTGCCAAAACTGCCTCCAACATGAGAGACACTGGAAAAATAGACTTCAGCAACAAAAGTTTACAAAACTTATACTGCAAAGTATTTGTAAAGATATTCTGTATGGAAAGATCTCTGTAGTACCTTGAAATTACCAAGAGTTACATCACAAAAATGGGGAATTCTTGAGGAGCAGCCCAGTTCCAAAACACAAGAGGACAGTCAATGTAATCAAACTGAATTAGGGATTTTAGATCTAGTACTCAAGCTCTAGTACAGCAAAGCACTGGAGCCTCTTTGTCAAACAAATACAGTACTGGCAAATAAGGAAAATATTAAGCTTAGTCACTAGCACTTTGAAATTGGGGAGAAATTGTAAAACTCAAGGATTCTATAAATGTCCCTTGTTTTTATCAGAGATTCCATGTAAGTAACTTACCATGGGCTGTTTCATCCATGTCAGGACTTGTTACAGAATCTTTGCCTCCAAAGTCAGAGCTACATTCAGACCTGAGATCCTCAATCTTGTTAGGAATATCTTCAGATGTTGCACTAATACCTTACACATAACAAAAGAAGCATCTGTAATAGTCTTTCAAAGAGCAAGGAAGCAAAATCCTGAGGCTGTTAAAATGTTTGTTGGACAGTGAGTAATCAAGTTCCAACTCACAGTAGCACCTACAGACATTACAAAATTCTATACTCATAAAACAACAGCTTATTTTTGCTCTACATCTTCAAAAGTGTTACCATAGCCATGAATACACTCTGACAAGAGGCATTAGAAAGATACCGCACTCTTATATACTTTGCAGAAAATGAAGAACTAGAGCTATGATTTATTTAAATAAAACAAGTTGTTTTAAATGCAAGAAAGTTTGGAGTTTCTTCCAAAGCAATACTCCTCTGCTAACCACTGCTATTGCAGCACAGGGCATTTATCTCTCTGCTGCCTTTTTTATTTCTTCTGTGAGGTGAACAAAGAATCATAGCTTGGAAAATTCCAGAACAAGTGCAGGAAATTGTTTTATGAGTGAAGTGATGTATAAATAAAGCACGAGCAGCACAGTGAGTGGTGCCCATGCTGAGATGGAGCAGCACTGTCACACAGCTCACACACCTGACACAACGCTCAGGCCGGGGGTGCTGGGCCGGGAGCTGACCTCCCTCACATCTGTGTCATCAGACGTGCTGCCCAGCCCAGAGCAGCTCTCCAGCTCCTGGAGCCTCTCTTCCTGTTTTAAATCTGGAGCCTCTGCCAAAGGGAGACAATGGACAGTAGAGAGAGAAGGTATCATTGCTCAATTCCACGCTCCCTAAACATTCACAAGCAGAAGGAAGGGGTGGGGGGTGATTTAGTGCATCAAGTTTTTAGGGAACTCAACCATTTCAGCAAGTGTTTTCTTTTATCCTTTGGTACAGAAGGCGGGACTCTGCACAGACAGCAATGCTCTGTCTGTACAGGCATGCTAAGGAGTGTTTACTGTTTTAATTGTTGTATGTCTTAGACAACAGGATAGAGTCACATCTTCACTAACCAAAGTAAACCACGGTCCTGGATAGCTCCTACCACAGGGAAGGAAAGCAAGCACAAGTTTGCTCTGAAAACCCTTCTCTTCCCCTTCAGACCTTAAGAATTTCTTAGGTAACAGAAGTCTCTCCCAATGCTTTCCATCTTCATTCTGCCTAGGAGCATTTTGTCCTTTTAATCCTGGAAGTATTCACAAAAACTAACTTAAGCCTAGGACAGTAATTTCTTGAAGAAAGAGGAGGAGGAAGAGGCTGCCATTTTGCATTCTATGCCTCTGGAAGAGTCTTAGAATCATGCTAAAGAAATACGCAAAAACTGCCCGATTCTGACCTGAATCACTTGGTAATACTTCCACACTCCACGCCTCACTTGTGGTTTCTGATATGGTTGAACCTGTGCAGGGATCAAGCAACACGGATCCTGAACCTGGCAAACACAGCAAGCTGCCTAGCATGTTCTCTGCAGCTGCACCTGCAAAAGTAAAGCCGGAGCGTATGGCTAGAGCTGGGCTGGGGCAGTCAGCTCTAGAGACAAAAGGAAGAACACCTCGAAAGTGTCCTTGGTAAAGCAAACACAACGTTGAAAAGAAACCAGTAACTAAGCACAGTCCAGGTCATGCACACAGAAATCCTCCTAGAGCAAATCTCCAGTTGAATCTGTGGAAATGCCCCTGTTGAGGAAGGGAGGAGGATGAGGAGGAGGAGGATGAGGGCTCTGCAGCCTCGGGTTCCAGAGCACACAGGACCTACCCAGAGCACAGCCGTTACCTGCGATCTCCTGCAGCCGGTCCTCGTCGATGTTGGGGTCGAAGTCACTTCCCAGGACATCTGTGCTCCAGGTCTCACTCACAGTTTCTGAAATGTCTCTGTCATCAGTCAAACCCATCATGTCACGGATTTCAAACTTACGGAGCTTGTCATCCAGGTTATCCTGAGTTGTGGCTGTGGAAAAAGAAACAGTTCTTGATTTTCTGAAAGGCTTCTCCAATTATTGCAGATTGAAAGCCTGTAAGAGTACATTAGGAAAAAATCCCAAACAAACAGCCCCCTAATTCTACCAGGTAAGGCAGTGGTTAAAGGAAGGCCTGTAAAACACTATTACTATTTCCTGAGTAGAATTCAGGAAATGCTGCCTGAAAAAAAAATTGAGACCTAAGAAGAAAACTCTGGAAGTACACATGGTAATCTATCAACTAAATTGACAGGAAAAATAAATGAAATGTAGTGCTACAAAGACACTGACAGAATTCCCATAGAGGAACAGGATCACAGAAAAGCTGAAGGCTCCAGGGATCATTCCAGCCCAAACTTCCTGCCCTGGTCAAGGACACCAGGTTGCTCATGATCATGTCCAGTCATATTTTGAGAATCTTTAGGTTGGAGACACCACAACCTCTGGGCAATCTGTTCAGTGTTTGACAAATGGACATTAAAGAGAAAATTGTCCAGATACTTCCAAACTACTCCAATCCAGATCATCCTATTCCTGAATGGAAGAGCTTGATATCAAGCAAAACTTTACAGTCTGCTATAAAGGACTTAAGTGTCAAAATTCCAGGCAATTTTATTTTCCTAACAACAGACTACAAAGAATATTTTTTGGGGGAAAAAAAAAAACACCAAACCAAACCCACAAATAAATACAAGAGCGATTGCACAAGGAAAATGTCTACTTTTTTTCCTTGAATTCGTCGGTTTTGCAGCCTCTCTCCACAAAGACCTTGGCTTTAGCACATCCAGCAGCTGAGGCCCTGGGAGGAGGTGGCACCTGCCTTGCTCGTGCTCCAGCAGCTGCAGAGCCTCCACGCCGTTGCTGCCCGAGGGGCCCGCGCCCAGCTCCGACACCGACTCCCCCTCCAGGTCCAGGGAGGACACCGAGTTGGAGCGATTGGAAGGGCCTGGAACACAGATTCACTTGAATAACAGCTCCTAAACACACAGCATTAACAATTCAGGACACAAAACTCACCAGAAAAATGAAATGAAGTAGCAGTTCCAACACAAAAATCTCACCACTACTGTACTTAGTAGGAAGTTAAAAGCAAATAAAGTCTTTGTCTTTAATTTATTTACTTGCTTGTGAATTTGTTTTCTTATTTTGAGGAGACAGAGCAAAAATGAAGTTATGGAAGTTATACAAAATAATGCAAAAGTGATGTGTCCAAACCTCTTCCATCCCACAGACATCTGTGCTTTGTTATGTCTGAGGTTCACATAAAGGAGTTGTGCAGAAACTATTCTGAGACATGTAACAGCTAATTAGAACATGATGAAAAATAAGTCTGAGACGTTCAAGTTTAGAGCTAAGTTAGATTATCTTAATAACTAGTACTGCACATAAGTTTAAAACAAAAAAAAAAACCAAAAAAACCCTCTATTTTCTCTTTTTAAACACACTTAGTCTTTTTCTTCCCAACACTCAGATTCAGTTATGCCTTTGTAGGTCAAAATTTAGCTCCAGGCTTTATTCTCTGAACAACTAAGAAAGAAGACACGCTCTCAGAGTGAAATAGCACAGTCTTCAAAACAGCAAAGCCAAGAGGCTGCATTTAACACACCTTCCTTTTACAGTTAAGGGGGAAAAAAAACCAATAGAGCAACAAAACTTCTTCAAGACTTAAGCAGCCCTTCACCTTCAGATATTCCTTCCAGATTGTCACTGCAGAGGGAGAAGCGCAAGGTTTTGTCAGGTTTGCCATGGAGTTTGTTCTCGTCGATGGGGACATCTCCCTGCCCACCATCTGCAAGCTGCATGTTTAACACCTGCAGGGTGGCAGAGAGAAACAGGACTTCATTCAAATCACCTCTTTTTCAGGTAATTAAACAGCAAACAAAACATCAGGAGACATGTTTTTGTGTTGTTAATGGAACAATCAAATCTCTAACATTCTGTTAGAAAAAAGACAGCAAACTCCCAAGTCAGAGCCTGTCAGGAACCACCCCATGGACATTAGGAATGTCCTGATAGCAAGGGAGCCACAGCTCCCTCGTCACCCCCAGAGCAGAGCAGTGTGGAAAGGATCTGTACCAGGCTGCCAGAGGAGATAATCCCAACCATCAGGCAGGGAGCAAAGCTGGAAGCAGCAGCTGTGCTACAGCTGGAGAAGGAAAAGGCTGAACACCAGCCCTGCCCCAGGAACAGGCTGCAGGCACTGATGGCACTGTGAGCTCAGCTCTGTCCCCATGAGAACCTGGGCCTGTGCCTTTCAGGAGCTGCCAAAAGCATCAGGATCAGTGCTCCAGTTCTGCCATTCACTGTGTCCCTGGACCCAAAGGACAGGGCGTGCAGAGACACAGCAATTTCTTAATACTCAGACCAAGAGCCCAGGCTGCTCTTAAGCTCCTTAAGTGAGGGAACAAACCCACCTCTACCAAAGGCCAGTTTGGAAGCTACAACCCCCAAGCTCAGTAAGGATTTAAACTCCCATTCCAGCTTTATTACCAAACTTAGCTTTGCACCCTCCCTGCTGTGCTATTAGAGCAGACAGAGGCTGCATGGTCCAAAACATCTGAGATGTCATCGTTTGTGGATACCTCATTTTCTGACATCATTCCTGGAGTAATCTGTGGACCTGTCCCCAGAGAAATCACCAGCACTTCTTCTGGCTGCACTTCTGGAATAGTCTCCTGGGAGGATCCTTCATGATCTCCATGCTGGTCCATTAGCATGTTTGATCTACTTCTGCTTCGAGTGGCTAAGAAAATATTTCAAAACATCCACATCAGAAAGCTTTTTCTTTTGTTTAAGGAGGAAAAAAACCAATACAATGGAAATACAGAACTGTAGTGTTTTAATTAGCAACACACACTGAGTAAATTTTCAAAATCAAAGTATTATTAAACTTTTGAGAGATGGAACTGATGTTTAAACTTCAGTACTGCCCTGTGGAAAAGGAAACTCAACATAAAAGTTGAGAAGCAGAAAAACAAGGTACACTGTGACCTGTTTGCCAACAGCAATTCAGCCTATTCCAACCACAGAAAGACCTTTCATACATTATATGAGAAAATTAAGTTTGCTACTTAAAAAATGTCTAGGTTTCTGTGGTTTAAAACTCTAATTAATTTGTTTAAAAGGCCTTTTCTCCTAAGAAATAGGAAATCTTATTCTAACAGGTGTCTCAAATCCAGACACACAACACAACATCAGGTGGTTTGCTCTGATTACTTTTCCACTCTTATGTCCCCTTTTCAACTGGCCTCAGATTCCCACATTTGGCTCCACAGAAATAAAAACACCCACATGAAATTAAGGTTCTAAGAATGGCAGCATGACACCAATTGCTACTTTACTTGAGCCAAGGAAAATCAGGCAAGTGTGCAGAAGTGGCAGCCAGATTTTGATTATCTGGCAGAGGGGTTTTTATAACCCACATACACACAAAATGAGTTCATATACTGCAGAAATCTGCCAGGGTGGCCCAAAGGCATGCTGAGTGATGTGACATGAGTCAGAGTTGCACAGAAGAATGGAAAGAGGGCATTACCCACCAAAAGGGGTTACTAGAGTTATGTGAGCTGACAGATTGGTAGCAGAGGTATCCCAGGCAGTAATCGCTGCCAACTGCTGTCCTGGAGTTCGAAAGCATTAAAATGAAACAAAAGAAACAAAAACTTAGAGCAAAAGCTATTTTATACCATAAAATAAATGCTGTAAAGTGCCACTACTATAGAGGTGTAAGACCAGAACCATTCAAAAGCAGAGTTAAACCAACATGGGACAGGTTTGTTTTTGGGGTGGTTTTTTGCCGCTTATTGGACTCTGTATATTTTCATCCTTTTGCACACCAACACCAAATCTCTCAAACAAAAATATCCCACATGGTCATATTCATATAAATATATACTGAAGAAGAGTACCACACTTCCTAGTTTAAAAGAAAGTATTATTAGTATGGAAAAAATCTAGACCCAGAAATCCTATTCAAAAAACAAAACCCAACCAACCTAAAATTGCATTCCAGAAAACTGACAGTTGGAATTAGAGCAGGCAAGGAATGGAGAAAGGACAAACCTTCTCTTGTCAGCACATACTCTGAAAGTCCTGCTCCTGCTTGCTCACCCTCCTGTCCATTTGTTCTCTAACAAAAATGTTAAACTTATTCTATCCCACTAATTAAATGCCTCTGCTTCCATCTTACTACTTTCCTAAGCAATTTTCCCCCTAGATCTGCTTCCCACCTTTCCCTTTATTGTCACTGCCAATCACCACCATTATGACTCCCAACCAGTCCAGAAACTTTCTCCAGTTCAGGCTGGAGTGATGAAGGTCATTCACCACACTTGCACTAGACACTAAGGAAGTTACCTGGGTTTAAGAGAAATTCTTCACTATCTACACAGAAAAAGTAGGAATTGCAGGTGCAGGTGAAGAGTAAAGCCCAAGAGATGAGTGAGAAATTGGCACAGAAATGCCCGAGGTGTCAGGAGCCAGGCGGGAGCTCCACTCGCTCTCCTTACCTATGGGCAGTCGGTTTTTTTTGTTGGCTGGAGTAGTTGCAGGAGAAAGCTGGGGGGTGTTATACGGAGTCATTTCAAGGCTGCTGCTTTTCCCTGGCTTGTTCTGGGGTAAATTTGCCAGCAAGTTTTCCAAAGCCATCCGATCTTCCTTGAGCTGATCGCTTGACATCACGTTCCGCATGAAGCCCACCTAAACACAGACACCGGTTTTGGTGAGAGCTGCGGTGCAAACCAGCCTGCTTTGGCCAAGGTGGGACAGGAGGGAGCAGGCTCCAGGGGTGTCTCCAGGAGCAGGGGGCATTACCAGGGCAGTGAGCTGGCTGTAGGTCATGTACACCACGGTGCGGCTCAGCCCCTCCAGCAGGTTCACGGCCGACATCGGCGGGGTCTCGACCGCGCGCCCGTCGATCACCACGTCCAGGAAAGCAGCAACACAGCTCTGAGACACAGCACACAGCAGGAATGAGACACCCTCCCTGGAGTTTGGGATGAAACTTATGGCAGGAGTTAAGCAGCCTACAGAATAATTCAAGTTTCGCTTCCTGTTTCTGAAATCTTGGGATAGAATAGCAGATATTTCAAGGTCACTGAAGAGCAAGCAAGGAAAGTGTGCAGTTACTTTGAGCATTTCCTTCATTCCTTTCCTGCATTCCAAAGTATTACTTACTTAAATGTCCTCTTACAATTTAAAGGAAAAAAACAATGGCAATAAACAGGCCCTTCCTGAAGGATCTGCTGAGCACAGACTGAAAATGAAACAAAGAAGCAACAACGACATCACTTTCTAATCTCAGTGAAAATGTTACTTGTACAATAAATCTGTAACTTTGTGTGGTGACTGTGTAACAACTAGAATTATCAAAACCTGGACAGATACAAGGTTACCAAGGATGCCAACAGGTTTTTAAACACTTGACAATCTATCACAGGTCATCAGCTTCACTGTTGCTCTGATGAAGGTACCTGCTCTATGGCTACGGATGGATTCACACTAACAGGAAAAGCTGAATAAAAAACGGAAAACTATGCAAAAAAAGAAAGTTACTTGCACTAAGAAATTACTTGGTGTTGAAACAGGCATTATACTGAGGCTGTTTTCAGATCAAAGTGCTTCGTTAGGTTCAGTTGAAAAAACACAGACAGGAATTCAGTATTTCACAGAATCACAGAGTGGTTTGGGTTGGAAGAACCTTAAAGACCACCCAGTGCCAACCCCCATCATGGGCAGGGTCACTTTCCACTAGACCAGGTTATTCCAAGCCCTGTCCAGTCTGGTCTTGAACATTTACAATGCTCAGCTGAAAATACCATTTAATTTAATTTTTAAAAATATTTTATTTTAAGAAATATCAGGTCAGAGTAGAAGCAAGAATCCTCAACCCTTAATTCTAGTGTTCAAGATTTTTTTCCCCAGCTTCATTCAGGATTTAATCTGCTTTTCATGATATGTAACTTGGAAATTTAATACTTAGTAAGTCCTTTGCAAAGTCTGAAAAAGGAGCTGCAGAAGGATGATGACGTATTCACCAAATCTTGGATTTTTTCAGCCTGGATTCTTACTTTGTCAAATTTAGCGAGGCTGCTCTTTGTACGTGGATCTCCCTCCTCAGAGCCTGTCATTGCCAGCTGCTGCAGAAGTCTCCCAACCTGAAACCAAAAAGAAGTACACAGAATAAGCCTTTCATACCATGATGGACCTGATTATAAAAAATACTCAAAAAACCTCCTCCATTCTAAATCCTTTTTCATTTAATACTCCAAGGAATATTTCTGATTGAGTGGACAGAGATTTGTGCTTGCTTTCAGGGAAGAAAAAAAATGCAAGAAGCTTTAGGAAAAAAAAGCAGTCATTGCCTTTAACAAGAAAATGTGCACACACAGTAGGCTGTGACCATCCATACTTCCCCCTCCCAGGAACAAAGCATGTTTTGTTTTTGCAACACGTCAGAATTGAGGGTTGAATCTAGGTCATCTAAACCTAGAGATTTTCAAAGGCTGCATATATTTTACTAAGGAGAAATAGCAGGAGGGCTAACCCTTATTTCAGAGCACATATCCCTTATTCATCTCCAACTGCAAAGCAGCCCTCACTTTAAAGAGCTGCCACCTGCTCTGCTGCAGCACGTGAGCAGTGACACAGGAGAGGATTGCTGCTGGATTTCAGAGGAACACTGAGCAAACTCCCCAGCGTGACTGCACTGTAAGGATCACTCCCTGCCCACTTTATAGACAACAGTAAAAAGCAGGTTTTGCTCTTCACGTGGAGAAACATCCTCAGTCAGACAAGTGTTGCTCAACACCTTCAGATGATTCCTCTGTGTAACATCATTAAATTGTCCAAGTGTTTGCATAATGACAAAAGCTGGTCATGAGGGCTGGGGAATGCTCCAAGTAGAGCATTGGACATTACAAGGGGTTTTCAGCAAAGTATTTCATTATTTTTTGCAATACCTGGTATAATATTTAACATTTGCAAGAACAGCATAACATTCTTTTTCACACATTCCAGAATTCATCTTCTAGTCATTTTTATGCCTTAGCTTCCATCCCTTAAAACAGCTTTTACAAAGGATATTTGCAACTCTTCTAAGGGATGCAGGAATACGTTGTCAATTTTTTCAAGTCAGTATTTTAAGCAAACAGATAAACTTTGCAGCCTGCCTTTCCAGCAGCAATTAACACAAATATTTCGTTAGCATTCATTTTATAAGGAGGATAGACAGTACCTTCCGCAGTAGCATCAGTTCTAGAGAGAATAAAAAAGCCATTTATATATTTTTAAGACTGCCTGGCTGTGAATCATACCTGCATCAGATTAAATCTTGCCACCTCATTGATAGGAGCATCAGAAATGATGCCGTACTGCTCAGGGTTGACGATGGCCGGGCAGATAAAGCAGGCCAGAAGGAGATCTGTGCACATGGCTCTGACCTCGCCAACCTCCAGCCTGTCCACACACGACAGCGTTTTGTACATCTGCGACACAATCCACCTCAAGCTGTGGGGAAAACAGTACGTGTTTTGTTTGAGATAGCCAATGAATTTGTTGACCAGGGTCACCAGCTTGGCCTCATTAGAGTCAACCATCTCTTGGACTCTCTGCTTGAACTTTTCTGTGCCTTTCTCTCCAAACAACTTCTCCTGCTGTACCGGGGAGAATCTCTCAATTAACTTGTTTGCGTCGGTTTCCAGGTGGTCTTCATCCTCAACCAGAAGCTGCATGATCGGCTCATGTAAGGTAGCAGTAAGAAAAAGTTTTGCAGAAAAGAGTCCTTCAGAGAAGAGCTTGAACAGGATGCTGAAGGCACAGGTGCCTCGCCTCAGCAGCCGCCTGGGGTTGTCGCTTTCCTTCAGCTCAAACTCGATCAGGTACCGCAGCACCTGCAGCAGGTAACTCTCGTCCTCCTGCATGATGCAGTTGCCATAGATGGAGGTGAACACTGTGTGAATGACACTCTGGGTGTTGTCCTGGTTGAGCTTCTCTCCAGCAACCAGGCAGGATGCAATCAGCCTGGGGTTCTCTCTCAGTCTGTTCAGGAACTCTCCGTAAGCAGTCTCCTGGAATCCCAGCTGCTTGTACCCATCCACAAACTGCGTGTCCTCCAAGATTTTTGCATGCTGGCAACATTCAGCAGGAGAAGCTTCAGCACTTTAAAGAAAAACATTGAAACACTTTAAGTAACTCTTAAGTAAACAAACTTGCTAAGAGACACCACGTGATCTGTCTATAAACCAGGCTGCCACAGAGCAAAAAGTCTTTCCAGATGGTTACTACAAATTCTTTGCAAATTCTGGATAGCTTGCTCTCATGAACAGAAGCAAAACTAACACGGGTATTAAAAAACCAATTGCTTCAATGGCCAACAAGTGCCTTTTGGTGTGAGATTCCCCAGCTGAGGTTTGGCTTACAGCCCCACACTGTTAGCCGGCACAGCAGGGCCTGCAGGCTGTGAGGGCTGGCAGAGGGTGGGCAGTACCTGGTGATGATGAGCCTGTCCAGGTTGATGCGCTGCTGTTTGGAGATCCAGGCCGTGCGGTAGAGCCGCTCCGCCGTCTTCAGCACGTCGGCGTTGAGGCGCTGGATCAGCGCCTTCTCCGAGCTCACGTACAGCCGCTCCTGCTTCAGGTGGTGGGCCAGCGTGTGGATGTCCAGCTTCACCATGGTGCCCCAGCCCTGGCACACAGAACAGCGTGGGTCAGCCCTGCAGTGGGCACAGGCTCACCAGGGCAGGGCACACTGCTGTGCCCTCCTCAGTCCCCACCCTGCTGAGGCATGCTCTCAATGGAGGTTCCCAGTGCCAGCTCCATTGTCTGGCACACAGAGCAGCGTGGGTCAGCCCAGCAGCCCTGCAGTGGGCACAGGCTCACCGGGGCAGGGCACGCTGCTGTGCCCTCCTCAGTCCCACCCTGCTGAGGCATGCTCTCAATGGAGGTTCCCAAGTGATGTTCCATTGCCTGGCACACAGAGCAGCGTGGGTCAGCCCTGCCAGCCCTGCCAGCCCTGCAGTGGGCACAGGCTCACCGGGGCAGGGCACGCTGCTGTGCCCTCCTCAATCCCACCCTGTTGAGGCATGCTCTCAATGGAGGTTCCCAAGTGCTGCTCCATTGTCTGGCACACAGCAGGCCCACTGGCACAGAAGCTGAAGGTATTTTCAGCTCGCCCTGGTGAGCAGGAACAGAGCACAGCCCTGCCACAGCCCTGACCACACCTCAGCTGCACCTGGCCTTACCTGGGGACATGTGGCAACAGCTCAGGTGACACAAGTTCAGGGAGATGGAGACCAGCCCCCATTCCCACTCACTGTCCTTCACCCCAAAGCCCATCCACACAACCCAGCACCACCCAAGGACCTGGGTGCTGGGATCTCAGAATTGATGGTTAACTGCTTCGTGTCTTCCCCACTAGAACTAACAGCCACAGCAGCTAATTTGGGAAGGACAGGGATTGAGACAGATTTCACCTGTAACAGACCATAATATACCTGTCATGTGTATCAGTAATGGAGATGTCACAGGGCTCCCTTCAAACCAATACTACAGTCAAAACAAAAACTTACTTCCCACAACCTGCAGTGACTCTGGACAAGCCTTGCTTCACAAACCCATTCAGACCATGCTTGAGAAACTACAACTAATGTGCTGGAATACCACGTGCTGGCCCAGTGCTCTCCCCTGCTAGTGTTTTAAAGATCTGTTTCACTGCTCAGCAGAGCAGGAGGTGATCCTCACTGAAGAATACAGATTAGCTCCCTCATTAGGCACAGGTGTCCCATTTGTTGGGTTTCTGCAGCCTGACAACCAGGTGCACTGACAACCATCACTGCTCCTTCCGTAATCGAGTCCTTTCATCTATAGTTTTAACCTCACAACCAGAAGCCAGGCAGATATGAACAGAGAAGCTGTCACAATGCATTAAAAAAATTGCAGTTTTATTACACCCCAAGGTTTAAAGGCCATTCCTAGCAAGCACAGAAAACTGGGTATAAAGCTCTTTAAAAAAAACCCAAACTCAAAAAGACCCCAAACCAAATTCAGCAACCCTAACAAGAGGCTACAGCTGATGCATCCAAAAATGAGATTACGACAGGAACTTGAGGGATGTGCTAATTCAGATGTTTTTAACTGGGACAGTCTCAGAGAAATGATTAGAAGAAGAAACATTACTGTTGCTGCCAAAGTTCTTTGTGAAACAAATAATAACTTCTTGCAACAAATTTATTTTTAGTCTCAGAATTTAAGAGCTTGCAAAAAAAACAAAAAAAACCAAAACAAAACAACAAACCAGCAGTAAACTTGCTACTGCCTGCAAACACAGTAGTAACCAGTCTTTAGGCTGTGAGACAGTGCTATCAGCCTGGAAAAAAAAGGTGAAGCCATAAAACCACACACAAGCAAGACCTGAAGAGCTGCCTTCTGCCTTTTCAGAGCTTCCCACTGTAGGGCTGTGCTCAAGAGCTGCTCATATTTGATCAAACTGAACAGTTTTCGTTGGCATTTTCCACTTTCAGGCGTCAACCCACAGTCCCCACTTTCCTGGACAGAAAGTCACTCCAAGTGGATCTCCTGCTTCTAAGCAAGTTTGGGAAGGAAGAGGAGACCCATATGGAGTACCCCTAGGAGCAGCCTGTAGCCCCTGCCTACAGTCCTTTGCTTTGCCAAATTTCAAAACAAGCCTCTATTTTTGTGTCACTGGTTACAAACCCATTTAAGAGCAGCCAAGCTGATCAAACAACTCCTGAGGTGCTTCCTACACTTACAAGCAATTTCTCCTGATTTCACTTAGGGTCTTTTTCTGGTTTTGTTTGTTAGAGAAAATGTTTCCAGCACAGGGATGGGCAAAGCTCCCTAAGAAGCCTCTGAGGAAGATGCTGTGCTCCTTCCTCCTCTGCCCACGGGTCAGAGCAAGCTCCACAAGCCCTGCCAGCAGAAGTCCACACAGCCCCACAGAGTGCAGAGATGGGACACACACATTAACCCACCTGCCCAGCAAAAAGAGCTCAGACTCCTGCACTGCACCGTTTGTGATGTCAGCTGAAAAACACTGACAGCAGAAACCTCACCCTGCTGGAAGGTGAGGTGAGCACCCACAGAGGAACAACTTGGGCACCTCCTCACGAAGAGCAGACACTGAGGCCCTGAGAGGCTGTGGGAAGTTGCCAACTGCTGTGCATTCTGATTTCTCCTTTAAAACTAATTGCCTCTCTGAACTCCAGGCCCAAAACAAGGCTCCAAAGAGCGCCCTTAGCTGCATCTGTGCTGCTAAATATACTGGTCCTGTGACTACCTGATAACACCCCATCAGTCGGCCACTACCCACGTGTGTGTCTTATCTGCCTCTGCTGCAGAACAGCAGAAATAACGAAAGCCAGAGACAGAATTGATTCAGAACTGAGCACAGCAGGTTACTGTGAGCCACTGCTTTGTCAAGAGCTGTGAAAATCCACAGGATTTTGTGTCAGTCCACAGGACAGCTGCATGACAGCAGCTTTCACCCTATGTACAAGAAAACTGGATCAGCAGCTTCCCCAGCCTGGGAACCTCCATAAAAATCAAAGTGGCTCAGCTGCAAGGGTTGTTACTGAGATCCAGCTCTGTGCAGAGGAGCACCTCATCACTGCCTTCCACCAGCTTTTAAATGAATTGTTCTGAAGCCACAGATGCACAGCAAGCAAGGGCACAAACAGCTCTGTCTCCACCTGAGGTCCCCGGCAGACCTGGGAACAGCAGGGATGTAAAGCAGCAGTTTGACACACAATGCACTTCAGCAAGGCTCAGGGAAGAACACCCAAAAACCCAGTTGGGCAAGATGCACACACTGTTCCTCTCTTCAGACACTGCTATTACCCACACAGCTTGTCCTGAAAAAACAAGTTATTGTACCACTAACACACCTACCTGACACACACTGCTCCTCCCCAAAACCTCTTCCCTTTGCAGCAGAACAAAGACAGCAGCTGCATTCTCTGACCAGGCTCCACAAGGTGCACTCCAGAGCACTTGGCCACAGCCACACTCAGTGACACACCATGGAACAGCTCCAGAGCAGAGCCTCTGCTGATTCCTCCTTTGCCAGATTACCTTACCAGCTGCTCATAAACAAAAAGGTACCTGTAATTACCCAGCAATCTGGTTTATGATACTAGGCACAACACCTGAAATAGCAGATATCTGTACACAGCTATATAAAGGAGTCACTATAGGATATTTAGATATCCAACAGCCTGCTGTGGCTGAAGGAACAACAGACATGTAAAATTGTGCTATGTGCAGATTACTTTTCAATCCTGGGATTTCATGTTGATATGGAAACATTTCCATTTTCTGTCAGCTATTTCAAGACTGCTCAGGAACCTGCAAGTAACTGTGACACAGTGAGAGCAGCTTAGCACAACAACTCAGACAATTTCCCTTCATGATGTTCCACATATCAACAACAAAGGCTGCATGACCTGACAGCATCCCAGATGCCTTGCCCTACTGGCAGCACACATTTGTTCAGAACCCGAGGCAGCCTGTCCTTTGATGAACACAGGACACAGATTGTTTCCCACTCATAAAGTCCGGGAGAACAGGACATTGAATCTTCAGGTGCTGAACCCCACCTCACAATGTCATGGGTTTGTCCTGTGGCGTACAGGAACACACATCTCTCTTGCATGTTTCTGTGATTCAGTGACAGAAAAGAGATTAGGTAAAGTGGTGAACTCTGCTGGTACACCAGATCCTCCTTCCTCCTCCTGTGTTTCCTGCTCAGGGTTACTTGCTCCTCCTGAGTCTCGCTATGCAAACTCAACTTCCAGAGCAAGTTTGGGCACATCTAACATAGGCAGGGCAGGGCAAGGCAAAATCCCTCCATCCTGCTGAAAAATAACTCCTAAGCAAGCCTGAATGGCTTCCAAGCTAATTCAGCCCTGATGAAGTACCCCCTTCCTCATTAATATCTATAGTAGCTTCTCACAAGCCTTATTTCTCAACACAATATAACTGCCCATCTCCCCTAGCAGACCCTTTTCCAGCAGGATGGTTCACCATGACCCAGAGCTCACTGCTGAACCCTCACATTACAGCACCCACCAGCTCAAACACGTGTGTGACACACAAAATGCAGGTCCACTGCCTAAGTGTCATTAATAAGAAACTCATCCCCTCCCTTGTTTCTGCCCAGAGGCTGCTCTCAACTAGCCCAGGACATATTGTCCATATCTACGTGTGAGGAGAACCTCATTTCTCGTGCCACATAGCAGAAATCATCAGTAAAGGCCAGGATCAGCTGGCTAATAAATTATGGCACTGCCAATGCCATCTATTATGGCATTGCCATGTTGAATAAAATCAGCAAAAGCACATAACCATGCTAAAATCTATTCCAGTTGCTTGTGATGCCAGAAAGTGGAGTTCCCTTCAGGTGAGGATCACAATAATAAACTTTCAGCCAGAGCAAGTGCAGAACTTGAAGCTGCACAAACTGACAAAACCAACCTGTTCTCCTGAGAGCAGCTCCCTTCCCATCTGCAAGGAAGGGCAGATGCTACTGAGGAGAGTATATTCTCCATTATCTGACAAATATCACATCAAAATCCGTGTGTTGAGCACCTTAAACAATTCTGAACCCTCCTCAGCTGCAGCAGTTGAAAGTGTTTCCTAAAGCCACCATCCTGCTGCTTTTACAGAATATTTCCGATTTCATGGACTGCCCCTGCCATTTCCCCTCCATCCTCTCCAAATTGCAGCTTCGGCTCGTGAGTGAGCTGCATCGTCCGCCAAAACAGCACTTTACCTATCAGTAAGTGAAGTGTCACATGCCCGCTCCGAGAGCTCCATCCCAACAGCTCTCAGAGCGCGGTATCATGACTTTGCAAGAAAAACCCCGATACAGCCTGCACGGAGCTCTCCAGCCCCAGGGGTCTGCGAGGGACCAAAAAGGGAAGTCACGGCACTGGTCAAGTTTCAAGTTTTCAACCTGCCCGACACAAAGCCCCGCAGGAGCGGCGGCGCGAGCGGCTCCCGGCGCCGCGAGGGCCCCGCTCCGAGGGCTCCGGTTCCGCGAGTGCCCCCGCAGCGGAGCGCGGTGCCCGCTCCGGCCGGGCAGGGCTGGCCCGGCGAGAAGGGCACGGAGGAACCCCCGGCAAACCGCACCGACAACTTCTGCCGCCGGCCCCGCGCCGCTCCGCCGCCTCCCGGCGCCCTATCGCGATAGACCCACCCGACATACCCTCCGCGGCTCCGTCTCTGCTCGGCTGCCCGCCTTCCCTCTCGCTGCCCTGGAAAAACCAAAGCGTTTTGTCAGGCCCCGGGCCTTCCTCCTCCTCCCACCGCTCCCTCCTCCTCTCCCTCCTCCTCCTCGGGGGAGGAAGCCGAGCGCTGTCGCGGGATTCGAGCGTGTCCCTACCCGGCCAGCGCCCCGGCGGCTCCCGCTGCGGCCCGGGCGGGCGCGGCACTGCGCAGGCGGCGACGGCGCTCCTGGGACTTGTAGTCCCGGGGCCGGCACCGGCGGCGGGGCCGGGGCGAGGCGGAGCGGGCCGAGGGCCGGGCGGAGCCGGGGCCGCTCCTGAGCTTCGCTCCGCCGTCAGCCCCGGCTCCGCCCGGCCCCGGCTTCTGCGTGCGGGGCTCGGTGTCGCGACATGGCGGGGCCTCGCGACCTGCTGGCAGCGGCCGCCCGGGGACGGGTCCCGGTGTCGCCTCGGGGCGCTGGGCACACGCGTGTCACCTCATCCCCGCCGGGGGGGCTCTGCCCGGAGACCCTACACGGCCCGGCCATGATACCGGCCCGGCTCCAACCTCCCCGCGCCGCCCCCCCGGCAGTGCCCCGGTACCGCCCGTACCCCCGGTGCCCCCGGGAGCGTCGGCGCCCCCCCACCGGCGGGTTATTCCCCCCGGCCGGTAACCATGGAAACTTCCAGAAGTGCCCCCCCCACCCCGCGGCCGTGGTCCCGCCCAGCCAATGGGGACGCTCCGCTTGGCTCACGCTTCTCTGTGGCCGCGGCCGGCGGGTGGAACCAATGGGGCGGCGCGAGGGGGGCGCGCCGGGCACGGCGAAGCGGCCGTGCGGTGCTCGCCAATCGCGGGAGGCCAGCTTGGTAGCAGCCGGCCAATGGAGAGGCTCCAGCGAGGGCGCGGCAGCCAATGGAGAGGCTCCACGAAGGGGTAACGGAAGGTATAAAAGGGCGGGCGGCGCGGCCTGGCGGCTCAGCGGAGATCGGGGCGCGGCGTTTCTGCACGGTGAGGGCCGGGCGCGGTAAGGGCCGCACGGGGCTGGGCCGCTGCGGGGGGGATGGCGGTTGGGGACACGGAGAGATGGGGTGGGGACCGGGGGTCATTCCGCACGGCGGGGGCTGGGTGGTTGCGGCGCGGGGAGGGGTGAGCGGGGCGGCCACGCACGTGGCGCCTGCGTTGTGTAACCGGCGGCCTCTCGGTAGGTGGGCGCAGGTGAGCGGTCGGGATGAGGCTTCTGCTGCTGACGCTGCTGGCGCTGGGCGCCGTCTGGGCGGACGACGAGGAGAAGAAGGAGGACGTGGGCACGGTGGTGGGCATCGACCTGGGCACCACCTACTCCTGGTGCGTGGGGACGGGCACGGGGGGCGGCCGGGCCCTTCTGGGCGGGCAGGGCCTGCGGGAGCCGCGGGGAAGCGCCTGCGGGCCCGGGAGGGCGCGGGGAGGAGCACAAGGGGAGGCGAGGGGGGAAAATGTGTGCAGGCCGCGGCCCCGCCTGACCGTTCCGTTCCCCCCAACCCCAGCGTGGGCGTCTTCAAGAACGGGCGCGTGGAAATCATCGCCAATGACCAGGGGAACCGCATCACACCGTCCTACGTGGCCTTCACCCCCGAGGGGGAGCGCCTGATCGGGGATGCTGCCAAGAACCAGCTCACGTCCAACCCGGAGAACACCGTATTCGATGCCAAGCGGCTCATTGGCCGCACGTGGAACGACCCCTCCGTGCAGCAGGACATCAAGTACCTGCCCTTCAAGGTGGGCCCCGAGTGCAGAGGCAGGGGGGCTGGAGGGGAGGACTGCAATTTGGGTCAGAAGAGGCATCTGCTCACAGTGCCCCATGGGAGGATTGGTGTGTAAACAACAGTTCCTGGTGTTAGCTGCACTCGGGTTATGCCTGTCATAGAGCTTTGGCTTGGTTTTTAGAAAGAACCATGGGAACAGTTTGGAATGGTTGAATGAGACGGTATCCTTTGTTCTCCTCAGGTAGTTGAGAAGAAAGCCAAGCCCCATATTCAGGTTGACGTTGGAGGTGGACAGACAAAAACATTTGCTCCTGAAGAAATTTCTGCAATGGTCCTGACGAAGATGAAGGAAACAGCAGAGGCTTACTTGGGGAAGAAAGTAAGTGCACAGGAAACACTGGTAACAACTTGGATTAGCAGCTTTAGGAAATGGGAGAAGGGTAGGCTGAGCCAGGACTGACCTTGCCATCCCAAACCAGTCAGTGCTGCTGGCTCTTCATCTCTGAGGATGGGCTGCTTGTTCCAGCGGTGCTCACAGACTGTAACAAAGCTGTCCCTCCCTGCTCAGGTGACCCACGCTGTTGTCACGGTGCCAGCCTACTTCAATGATGCCCAGCGCCAGGCCACCAAGGACGCGGGCACCATCGCGGGGCTCAACGTGATGCGCATCATCAACGAGCCGTGAGTAGCCCACCTTGTCCTGCCCCAGGGGAGCTGTGGGCTGGTCCCCAGCCCTGACAGCCTGTTCCCTTACAGAACAGCTGCTGCCATTGCTTATGGACTGGACAAGAGAGAGGGAGAGAAGAACATCCTTGTATTCGACCTGGGCGGTGGAACTTTTGATGTGTCCCTCCTCACAATTGACAACGGAGTCTTTGAAGTTGTGGCTACTAATGGAGACACTCACCTGGGTGGAGAAGACTTTGACCAGCGTGTTATGGAGCACTTCATCAAGCTCTACAAGAAGAAAACTGGCAAAGATGTTAGGAAGGATAACAGAGCTGTGCAGAAGCTGAGGCGGGAGGTGGAGAAGGCCAAGAGAGCTTTGTCATCTCAGCACCAGGCCAGGATTGAAATAGAGTCCTTCTTTGAAGGAGAAGATTTTTCGGAGACACTCACTCGAGCCAAGTTTGAGGAGCTGAACATGGTAAGTTTAGAAAGGTAAAGTTACACAGCCTCAGCTCTGGATTGGGACTGGGGAATGTGCAGCATCTCATGCTGTGACACTGCACTTTGGAGTATAAATAACTGTGTAAGCAGGCAGCTGTTCCTGCCAGGGAGCTGGGCCTCAGTTTGGCATCTCTGCTCTGTAGTGGTTGTACTTTGTACCCCTGGGGCTGCACAATGGGGCGTGCTGGGAATACAGTCTCACAATCCTTGGGGTTTTTCTTTGCAGGACCTGTTCCGTTCCACTATGAAGCCTGTTCAGAAAGTCCTGGAAGATTCTGACCTGAAGAAGTCTGATATTGATGAGATTGTCTTGGTTGGTGGATCAACTCGCATCCCCAAGATCCAGCAGCTCGTTAAAGAGTTCTTCAATGGGAAGGAGCCTTCTCGTGGCATTAACCCAGACGAGGCTGTGGCCTATGGTGCAGCTGTGCAGGCTGGAGTGCTCTCTGGGGACCAGGATACAGGTAATGGCACCTTCACTGCCACCCAAGAGTTGACTCAGCAGTGGATGTTGGGCATTGACAAGCAAATGTAGACAAACTTGGATCTCTTCCAGTCCTTGGAGTTCTGTGCCCCCGAGGCCTCAGGATCCTGTCTGCAGCGTTGTGATTTGTGTTGAAGTTGTGTCACAGTCTTGCCTTTGATCTGTTCCAGGTGACTTGGTGTTGCTCGATGTGTGTCCCCTGACTCTTGGCATTGAGACCGTTGGAGGTGTCATGACCAAGCTGATCCCAAGAAACACCGTTGTTCCCACCAAGAAGTCTCAGATCTTCTCCACAGCTTCTGACAACCAGCCAACTGTGACCATCAAGGTCTATGAAGGTGGGTGTCAGCTGTGGTGGCCCATGTGACAGCTGGAATCTGCTGTAGGGGCTTTCATGCTGTAGGTACTTTGTTCATGGAACTGTGTCACTCACGGTTACACAAAGTACAGGCCACAGCTGGGCAAGAGAGTAACCCTGTGTCATTGTTTGTTGCAGGTGAGCGTCCCCTGACCAAGGACAACCATCTCCTGGGCACCTTTGATCTGACGGGAATCCCTCCTGCCCCTCGTGGTGTGCCCCAGATCGAGGTCACCTTTGAAATCGACGTGAACGGGATCCTCCGTGTCACGGCTGAGGACAAGGGCACCGGCAACAAGAACAAGATCACCATCACCAATGACCAGAACAGGCTGACACCAGAGGAGATCGAGAGGATGGTCAACGATGCTGAGAAGTTTGCTGAGGAAGACAAGAAGCTGAAGGAGCGCATCGATGCCCGGAATGAGCTGGAAAGTTACGCCTATTCCCTGAAGAACCAGATTGGGGACAAGGAGAAGCTGGGTGGGAAGCTGTCCTCTGAGGACAAGGAAACAATAGAGAAAGCAGTGGAGGAAAAGATCGAGTGGCTGGAAAGCCATCAGGATGGGGACATAGAAGATTTCAAAGCACAAAAGAAGGAGCTGGAGGAGGTGGTTCAGCCCATTGTGAGCAAGCTGTACGGCAGCGCCGGCCCCCCGCCCGGCGAGGAGGAGGCGGCAGAGAAGGACGAGTTGTAGATACCGGTGTCCCCGAATGTGGTGTGTGTATATATTGGACTCAGGAACACTTGTTTAAAATATTGAACTCTTAATTTGGAATGTAACTTTGAATCTTCACTCGTGAGTGGAGCTGGAACCGCTAGCCCGACGTGGCTGTATCCTGCTTTTCGTTAGCAGTTGCTCGATGTCTGGGGAGGGGAGCGGGGTGGGAGTGTAAATGTGGGTTTAGAAGTATTGGCAGTGGAACATTCTATTTAACAACTTGGTCATGTGAACTTGGTGTAGAGCTTTTCTACCTGGAGTGACCACAATAAATTTGTTATTTACACTGGACTCTGCTCTGGTTCTGTGATGTCCATGACCCAACTCCAGCCAGGATCTGGATTAACCCTGAAGGATGGAGTGCAGCTCACCCCCTCAAGGTCACCTTTCATGGGCTCCTGGAGAATGGGAGGTTTGAAAGCAGGAGCTGGGCCTCTGTTGCCTTGAGGTGAACTGGGGTTCAGTTTCTGAAGGGAGAGGGTGGACTTGGACCTCACTTCAGTTTTACAACAGATCCTGATAAGGAAGGGGGGATCAAGCCTGAGTAACTGCTGAAGGGGCAGCTTTTATTGAGCTGGGAGAGGGAGGTTATCCACCAGAGCCCATTGCAGGCTGTAGTGGTGGTGCCCAGCAGTGAGGGAGGAGCTTGGCTTAATTATGTTTTCCTGCAGTATTAAAACTTGAGAGCTTTTAATAAAGTGTCATATGAAACAGACCAGTTTTCTCAACAGTGAAAAGTAGTTTACACCTAATAAAGGTTCTTAGAAAAAAAAGAAGCCTAATTGAAATTTGGTCTCTTTATTTAACTGATCCTTATCCAATCCATGGGATTAGTTAAGTCCAGAATGACCTTGTCTGGTGCCACCTCCAGCAGTGCCTCAAAACACCTTGGCTCCTGCCATGTTCCCTGGGCTGGGGCTGCAGCAGGACCCTGCTCAGGCAGAGCCCCTGTCCCCCAGGGGCACTGTGCCAGCTGCCCCAGGGTAAGGACATGTTTAGGGGGCACAAGTAGCCCCAGGGGCCAAGGTTGGTGCTGTGGGGACTCTAGTCAATGAGGGTGACCAGGCAGTCCCTGTGTATGTGCCCCTGGGTGTCCATGCCCCCAAACACAAACAGCAGATGGACAGAGGTGTCTTCAGCACAGCCCTCTGGCAGGCCCTGCTGGAGGGGCTCAGCTCTGTCAGCTGCTGCCACAGGGGGCTCTGTCCCAGCTGGGGTCCCTCCTGTGTCCCCGTGTGCCCCAGCCTGCCAGGGAATGACACACATGGCGTGGTCCAGCCTCCCGCTGGGCAGGGGAGACTCAAACTGCAGGAGCGTCCAGTGCTGCCTTCCTGCAGTGCAAAGATACAGTCACAGCTTCAACATCACACACCAGGCAGTGACACCATGCAGTCAGTCCTGCAGTGCTGGAACTCCAGGGCTTGAACAGGTAATGTGCTCCCCAGCTGCCTGGCATCTTTCCTGGCACCCTGAGAGCAGCCTCCCTACCTGTGTGATACTTGTAAGTAGTATCCAGCGTCCCATCTGGACCTATTCCACCAAAAATGTACACGTGCTCCTGGAATGCTGCCGAGGAGTGGGATGCCCTTCCTCCAGGGACATCCCCAGTGGCTGGGATCTTCTCCCATCTCATGTCATCTGGTGCAGGAAACAGCACCTCCAGGGTTATGCATTACACAAACCCCATGCAGTTTGTTGATTTAAACAAAGAAGGTAATACTTTAAGCACTTAAGAACTAGTATTTCAGAAAAAACACCCCCCCAATCAAAGCACAGCTCACAGGTACTGCCCTGCAGTACTTCCATCCACACTTACTCGTGTCAATGCAGAACAGGTCATTGTAAAAAACATCTCCAGCTAAACCTCCGTGGATGAAGAGTTTGGTCCCAACTGCAACCACAGCATGTCCGTGCCGAGGGGAAGGGGGATCACCACGAGTCTCTGGCTGGGACCAGGCCAGGGTGGCTAAAAATGGGAGCACATGGGCATTAGGAACTAAACTCTGGAAATTCTACAGACCAACAACCCCAGAGCCCTGCCGAGGCTTCCCATCCAAGCCGCGGGGTCTGAATTCCCAGTGAGCACATGAACATAAGGGCCTGCCAAGAGAGGAACAGCCAGCCATTCCATCTCTGAACTCCAAGCGGAGCTCAGCAACTCCAGCCCTCCGGCTACACCCCAAGGCAGCGCCCCCGTGCCCCAGCGGGAGGTACCTGTGTCGAACACGTGCAGCCGCTGGTCCTTCACCGGCTCCGCTCCCTTGTCTCCACCCCCGAACACGAACAGCCGGGCCCCGATGGCGGCCGAGGACGTGTGGAATGTCCGAGGCTGCGGCTGCTGCCCCCTCACCGCAGGGCTCTCCCACGTTCCTATTTCTAGTTAAGACATTTGATTAACCGAGCAACCAACACGGGCACGGAGGCCGGGCCCGTCCCGCGGCCCGGGGCACTCACCGGGGTCCAGCACCTGAACGCAGCCGCGGTTCCCGGCGGGGTGCGCTCCACCGAAAACCCAGAGGCGCGGGGGGCCAGCGGCGGGCAGCATGGTGGCGTGCTCGTAGCGCGGCCTCAGTCCGCGCCAGCCGGCGGGGACCCAGCGCAGCGGGGCTGTGGACGGGGACAGGCGATCGGTCCCCGTGTCCCGGTCCCGGTCCCGGTCCCGGTCCCCGCCCCGGCCCGACCCTCACCCAGCTCCACGAAATGCGCGTCCGCGAAGGCCCCGGCGGGGTCGGCACCGCCCAGCAGCAGGACGCGGCCGGGCAGGAGGAGGCAGCCGAGTCCCACGCGGCCGCGGGGCCGCTCCCCGCGCGGGCTCAGCCGGTACCTGCGGGGCGAGGGCGGCGCTCAGCGCGGGCTGGGCCGGCCCGGGCTCCCGCCGGTGCCGCCGCCCCGCTCATCGCTATCCCCCCACCGCCCCCGCCCGCCCAGCCCGTGCCGTCGGCGCCCCCGCCGCGCTCACCACTGTCCCGGGCGCGGCCGCCGCCCCGGCTGCAGCAGCGGCAGCGCCCGCGGCGCCATGGCGGCGGGGCCGCTGCCGGGCCGGCCGGCCGGAAGTGCCGCCGGAAGTGCCCTGCGCTTCCGCCCGCGCCGGCGGCGCGCTCCGCCGCCCGGAAGTGGCGGGGGGGGCCCGCTTCTGCCCGACCCGTGCCAAGATGGCGCCGCTGGACCTGGACAAGTACGTGGAGATCGCGCGGCTCTGCAAGTACCTGCCCGAGAACGACCTCAAGGTGCGGCCGCGGCGGCGGGGCCGGGACCGGCCGGGGCGGGCCGGGGCCGGGATGGGCGCTGCCGGGCGGGCCGGAGCGGGCGGTGCCGGTGGTCCCGGCGCTGACCCCGACCCTGCCCCGCTCCGTCCCGCAGCGCCTCTGTGACTATGTCTGTGACCTGCTGCTGGAGGAGTCCAACGTCCAGCCCGTGTCTACGCCCGTCACCGTCTGCGGGGACATCCACGGGCAGGTAAGGCCGGGCCGGGCCGCTCCCGGTGCAGCCCCGGGCCGGGGTCGGTGCCGATGCCCGGTGCCCCTCACGCCTCTCTCCCCCCGCAGTTCTATGACCTGTGCGAGCTGTTCCGGACCGGCGGGCAGGTCCCCGACACCAACTACATCTTCATGGTAGGTGCGCCGGGCGCGGCCCCGCCGGGTTTGACAGGGGCTGAACCCCCGAGGGGCTCCCGAGTCCCGGGCCCCGCCCGGCGCCGGTGTTGGCTCCTGCCCGCCGGTTGTACTGCCGGGAGCCCCGCGGGGTGAGGCAGAGCGCCCTGCCCTGCCCTGCCCTGCCCGCGTGTCCCGGGGTCACGTCAGGACAGCGGAGAGGGGAGTGCCCAGCCCACAGCTGACACTCCAGTGCCCGGAGCCGCCGCGGGTCCCAGCAGGTGCCGGTGCCCTCCAGCGCTGGGTTCCTTTGCGGCAGGGAGGATGGGGAGCGGATGTGTCACTGTGCCCTTTCTCCATGTGCCTTCAGGGGGACTTTGTAGACCGAGGGTATTACAGCCTCGAGACGTTCACGTACCTCCTTGCACTAAAAGCCAAGTGGCCTGACCGTATCACGCTGCTGCGAGGCAACCACGAGAGCAGGCAGATCACCCAGGTGTACGGGTTCTACGGTGAGTGCTGCCTGTGCCTGCAGCTCCCCTGCCTCGGGAAACCCTGGCAAGGGTGCCCAGGGGGGTGGGGGGCACACGGGCTCCAGGGCTGTCCTTTGGTAACAAGGTCACTGTGTTTCTGAAATGGAATGTGTTTAAGGCAGATCTTGCTGCTCTTTTCCTCTGGCACCTGGGGTTTCTGCTTGTGCTCTGGTGCCACGTTCAGGCACAGGCAGAGCAGGAGGTGCTCGGTCCCTCCTGCTGCTGGAGCTGGTCCTGGCCAGCAGCAGGACCCAGCACAGGGCTCCTGGCAGGGCTCGTGTGGCACACCTGGGTGTGCAGCTTCTGCTGTCAGTGTTTGCTCTGCCTGTTTCCTCTGATCCACAAGGAATAAAACTGTTCTCTCCAACAGACGAGTGCCAAACCAAATACGGGAACGCGAACGCCTGGAGATACTGCACCAAAGTGTTTGACATGCTCACAATAGCAGCTGTAAGTGCAAACATCACGCTAACACGTTGTCCTGGTGGGAGCTGTGGGCTGGGGCTCCCCTGGCTGCCATGCTGAGGTGCTCGTGTCCTTCCCCTGCAGTTGATAGACGAGCAGATCCTGTGTGTGCACGGGGGCCTCTCCCCAGACATCAAGACCCTGGACCAGATCCGGACCATCGAGCGCAACCAGGAGATCCCTCACAAAGGCGCCTTCTGCGACCTGGTGTGGTCAGACCCCGAGGACGTGGACACGTGGGCCATCAGCCCCCGTGGGGCAGGCTGGCTCTTCGGGGCCAAGGTCACCAACGAGGTAACTCTGCTCAGGGCCACAGAGCCCAGCGTGGGCTGGGAGCTGAGGGGCTCAGCCCAGTGTGGGGTTTGGGTGGAGCAAGGGCAGTGCAGGGCACTGAACTGCCCTGTCACACCTCTGCCAGTAACTCGTGGTGGTCTGGTGGAGAAGCTTGGCTTGTGCCAGCTGGAAAAAATGAGCCACTTGAACCTAAAAGCACAAATGTAACTGCCAGATGCACTAATACCCATCTTGCTTTTGAAAAGTGTGATGTGGTGGGACTCACTAGTGTCCCTGGGCTCTGCCTGGAATGGTTTCCTAAGGATCTAGGAGAAAAAAACCCTTTTTAAAGCAATTCTTGAGTTAATTTTGTTGTGTCTGCACTGAGCAGACTCCTCAGGGCTCTACACAGCGGCCTTGCCAGGCTCAGCCTGTGCTGTCCTGTGGCCCTGGCACAGCACGGTCAGGAAGGGCTCAGCCTGGGGACAGCACAGCCCTGCTGCCTGGGTGTCAGCTGTTCCCAGTGCTGGGGTGTTCCCACCTGTACGTCCCAGGGTGTCTCAGTGTGGGTGCCCAGCCCTGCTGTGCTCTCTGTCCTGCTGTGGGGCCAGCCCAGGAGCAGCACGTGCTGGGGCAGCGGCGCTCGGGCCGTGCTGAGCTGACCTTCCCCGTTCCCTTGCAGTTTGTTCACATCAACAACCTGAAGCTGATCTGCAGAGCGCACCAGCTCGTCCACGAAGGATACAAATTCATGTTTGATGAGAAGTTGGTAACGGTATGGTCAGCTCCCAACTACTGCTACCGCTGCGGGAACATCGCGTCCATCATGGTCTTTAAAGATGTAAATACAAGAGAACCAAAGTTATTCCGCGCAGTTCCAGACTCAGAGCGTGTCATTCCTCCCAGGACAACCACGCCGTACTTCCTCTGAGCCCTGCCCGCCTGCTGTCACCTCTCCCTGTCCTGCCCCTTTACAATATACTTTTTATTGAGCACTTTGCTGCTGAAATGCTGCCTCTTGCCTTTTTTATTTTTAAATTATCTAAATTTATTGTGTATTATGGTGTCTGTAGCAAGTTTTTTTCCCCAGCCCTAGATTAATTTCAGAGTATTTGTAATATGTCCTTGAGATTTGTACTACTGCATGTAGTCCTCGCCTAGTCCTGGGTTAGATGAACGATTCCTTTAACCACCACGCTGCGGGAGCCGCTCGGGCCGCTCTCTTGTTCAGCTTTTTGTTTTTGGTAAGTTTTAAGAGATTTCAGCAGCAAAGTCAGTGCCCGGTGCGCGGCGGGGCCGGGGCTGCCCGTGCTGCGCTCACGGCGCAGGACCGAGCCAGCCTTTTCCGAGCGTTCCGCGGATCCCAGTAAAGCGGTCCAAGGGCTGTTCCCCGTCCCCGGTTTGTTCCGTTTGCCTCGGGATCCCGATTAAACCCGCGAACTGCTGCAGCGACGGGATTTGTACATTAAAGTCATTGTTCGGATTTTTCCCAGGCTCTGTTGTGTTTTTGTGGCGGGGCGCGCGGGCCGGGGCGGGGCGCGGCGGCCGCGCGGGTTCCGGTTCCGGCGGGGCCGGCGCCGTTTCCGGCGGGCGCGGGCCGGGCGCGGGGATGGCGCGGAGCACGCTCTCGTCCCGCTTCCGCCGCCTCGACATCGACCAGTACGACGAGAACCGCTTCGTGGAGGAGCCCGAGGAGGCGGCGGCGGCCGAGCCCGATGCCAGCCCCGAGGTGGAAGCGCTGCTCAGGCAATATCCTTTGGGCCGGGGGGGCCGGGAGTGCCGGGCAGCGGCCGCGATCGCGCTCGGGCCGGGGCCGGAGCCGCGCTGCGCGTCCCGCGCGTCCCGGTTTGAGTCCTTGACCGCCGCCGCACAGGCGAGGCGCTGCGGGCCTTCCACACGGCCATCCGCAGCTCCCCGGGCAACACCAGGAGCCAGGCGATGAAGGTAGGGCTGCGCGCACCCACCCGAGCGGCGCCGCTGCGCTCCGTGAGCCCGGGCTGGCACGGGCATCCCCCCGCGTCTGCCCCTTCCTCCTCTAACCCCAGCTCTGCTCACCTCCTTACAGAAATAACCCAGCCTGGAGCGCGCCCATCTCTTGCCAAACACGAGTCTTGGATCGTTCCCAGCTGTTCTCGTTCTCACATTTCTCTCTTTGCCTTGTCTTCCCAGGAGCAGGCCCAGGGAACGATGCTTAAAGTCCTCACCTCTTTTAAAAGCAGTGAAATAGAACAAGCGGTGAATTCCTTAGACAGAAACGGTGTTGATTTGTTAATGAAGTACATTTATAAAGGATTTGAAAAGCCAACAGAAAACAGCAGTGCAATATTACTTCAGTGGCATGAAAAGGTACGTGCTGGGGGCACTCTTGGCTCAGCCACGCTCGCAGGGTCCTGGCCAGTGCTTTCAGGAGAGAAGAGAAGCAGGTGGTGGCAGGGCCTCATCCCTGAGGAGCTCGGTGTTTCCTTTCATCTTTGGTCTCTCTGAGCCTGCATTCACAAAGCCTTTGCTGTATTTCAAACCTCACCCTCTGCCGTGGGGAGAGGGGACAGGGCAGGGAGTTCTCCCTGCAGGGGAAAGCCTCGAGCTGCCCTTGAGATGTCCTGGGAGGGACAGGGCAGCTGCAGCCTCCTCTGGGGCGCAGCTCAGGGGGCTCAGGCTGGCAGTTTCCATCAGCTGAGTCACAGGCTTCAGCAAACCTGTTTGGTTAGCCCAGGAGAGGATTTTGAGGTCTCCAGAGATTCCATTGGGGACCAGCAGGGGCCTCTTGTTTCTGTGCAATGTCAGCTGTGAAACAGGGACCATGGGGCGTGTTCAGCAGCTGCTGGGTGCCCCTGCCCCCGGGCAGCAATCCAAGTGAGATCTGCCCCCACTGCAGGGGTTTCAGCTGGAGCCCTGGCTGTCAGTGCTCCAAGGAAAACTGATCCCTGGGAATGCTAGAGCTCCCTGTGCAGGGCAGCTGCTGTCCTTTTCCCAACGTGCAGAGCTTTTCCTGCTGTACATAAAGCTGGTGTACCATAACTCCAGCTACTGCTGCTGTCACCAGCTTTGCCAAGCCTTGACAAGGAGGAGGGAGTTTCTTGAGACAGCAAAGAACATGTTTCTGCTTGGTTTTTTTTTCTTTTTTTCCTGTTGTTTCCACTGAGGTGCTTTCAGGTGAGCGTGGGTGGTGCTCCCAGCGTGGGAGGTGACACACCACCACCCTGACTGGTCCTCAGAGCGTGCAGGGACATGAAAGGCATCTCGTCCTCTCTGTTGTGAAAGGAACAAGGCGGGTCTGGGTAGGCAGGGTTTAAAGCCTGCTGTTCTGCTCTGTGGCAGTCTGGTAGGACGTGTGGCTTGCTCAGAGCAGAGTCAGCTCAGTGGTAGTACCAGTCTGTCCTCTGGAAAAGGGCTGTGGCACGTCTGGGAGCTCAGCAGCATTTACCTGCCAGTCCTGCTCCAGGTGGGTGCTGTGCCTTTGTCCAGCCGTGTTCCCCAGTGCCATGTCTCACTCTGCTCTCATACCCTGTGCTCTGTTGGACTGTGGCTGCAAAGTAAATGCCCCACTCCCAGCAGTCAGCTTAAATATTTTTTTCGTAATCACCTCCATCTTCTAGACTTCAGAAGGAAACACTGTTCACATTGAGGGACACAAATGAAACTGAAGCAAGCCCTTCCTCATCCTCCTCTCCTCAGGGATAAGGGAGGTGGGCATTCTGCTCTGTCAGTGACTTGCAACACTGGAGCCCTCGAGATCCAAAAGCTGCTTAGACTGTGGAGAATGACAGTTTCTAGCTTTGGAGAAGAGCCATAGTCCCTTCTGTGGCTGAACTCTTTGGGGTTTGCTCTGTGTGGGGCACGGTGACGCTGTAACCTCTCTCCTTTCCCACAGGCACTGGCAGTAGGAGGCCTGGGCTCCATAATAAGAGTTCTCACAGCAAGAAAGACTGTGTAAAGACTGTTAACTTGGACAGAGGTGACGGTCAGGTTTGGACTCAGAAGAAGGAATGAGCTGAAATTACACTGGTCCATCTTTATTAGAGATTGCAATCTACTGAAATCCTACAGTAACCTCCTCTTGGAATGCTTTTAACCTTAAAGGTGGGGGAAGAGTAAAGGTATTCCTGCATATTCCGACTATCACATATAGGAGCCAAGACATTCTCCTGCTCCCTTCTTTACCAGGCAGAGAGAAGGCACACTCCTGCCTCCTACACTGCAAGTGAACAGGTATTTCAGATGCTGCTTTAGCCAGGTGTGGTGGTGCAAGCTCCCGTGTGTCCTGCTTAGTCCCAAGGTAGCTGTGTCCAGGCTGAGTCCTGCAGCTGAGGGTGGGAGAAGGGCTCTGGGAACGGCGGCTGAGCGTGTGGGTGAAGGACTCTTGGACTCTGGGCTTGGGGTCATGTAAAGTGAAGTGCCTGCTGCATCAATAAAGGTCTTGGATCACGTGAGTTAAATTTATTTTCAGCTACATTGTAAGTCTGACACTTACTCCAATGCAGGCCTGCAATAACCCAGTCCAAGCCAGTGTCCACCTTTTAGGACTGCTCCTAACTCCAGCAATTTAGAGAATTTGTCCTCAAATCCAGCTCTGTCCTGCCTGTAGGGAGTGAGACCAAGCTCAGCAGTCCCAATCAAGACTCAGAAGATGCAGCGAATAGAACACATAGTAAGGACCCCGAGTTTGATTTTTATATTCTTGTCCACACTAGAAAAGCAGATGCTTCAGGACTTATGATTTAAGTATTAGTGTGTCCTCTGCCCAGGCAGGACACACTCCTGGATCCATGGCTGTCCCCCGGCCCCTCTGGCAGGGCTCCCTGCCCTTTGGCACCAAGGAGCAGCTGCCTGGGGAGCCCCAGCTCCACCCAGCCCTCGCTTCCATCAGCTGCTCAAAGTGCAGCAGCAGCTGGTCCTGGTGGGAGGTGATTTTGGAAGCACAGTGGCACAACTCACTGTGACACAGCACCCTGGGAGAGGCCTTGGTGGCACAGCTGGCACACCCATCCTCACCCTGGGCAAAGGTGGGGTTTGGGTCATGGTTTAAAAGTCAATTTTAAATAGCTATAGCATCCCAGGGGAGATAACCAGAACTATAAAAAGAAAGAAATCAAGATTAGGGGTTTGATCCAAAATGTATTGCACCACAAATTTCATAGTGTTTCATCATACAGTCCATATTTACAGCATAGAAGGAAAGAAGTCCAATGGTGATAGAAAGGATTATGTATAACCACTGTTCTGAGACAAGGGAAAGTGCATTAGCTTTTTAATACATGTATACACACCAGTCTTGCTCTGATACCTAACGAAAATTCAACAGTTAAGAACTAGTTTATGGTAAGTTGATCCTTAATGAGCTTTGGGATCTGAAACTGAAGTTGTTAGTGAATATATAACAAAAGATTTTACTTTGTCACTCCGTTCCAGGCTGCCTGTCCTGCTTTCCTTGCTGTTCAGCAGTAACCTTTGAAGCCAGGATCAGCATAAACCCAGCAGTCACTCAGCAGGGAGCAGGGGAGTGAGGGAGTCCTGATCCCTGGTCCCACAGAAACAGGGCAGGGCAAAGGGACATCAGAAAGGAAAAGATCTCAGAATAAAATCTTCCCAGGGTTATTCCACCCTGCTGTATCTCACTAGAGAAACAATTGAAATAAATGTACTTTTTGATTGTCTATTTTCACAGCAGAGCAGGGCTGAACCCTCCCATGCTCTGTCCTGTCTGGAAGTGCCATGAATCTGGTTACTGAAGACTGTTTAGACAAGCTTTAGTGTACCAAAAAATTCTGTTGGTTTTCTTAACTTCAGACAAATCCAACCTGTCTCTAAGTGAGGAGCAGCACCTGTGCCCAGTGACAGCCCCTGGGAGTTCCTGTGTCTGGGGAGGGGCTGTCTGGGAGACCAGCAGGCTCTGGATCCTCTGGATCTGCACATTCACCTCCTGCTGGAGCTCCACTGGAGAAAGCTTCAATTGCCCTGAATATATTTAACAGAAGCATCAACTTGTAAGAGAATTCCCAGAACTGCAGCATGCTCACTGAATTCCATACATGTGTGGATTTTTGGAAACAGGTCTCAGTTTTCAGGAATCACACAGTGCTGCTTCCCATTTGGATCCAGATTTTGCAGTGGTGTTAATAACTCTGGGCAAAACTGTGCTTCAGGGAGGAAGTGCCACCTTGGTCCCCTGTCCTTATTGTATTAGGAAAACAAGCTGCTGGAACCACAACTTGTTCACTAAGAGTTGAATTTTGCCCTCAAACCCCTCATGAGCAGCATTTCTTTTACTGTAATAGTCAGGAGTTAACAGTTAACATATTCATAACAGTTTTTAAGCATCAGTATTTAAAGTACAGAAAACCACAACCAAAGAGGCAGATCCTGGTTATAAGGATTTGTTGCTAGCAGACTTGGAAGAAAAAAAATGAATCAAAATGTTTAGTACCAGCATTCTTCACCCTTTGTAACTAGATTTTTATTTTTTTTAAATAAAAGGTATTTTTCAGTGTGGATTTACAATACCTGGAACTCAGCTTTAAAAATTTAAAATGGTTTCCTACCCCTTTTCCCAATGCTAACAACCCATGGAACAGGCTAATGGATTAGTTTTAAAGGTGACTGAGGATTAGGTACTATAATTAAGACCATTTTAAATATTATTTTTCTTTAAGAAAAGTAAAATCAGACAACTCTAAAGTTGTGCTCTCAAATTAAATAATCAACATGCAGCCTTGAGGGCTGCAGGCCAGGATAAATGCACCTTAAATTACACAGTGATATGAAAAAATGCCAACCATTAGTTAATGTCAGTATTAGAAGGCAAGGCAGAGTTCTTTTTTGGTTAAAGCTCCTGCTCCTGTCCTGTGAAAGGCTTTGCAAACCATCCCACTCTCAACACTCTTCTGCCAACACATTTTTCATTGCTGGCTTCCCACAGCCAGACAAGCAGCTTTTCTGTGCCCAGAGTCACTGGACTGCAGCACCCTGGAACAGCAGCTGGAATCAGCATCCCAAGGGGCTGAGCTGGCAGCCCTGCTGCCCTAGAGGTGCTCAGAACCCTCTGGTGCCAGGGACCCACGAGTGCTGAGCACGAGGAGCTGCTCCCAGCACAGACACCCAGCTGCTCCCGACCCCAGCCCAGAGCTGTTCCAGTCTGTAGTGAAAATGTCTCCTTGCACAGCATTAATTTTGTAAACAGAGCCAGAAGTTCTTGTACAAAATACTGCAATGACAGTGATTAAGACACACCTGGAGCAGTGTGTTCAGCATTCTTTTCACAGAAAGAAGTGCCTGGATACTGCCTGCCACCTTCGGGTTCCCTTAAGGCCACAGAGTCCTTGGGCTCGAGATAGACGGGCGGATGCTGCCTTTGGGGGATGGCTTTGACCCAAACCAGGACATCTAGGACACAACAGCACAGCACACATCACACAGGGCTCACGCCTCCAAGGAGTGAAAAAGAAACAACATGGGACACAGCCATGTTCTCATCATTTGATGGAAAGCTATTTATAACTCAGAATGCTCCAGACTCCAGACTGAAGAAAGGGAGGCAGCTTCACACAATCAGATCTGGAAGGAACAGCACCCACTGGCCACAGGTGAAAAAGACTGAAGATTATACTTACATATATTCCTTTAAAATAATTTCAAATTAGAACTCTAGTCATTTAAACACAGTGCCTTTAGTCAATGTAGCACCAGTGTTCCCTGAACCAGATGGTGAGGAAATCTCTTCATCTGCAGACTGAGCATCCCAACTCCCTGGGTGGGCAGGGATGATGCAGGACCTGGAGCTGAGGCAGCACTCACTGTTGAACATTCCCTAACCACCACACAGCCAGGGCCACGCAGATCTCAGCCCATGGAAAGGAGACACAGATCTTGGTGTCTGAGCCCAGTGCCAAAAGGACAAACCCAGAGTTAGGCTCTGCTGTTAAACACTGACTGTTTGGCAAGGAGCTCCCAACTTCTCCCCTCAGATCAAGTCCACTGGGCAAAGCTGTGCTCCAACGGCTCTGAGCACCAGAAAGCTGCTATGTCCCTCACTGAAAGGGACAATTCCTGGCACGCATACGGTCAGCTAGCATTTTAATAATAAATTACATTTATTATTCTACCTAACATTTGGAAAAAAGACACTTCTCCTAATCTCCCAGCATCTAGGAATTTTAATTGTCTCATTAGAGACCACATACGGCACCTAATGGCACCTTACCTTGTACTCCAGAGTTTCTTTGAGCATGTTTTCTTCCTCTTGTGAAAAATTCAGTAACACAGACACAGCTTTAATGAGATGGAATGCCTGAAAGAAACCACAGAGTTGTGTTCCAAACACGTTGCTGTCAGCTATTTTGTTTTATTGCCCCCACTGTACATTTTTTAATTGTAAAATTATGGAATTGGCATGAAGTGTCCTTAGGAGGTGACTGGCGGCAATTTCTAGAGAAAGACAGATGTAGAAAGAGAAGGTAAGTGGCACCTTTACCTCAGACTCCCTGCAGGACATGAACTTTAGTACAACATGTTTAAGGTACTCGAAGTTTATCTCCCTGGAGTCATTCAAGTCAGAGTTGTTGGTGACAGTCACAGAAGCATTAGGCACTTCAGAATTTGCACGTAGCTCAGGTACCTCACTGTCAGGCCTTATTTTCTACAGAAAAATAAAAAATCCACAGAAGAAAAAGAGAAATACATCGCAGATGCTGTTAGCTTGACGCTGGGAGGGGTCTGGGTTCAGGATATCTAAAGAGGGTTGTACCCACAAACTGGGCATTAACAGCTCCTCATCCTTCATGGGGTCACAGCAGAGAAGTGTCTCCAGCTCTCCCTACACCCCAGGACAGGTGCTGGCTGATGTCAGCATTCTGTGTACATTACCCAAACCAGCACAGAATTGGCTCCATGGTGGAAGCTATCCCTAGGTAATTTTCTCCTATCACTAACCTGCTCTGAGCCTTTCAAACATGGGCTTTCTTCAGAACAATTTTCAACATCAGAGCAAAAACAACAATTTTAAAACCTCTGTTAATTTTCTTTTAAATTGATTTTTTTTTTCTTGGACAGATAAACCATTGCAGAGGGATGCAATGGGAGTTAGCAGTCAAGCTTTTGGAATAAGAGTGCAAGTACCTGCCAGCAAGTGTCATCTGAAGAGACTGAAAACACACAACCCTTACCAGCTCTTTCTGCAGAGTTTTCTTCAGTTCTGTCATTCTTTGCTGAAGTTGCTTTATCATCTGTAAGCACAGCAAAGAAGAGTTTAACACAGTATTCATTGTCAGGACCCCCAGGTATCTGGAAAAACCCATGATAAACAAGTACTGAATGAAATGATAATTAACCAACACTGACAGCTGTGAAGAAGCAAGCTGAGAGCCTTGCCTTGCCAGCTGCACACAGCAGCAGCCATGTGACAGGACACTTGGGCTTTCATGTGACAGCACCGTGGAACTGAACCCAATTCACTCAGAGGGCTCTGCAGGAAAGCTGTAAATAGCATCACTGGGTGCACCTTTCTGCCCAAATATATCAGGATTCATGCAGCTCTCACTGCATTTTTTTATTCATGGTTGGGAGATACTTGTGCAATCCAGAGAAAAGCACATACTGTATTCAAATGGAACAGGCCTGTCCTTTTAAGGCTGCAGCATGGGCAGCACCAACTACTTGGCTTCCAAATCAAAAGGGGAAAGACTACCAGCTGGTTCTGTTCACCTTGTTTTTCTCAGCAATTTGCTGTTCCAGCTCTCTGTTATCCTTCTGAAGTTGAACAACATCTGCAGCTGCCACCTCTCCGTTCTGTTCCACCACAGAGTTTTCTGGAGAAGGCAAATGCTCATTGTTCAAGGCCCTCGTCGATTCCTCCAGTTCTAAAATCTACAAAAATAAACATGGAGAGATATCATGACACTTGCAGCCCAAGAACACTCCCCAGGGAGAAAGCCAGACTTCTTTTTGGTTGTCCAGCCAGGACAGAACTGGGGGGCTCCTGCACACCTCCCTCTTTTCCCCAGAGAATGGATTTGAACTGTACTCACGTTTTTCTCATGTTCTCTGGCCAACAGGCACTCCTGTACCTGCAGCTTCAGCTCATCAATTTCTTTTCTTGCTGTTTCCTCTATCTCCATTGCTTGGCTCTGCCTTGCTTCTATGTCCAGCTGTAACTGGTGCACCTGCAGCAAGACAGCTTCATGGTCTGGGAAAGGAGAGACCTGCTTAGTATCAGTGCTGCACATCAGATGGGAGATTCTAATCCATTTGGTCTGTCATGAAGACAGAAAGCCAGGGGACAGAAAGACAGACTGTCCAATTGTTAGCGAACAATAAACCATTTTGAAAGCGCTAAAAGATTATATATGAAAGAGAAATCTAGAAAAATCCCAATCTACCAGGCAAGGCCAGAACTAGAGGCTCTACTTAAATTGTTTGGGATGCAGTAGACTCATTTGGTCTAACCTTGACTGAGTTGATTCAGTTCTTCCTTCTGTTTTAGCAGCAGATCACATTTTTCATCAATCAGCTGGTCTTTCTCCTTTATTAGGGTATTCAGCTGTGAAACCTTCAAAGTAGGAAAACAATCAACAGAAGTCATTAAAGATATAAAACAGGAAGAGGGTGTTGAAAGATCCAACATCCTTCAGAAGCCCAGCAGGCACCACCTCCACAATGCTGCCCTCAGGAACAAGCACTGAAGTCATTGCTGGAAGAGCTAAACCCCACCTGGCTTCTGTGCCACCACCAGATTGTCACAGCCAGCATGTGGCAGCTGCAAGGCCCCTGAGCAAAACAGGAGATGGCCTTAAACCCCTTCTGCACAGATCTGGCCCAGCAAGCACAGATCCATAGCAGTCCCAGAAGAATAAAGAAACCAAAAGATGGGTTTAAGGTCCTACTTTAAGCAAACACAAGTTCACATCATCCACTATTTTTTATACAGGAAGAGCAAAACAAGACTTTCTAGAACTGACATTTGGTACTGGATACAAGCTCCTCCCTGTAAGGAAATGTAGTTTTACCACTGCTCTGCTCCAGAGGAACCCAGATCCACTGCTGCCTCACATGCTGTGGATACGATTCTGACCAAGGGTCTTGAATGTTAGAATAAATAAATCCAAACCTAGTCTGCTCTTTGAAAGGTTGGGATGTCTCAAATACATTTGAAAACAGTCACTATTAACCAACCTCCTGTTGTAACCCCTCTCTCTGTTTCCTTGTGTCTTCCAATGCTTTGGCAATTTCCACACTGACAGTTTCTCTGCTGCTCATCTCATTCTGCAAACCAGAATTAATTGAGAGGTTATGTGAGACAATTAAATCAAGTCAGTCTCTCATCTTTAACCCCAAGTCTATTAGGACTACAATTAAAGTGTTCTGACACACTACATTTTCCAAATGAGTTGGGTTTGTTTTACTGACTGCTGCTCTCTGCATATGCAAGAGCAGCACAGAACTGATGTAAGAACCCAAACAAACCCAATGCTTACAAGATCTTTCAGCTTGAAGTATCTATTACAAAGAAGTAGCTCCTTGCTACAACAGATCTTTATTTCAATTGTGCATCCAGGAGTAACTATGAAAAAAATTTCAACTAATCTAAATCACAGTCAAAATTAGATAAACTGTAAACACCCAACTAATGTAAGTTTTAACTTTTTGGTTTGAACACTCTGAGTGGAATCTGATGTTGAACCATTCTGTATTCACCACTGCTAACACGATTTCCAAGCTCTTCACATCCCTGACAATATGGGAATGTATTATTTCTGCCTGATTGAGGCAGACCCAAGCATTCTGGTTCAGAAAAGGGCCATCCCTTTGTAATGCTTCTCAAACACATTTCTGCTGAGTACCAGAGATGATTTACAGCTCCAAGGACCTGCAACCTGAACAGAACAGGCCTCCAAGCACTGAATGTAACCCACAGTGGTGTTTGCTGCTCCCCAGCCTCAGCTCTGTCCCAAGACAATGCCAGTACCAGTCCAGCCCTTACCTTTAGCCTGTTCAGTTCACACTCTTGTTGTTTTAATGAACTCTCATACTCTTCTTTGCTTCCCTTGAGGTTTTCATTTTCCTTTTCCAATTGGCTCTGTAAAATAAAGTGTTTAAATACACAGTACAATTATTCTAATGCTTTGTTTAAACAATCAAACGCATCTAATATTTTGCTCATATTTAATGCCTCAAAGTATGATATCTTCTATTATAATGCCAGGAGTGCTGAATAAAAACATTCAGACAACAAGCAAGCTCTACAAGCTGTGTTAAAATCATGTTGTGAAGACTCTCACAACCCACCAGACAGTTTCTGTACTTACAATCCTGTGCTGAGTTGTTGTTTTATCCAATTCCCAAGCTTTTTCAAGAGCAGCAAGCTGAGACTCCAGCCCAGTAACTTTCTCATCATACTGATGTTTTTCACTTAAAATCTGTTGCTGCAGTTGTTTTCTTTCCTCCTCTAGATCAGTTTTCTTAAGAGAATAAAGAAAACCACATTAACAGAATGGTATTTTGACATCATTCTGACAAGATGAGACACCATTCCATGAGACACTCTCAAACTGAGGAACACTATTCCTTTGGCAGCAGTGTCATGTACTCACAGACCAGAGTTCAGCAGACAAACAGCAAGAAAACAAACACTTGAATAACAAAACAGAGAAGTGATTGTCTCTGGGGATGCTGTGGACTGATCTGTTACTGGTCAGTGAAACATGCAGGATACTCACCAGCTTCTGGATCTTCAGATCCTGGTCTGTAGCTGCTTCTTTACTCTTTTTCAGTGTTTCTGTTGCGATCCGTAGTTTCTCTTCCAGTTCTTTATTCTAAAATTACACCATTAATTAAATTCCTTATCCACTGGCAACTATGTTATTTAAAAAGTTTGCATGACACAGAGTGGCCCAGGAGGGGAAGGTAAACATTAAATCCCTGAAGCCACAGAGATAGAGAGGCTGCCTATTTGACACATGCAGGTTTTAGAAATTCTTCACCACAGCACTGCTTGCACCCGAGTTATTTGTTTCTCACTACAGGGAGGATCTGCACAAAACCTCTGCATTCACCTCTAGGCCCTCCTCCACCCATGAAGTGGGGAGATACCCAGAGACACTGATCAATTATTATCCTTTCAAGACTAAATGTGATTAAATGTGCAGTCTCACCTTGGGCAGGGAGTGCAGTGAGGGGAGTAGGGCACAGAGGATGAAAAGAGTGGGAATCTGTGGTGAAATTAGAAACTGCTCACCTGTGTTTCCAGCTGGTTCAGAGCCTGGCTGTGCTGTGTCCTGTCTGTCAATACCTGCTGCCTGCTCTCCTCCAGCCTCTGCTCAAGAGCAGCTTTCTGAAGGTTACATTGAGGTGAAGAACATGAGCAAGGATGGACAAAGACATAAGTTGGTGGGGGGTAATAAAAATTTTCCTTTTTATTTCATTTATAAGGTCAAACTAAAATGGGACAGAATGTTTTAATACCTCTAGATAACTTTAAACTGCCTTGAGTTTACTAAGCCAAGTTCTTTTGTCACAGCAACAGAGGGGTGATGTAACTGTAGGCACCCTGACCAGAGAAAAGCAAACATCCCCAAGACCCAGCTGGGAAAACATTGCTCCAGGCTGATTCTAAGCAGGAGCATCAGTGCTCGAGAAAGAGATCAGAAGCAATGAGAGAAAGGGGATTAACCACAGCTAAGTTTCTGTTTTCAGCTGTTCTTTAGCACTCCTGAGGCTGAGGTTTTGAGCATACAACATTCTGTTTGCACACCTGTGTGCAAACAGTTCCCCTCCCTGCCCCATGCCTTGCCAAAGAACAAGGAAAAGCATTCACTGTGCTTGTGAGGATTAACTAGAAAAACTCCCAAATTGTCCCATCGCCTGTGGGGATGGCAGAAAGCTGCTTTCTTCCTTCTAAGCACTCAGATGCAGTGCCCAAACAGACAGTGCAGAAAGGCCAGCACAGACATCTGTGCAGGACCTACACAAACAGGCTCAGTGCAGCCACCCCATGTCCTGCCCAGCACAGTGTGCCAAAACACACTGCCAGGACAAATGTGCTGTGTGACATCAGCAGCTTTCTCTGCATGGCTAAGATGTAATGTAAGACCTAAAAACCCAAAACAAACTCACTAATACTGTACCTCCAAGCAGCCTTTAACTGTGTAATTACCTCTTTGAGCAGCTCCTGCACATGCTCATCTCCTGAGAGATTTCTTTCTAGCTTTTTTTCCAGGGAAGACACCTTTTCCTGCAGCTGTTCTGCATGTCTATCTCTCTCAGCAAGTTCAAAAGTCATCTGTGAGAATGAGAAATCACAGAATCTTTTTTGTAATGAAGCTTCCAGCTGATCTGTTGTGGTTTGACTTTTGGAAATGCCAATAGAAAGCAAAGTCCTATTTAAAAAGACAATTTGACCCTGGAACACTTTCTGGACACCAAGTACACAAAGGTGTACATTACCCAAATGTGCACACCAGGAGCAGCATGTGCATCTGAAAGCACCTCACCTTTTGCTTCTCCTGCTCATATTCCACCTTCAGAGATTCATGCTCCACTTGTAACATTTCCAGTCTCTTCTCACAACCAGAACCAGCCACTTGAGCCTAAACATATTGAGAAATTACTTACTTTGAAAATTAAATTTCCAACACCACATAACTGATATCTAATCTAACTTCTGCAGACATGGAGCTCTTTGAATCAAATCTCACTTGGCTCAAACTTACATTTTGCAAGTCTACAGAAAGCTGCTGAATGACAGTTTGTAGCTCCTGTTCTCTTAACTCCAGAGCAGTGATCTTATTTTCTGCATTTGTCTCAGCTGTCATTAGTTCATCTCTTCACAGAAAGAGAATAAAAACAAGTGACATACCATTCCAGGAAAATAATCTTTAGCAGATAATTCTGCTGCTTATGAAAATGGACATCAACAAAATTTTCTCGTCCTAAAACCAGTTACCATAATAAATCACTGCTTGATTACACATTTTCAAATAAAAGTGACAGTTAAGCATTCAAACTATGAAAAAAATAAATAATTTACAAAAAAAGTATTACTATCATTGGCTTGGCATTTACATCCCCATGGCCACAGCAGAGGCAAAAATTCAGTCAGCTCACTACATATATAAACTCTTCCAAAGAGACAAAGTGAGCGTGAAGTAAAAATACAGGGGAAACACAACCACTGCTCCTGTGAGCTCCGTACCTGTGAGCCTGCAGCTGCAGCAGCTGCTGCTGCAAGTCCTGCAGGTCCCTGCTGAGCGCCGAGGCCTCGGCCCTGGCCTCCTGCAGCTCCGCTGCCGCCCGGCTCAGCTCCTGCGCCCGCGCCTCCAGCTCCTGCTCCGCTCTGCTCAGACACTCTTCCTTTTTCAAAAGCTGAACATTAGAGCATCATCTTGGGCATTACAGGTGACCAGTAACACTGATAAACCTTTTCACTGAAACCTGCCTGGGGCTGAATTAAGTGAGATAATAGACTATGTAATATTGTGTTCAGTACCTACTGTTAGGATTTTGACACTAACCAAACCGGTGTACAAGCACAAAGGCTGACAAAATGTATGCTGGGCTACCGCTAACTTAATATCCTGGTAAAAAATTTAGGAAATAAAAAGTTGAAAATATTCTTACCATGTGTTTAACTTTGGCAATTTCCTGCTGCTGAAAGCCCTCCAGTTCATCGATTTCATCTCGTTTTTGGAAAAGGTTCAAACTCTGCTCCCTCATTTCTTGTAACTGTGTTTGAAGCACTTTTTTTTCCTGATAAATGAACAGAACCAAAGGATATCTGTATGCTCATGTCAAGTTAATGGGAGATCAGGTAAACTCTCTGAGAAAGAAATCTTGTCTTGAAGCTATAGAGCTCCCAATGGTGCTCCATACAGAACTAGAAATCCTTTCAGATTCATGTCACAGTGAAAATTACCAAACTCCAAAAAAACCAAAAAAGAAATCTGAATTCATTACAATGCCACCAGTGACCATCTAAACTGAACTCTTAAAAATGGACTATGTTCCATCTTACAGAAGGACAACTTTCCCATCACAACCCATCGTTCTTTACTTCCCTGCTGAAAAATAAATCAAATAAATCCAAAAAGACCTCCCCAAGCATTTGGGCTGGTAACAAAAAGCATATGATTGGCCTCTCCCACTGAACAAAGACCAAATAATAAAAAGGGCTGAACAGAGTCAAGTTCTGATAGAGCTGGAAGTGTGCAGGATGGTGTTTGCAAATACACACAGAGCTACAATACACCCCCTGAGAAAAACATCCAAGGTTAATTACCTTTTCAACTTGAGCGAGTTTTTCCATCCACTCCTGAACAAGAAAGAAAGAAAGGAGAAAAAAAGATATCAAAATCTATTTGCAGACTTTCAAGGACAGCAACTATGGTTAAAAAAAAAAAAAAAAGAAAAAGAAGAATTTGTACTGCTAGCAGATAGTAAGCTTTGGTAATGATTAAAAAATAATCATCAGCAGCACAGTAACAGCCAGCACTTGAATAAAGGCTGAGGAATCATTCATGCTAGCTGAATACATAAGTTTTATGCAAGTGAAATAAATGTGACAACAGGCCTACTGCCATTGAATCTTATCCAAGCACAAGCTTAACCTTTCATTAGGAATTTCTGTGGGCTCTTGTTAAAACCAGTCTGAGCAGTGACAAGTCCTGCACCATTCCTGGCACTGAGCTCAGCACTCCCTCCTTCCCTCAGCGCTGGCACGCTCACACACAGGGCTGAACAATTATTTTAATTAATAGTAACACCTACTTAAAATATCAGGGTCATGCGAGTCTAAGATCCTGCTCAAGTTTTCTTACCTTGTCCTTTTTTTCCAAGGCCAAAGCCATTCCTTCAGCCATCTTGGCTCGACTGGCCTGATGAGCTTCATTCTGCTCCTGAAACTTCCTCATGGAGGCTACCAACAGAGAACCACCAGCTATATTAAAAGCTCATCTTTTAAAATTACTTCTCACTTTCCTGTAAGTTATAAATAACTTTAAAGAGCTTCTTCTGCAAGTAATTAGTCTTGACTGTAGCACTAGCGCTGTGCTACTCATTCCCTCACGCTGCTTGCAGGCTGGCAAAGGGCCAAAGCTAACAGCAGACAGGGATACTGCTCCTTGCTGGATCAGAACAAAGCTGCAGGTTTCCAAAAGGTCTTTCCTGCATGTGAGCCCCAAATTTGGCAGAAGGAGTGTAATAACAACTTCATTCAACACACTGCTGCTGCTTTTTATGCTGTAAATAAGGTAACAACTTGTGTTCTAATTGTTCACACTACAGAGGTGCACAGTTTGAAAGGAAATCATTAGCACACCTGCACACCAAACCTTTTTCCTTCCAACCACAATTTTCAACTGAACTGAACAAAAAGGGAAAAAAGAAAAATACGTACAATCCTGATGCTTTTCTAATGCATTTTCAAGCTTCTCTTTTATCTTCTGCAGATTTCGGATCTGATCAGCATAATCTTGTGTGAGGAGGGAGAAGAACAGACCAGGAATGGACAGACATTGGGGAAGGACATTTTTAGGGTAACACAAAAATAAAAAAGGGAAAAAAAAAAAAGAAAAGAAAAAAGGATGAGTGGCAAATGACAATGATTTTCTCAATCAGAAAATCATTCCTGCTAAGGAATTGGGTGACCACAACAATGAACACAAGCAAATAGCTCTGTACTGTCCACAGGGTTGGCACAAACAGAAGGGCCTGTCCCAGGGGTGTCAGTCACACAGACAACAGCAGAACCAGAGAATCAACAACTGTCCCTCCCTTTTTCCTTCATCCCAGAACAGTGACACATTTCCCTCTGCTCAGGAAAGGTGTCTGGCACTGCAGGCTGCAGGGAAGGGTTAATTCATGGCCACTGCATCCATCTGCAGTCCCACAGCACTGCCCTCACCCTCGCTCAGCAGAACTGCCACAGGAGGGAATATGAACCAAAACAGAGTGTGCACACACCCTGGAGAGGTTCCTGTACAACGGAGAAGAGGATTTACTCACTGGCTGGCTGCCTGCATGAGACTCCTGATACCCAGAGCCTCCCTCTCTTGTGTTAAGTCCCAGCCAGCACTTTTAAGTTTATCTTGTGCAAGCAGATGAGCATTTGGGCCTTTTGAATTCCATGTGAAATAATTTTTGAACCCTATATTTTCTTGAACTGAAGCCCGATAAGTCTCCAAAATAAAATAATCAAAATAATCTTTATCTGGCTGTAACTTTCCCTAATTTTTCAAGCCTCCCATGAGCTTTGGGAAGCAGCAGTGTAACACAGTTCAGCTCAGTCCTGGTCCCTTCCCTACAACAGGGATGGGGAGTAGTGCCAGCCTTCACTACAGCTTTACAGAACAAGGAATTAGAAAGAAAAAACCCTCAGGACTGTTTCATGTTGAATTCTTTGTTTCTTCTTCATTTCCAAGCCCACTTCTTTAAGGATGGTACTGTGTTACTGTCAGAAAGCTCAGCCCCTATCAGAAACAAACCATACACACAAGTGAGGACAGATGCTGTTTGAAACATGGGACAGAAAGCTATCCCAGCTGTTCCAAGCAATCACCTAAATCAGCAAATTGTTGAAATCAGCAAATCAGTTGCCTTCATAAAAAATTAATGATGCTGGATGCTCCCTTCTTGTCAATCAACAGGGCTGCTACAAATCAATCTTCAAAAGACCCCAACGCCATGGACTTTTAATAAATTAAACCACATAAATTCAAGGGAAAACATTTCCTATACTAACAAGTTTTATATGTATCAGGGCACATACCAGATAGCTTCACCTCCAGTTTTCTAATTTGTTCATTTCTTCTTAACAACTGGGATGAAAGATCCTCTCTGGAGCTGCTTCCATCAGAAGCCTTGGGAGAAAAGCAACACTCTGTAACTTACAAAATTCAGAAAAAGTGATCCTGCCCTACATTTAGTCTGGGATAAAACACTCTCCTGCCTAGGAACAGCACTTGTTTTTCCCATAGAGGGGAAAATTGTACTAGCACAGCAGAATGTGTTAAAAATGCTGAAGGAGAAAACCAGCAAGGCTCAATAGTGCCAGGCTGCCTGCTCCCCAGAGCACAGAGCTTGGGAAGGAGCTGGGGCTGGCACCTGAGTGTCCAAACCGCCACTGAGGAGATGGGGCAGGAAATCAGGCTCCACAGCACAGGCACCAGCAAAGGTCAAACAGAGAGTCCTGAAAACCAAAGTAATTACAAGAGAAGCGGTAATGCTTTTCACGTGGGACAAACTCACTGAAGCCCTGATGCAGCAATTTGTCCACACAAAATCTGCTGCATAACTGACTTACGACTCCTCTGGTGAGTTTTGCTCCATAAAAGTCAACAGCAAGAGCAGTTAAATGAATATTGATAAACTCTTGGAGGTTTTCTGAAGACCACTTGTTTTGCCATTTCATTATTTCATTATGTTGTTTTGCCAATTCATTATTTGTTTGCTGTTCTACAAACTTGCAAGACAGCAAAAAGAATTTCTACATGAGACTTTCCTAAGTGCAAAAGAAAAAACAGCCTCAGAAAAACACAAGACTAATATATTTTCACTACAACATGTATTTAAACATTAGGAGCTCCAACCTCCTGGTTAACACAACTGAAATTTCAGGTGAGCTTCAAAAAAAATTACTTAAAGCCCAACTGTATAAACAAGCTCTTCACTCTGCAGACAGCAGAGACTTGCTGCTGGCTGTGCAGTGGGTCCTGCTGGCTCCAGCAGTGGGGTGACACTGCCCTAATCCAGGCTTTCAGAAATGTGACAGCCAGCCATGCAGGGCAGAGGTGCCAGAGCATTCCAGGGTCTCACTTAACCCATGCACTCCTGGAACTTCACCGCTGGTTTAAACAATGTTTATCGTGAAAGAGAGGAACTAAAGTGGTTTTGAGTGCAACAACAATTCAGCAGAGACATATACAATGTCTCAGGTAGGAAGGCTACCAGGAAGCCCAGAGGTAAAATGAAAACTGTTTACGTGGGAATGAAAGACTCCTGGCAACTACTATGCTTAACAAACCTCTTCTCTTCAATATTTAATTTCACTCAAGCTAATGATACATTTATGCATTAGGAGAGATACACTTACAAAGACACCACATCACGTTTTCAAATCACACACTAGACTTTAAATGCTTGTCTGCAAAACCGTAATAAAAATACTGTCAGAGAAAGGAGATTTCAAAGCAAGGTGTAACTCACAAAGTCGTCTCCGGAGTCTGCTCCCACAGACGTGATCGATTCCTTGCTGACAGACCTGGGCATGCGGGCATTTCCTCCGGGCCGGGGAGCCACCGCCGCCTCCTCCGCAATCTTCTTCTTCAATTTGGCAAACATTTTACTGCTCTACAGCCCTGAAATATCCAGGGCCTTTGGAAAGCCACGACCGCCAACGTTCAATACGCTGACACTCGGGTCTAAAGCTTCCAAACGCTGAGACTGAATTCTGAGCCTCATGCACTGGTTTACTGCGTCTCCAGCGCCACTGAAGCCCTCAAGGCCTGGCAGTACCTGCAAATCAGACAGAAAGGGGTTCCACACCAAAAACTCCCACCGGCATGGATCATTTAAAGGGAACAGAAAGCCTTTTAACATCGCATCTGTTACAGCACGTTAAAAATCGGGTCTCCCGGAGCAGAATCCGTTAAAGCCCCAAACCAACGGCCCCAAACGGCGGCGGGGCCGGGGCCCTGGGAGCGGGCGGGTCCCCTCAGCCCGGCCCGGCCCGGCCCGGCCCAGCCCGGCCCGCGGAGGCTGCTCGGCTCCGAGGCACCGAGGCCTGTCACCGCCGCTCCCCCGCTGCCCTGGCCCGGCTGCCCCCTCCTCTCCCGGTCCCCCGTCCCCTCGCTCCTCACCGCCCATGCCCGGCCGAGCCTCGCCGGTCCCGCGGCCGCCGCCGCTTCCCCGGACACCGCCGACCCGGAAGCGCCGCGCGGGGCGGAAGCGGCGCCGGTCCCGCTCCGCCCCCGGTCCCGCTCCGCCCCCGGCCCCGCTCCGCCCCCGGCCCCGCTCCGCCCCCGGCCCCGCTCCGCCCCCGGCCCCGCTCCGCCCTCGGCCCCGCTCCGCCCTCGGTCCCGCTCCGCCCTCCGACCGAGCTCCTCCCTCAGCGCCGCTCCGCCCTCAGCCCGAGCCCCGCCCCCTGGCCGAGCTCCGCCCCCGCTCCTCCCGGCCCGGCTCGTCCTTTAGTCCCACTCCTCCCTCCCGCAGTCCCCGTCCGGAGCGGAGCAGGCGCCTCGGTACGAGCGTTTATCACAGTTTATTGACAGCACAGTCCGCCGGCGGGGCCGGGGCGGCGGCCGGGACAGGGACAGAGAACGGCTCGGACACGGCACAACCGCGAACACCGGGCGGGAGCGGCCCCGGCGCGGCGGGGACAAAAGCGAACGGAAATCTGCTCCAAAGTCTCTGGAAAGGCGGTGACGGGCGGGACGCGGGGCTGGCGCCGGTCGGTGGTGCCCGGCCGGAGCGGGACAGGCGGCAGGGCCCGGCTCCATCGCGGTTCGCTCCTCCCCGCAGTGTCCAGCAGTAACAAACACGCTCCTTCCCTCCCCGAACGGCAGAGTCGCTTCTGGCATCACACAGCTTTGGCGATTACACATCCCTTGCAAAAAAGTCCATTTGCTCCAAAAAAAGTTTATTTATATATCTCTATATATTTTAAGGAAAATATCCGTTTTTACCAAAATACGATATACAGGCACACAGCTGTAAAATAACTTTAAACCAATTCACTATAAAATTACTTTTGGTAATAAATAATTTGATTCTCAGAGAGGCAAAACGCTCCGTGTGCCTCCGCAGCTGGGCTGCCCGAGGCACGGTCCCTCTGCATTCCCAGAACGCTCCCACCTGCGCTCCCCTCCTCTTCTCGCTGGGCCGGGCCCAGGGCAGAAGCCACTTGTGCTTTTCAGCCTGCATGAGGCAGAATCCTGCTCCCAACAAACCAGTTCAATGGCAGAACCGTCACCAACACGTGCCAAAGCCATCTGTGAGGGGGCAGATCTGCAAGGAGGGCTGGTGAGATCTGTTCTGCTCTGGGGCTCCTGCAGGCCAGCCAGCTGTGCTGGGGTCTGCTCCCAGCGGGAATCAAACCAGGAACAAAACATCTGTGCGTGCCTCTGGGCACAATACAGAGACAGTCCTTAACCCCAAAAAATGTCAGATTCAGAAATCCTGAACTAACTCTCCTCAGTCTTGGCAATGGTTTAGACAGGAAAACAAAAAGTGGCTGGCACTCCTAAATCTGAAGCAGTTATGTGTATCCTCTGCTCTAGTGAGCAGATCCCTATTGATCTTCAAAGCACCTAAATACATTTGGTCACAGATCAGTATTGCTCTAAAGTCCAACGTTACAAATACGGGAGAGCCCCTTCAGCAGTATCATCTGCTCTGCAGATCTCTGCCCCGGCTGCTCTGTCCAGTCTGACCTTACGAGGCGCACAGAGCAGTTTTCAGCTCTCTGTATTAATTTTTTCCTTGTTCATGTAAGTGTTCCTGCCTGCAGAGCTCCCTCAGCCCCAGGAGCAGCCCCCAACACCAGGAGTGAGTGAGGCTCGGCCGCTGCTGCACCACTGACTGAGCTGCACTCACCGACAGTTACTGAGGAACTGAACACAGGTAAAGCTTTTACAAAAGAAACCTCAAGACAAAACACTTGTTCAGACAGATTCCAAGATTTTTAGCTTTGGGAAGAGCAGACTTGCAGCACAGCATGGTTACAGGACACGGGAGGCAGTGAGGCAGGGGAGGTGCTTCCTAACTCAAGCCAGGGGTGGGCTATGGAACAGCACTTCCATCCCACCCTGAGGGGAGAAGCCTGACCAGAGATACTCAAATTGTAACTTCTGAAGATGATTAATTGAAGCAAGATTTCCTGTTGCCCCCATCTATTTCCTATGATCCTTTAAAGACATCTCTGCACATCCCCCTGGGGAACAGTCTTGAGGGGTTTAGTCAGTCATGACTTGACAGACAGTATTTTGATGAACTACTCAAAGAAAGGTCCTGAAACTTCTCAACAAAGCACTCCAGGGCGCAAGTCCTGTTTGTGCAGCTCACAGAAGTCAGTGCTCCATTTAGCTGGTGCACAAAGCAAAATGACACATCACATCCCAAGAGGAATGAAAAACCAAAGCATTAAAGACTCATAACCCTGCATTGCCCTGACACTGTTATTTTGAGAAGTCAAAGGGGAAAAAAAAGGCAACAGCAGTAACTTTGGCAAGATGTTCCAAAGCCAATTTGAGCAGGAGCACAAACCTACTGTGGGAGCAGGATTCATCTGAGCACACCACATGCAGGGAGTAGGGAGCCAGGCAGGAGCAGTCCTGTAAGGACACAGCTGGTCCAGTTCACCTTGTCCTCTCAATGTTTCACATGCAGAATTCACCCCTTTAATTTGGCATTGCCTGGTGCTGGCAAGTCTTCTCCGCTAATATAAGCAATAAAGATACATGGAGAAAGGGAGAGCGAGACAAGAGGGAAGGCATCAGGCCTGAGAAGAAAAGGATTTGTTCTCTTCTCACTTAAAAATGGTTCAGTCTTTGCTTGGCTTCCACACTGAGGACTGCGAGATACAAAACCAGATTTTCTTCAGTACACACAAGCATACACCGAGAGGTACCTACGACCATAGCACAGAGCACACAGTAGCACAAGTTCAGAATGACTTAGTTCAAACAAGACAAGCTTTTACTTGGAGGGGAAAATATCAACATTTTCATATTGAATGCAGTTCTTTGGGTGGGAAAGAAGGGGCTGGCTCAAAATCCAAGAGCAGACACTCATCCTAGCTACAGCTAGAGCAGACAGAGGGTATGAGCCCTCTGCTTCCACAGTACAATTCCACACTCCTCCCAACACAACAGGAGTGAAATCTTTATCTTTGAACGTCCCAGCACTGGACCTTCTAACAAAGATCAGCGGGTAAGAGGAGAATTAGGAACCTCAAAAACTAATTTTTCACTAGAACAGTCATTGCTGCTAAGTTCAGCTTCTGAACTAATTTTTAAGGCCTATATTCTCCTCCTACATTCCAGCTTCTTCTTTTAAAAAGTGCATTCTTCTCTGATGAGATCTACCTTGGCAAAAAGCAAACACAACTTCCTCGAAGGGCTGCAAATGGTAGAAGCCCCTCAGGTCACAAGCAGGGACTCCCCACTTCAGCCTAAACAAAGGTGAGGACCACCAAGGCTTTCCCAGTCAGTTCACAGCAATGTCCCAGAGCTTCACCAGCCCACACGAATGGAATCATCATCATCATCACTCCTATGCTTGGAAACAGCATACTCTTTTCTTTTCCATAGAGATGGAACCAAAAAAGGAATAGCTTCATCAAAGCAAAAGCTAAAGCAAAGCAAAAGCATTTGGTTGGAAGGCAGTGAGCTGGGGAAAACTCAATTCCCTTTTTCCATGCAAGCTGAACGCTGCTGGTAGAGGAACAGCAGGCAGGGCAACAGATAACCTGCCTCTCACTTGCTGCTGCATCAAAGGCTTCCTGCATCTTTAGCCTCCACATACAATCCCACGTTTTAGCAACTGGGGGCCTCCTACCAGGCAGGATCAGCTTCACAGTAATACATGGATCTTATCACTGTAACATGCAGGGTTACCCATTCCCTTGGCTAACTGAGGGCTCCTGTACCTGGAATCAGTTATCAATTACTTCAAGGCCCAAGGGCAAGTCCCTGGAAACAGCAAATTACAGTGGCAGAAGAGCCATGACCTTTAGTACAACCACAAATGATCTGCAGCACCTTGTGGATTCCACCCAACATGGCGTATGTGTGTATATATAAATTTTGTATATAGACATCGTAGTGGTTCATTCTTTTTAATACATATACAAGTACCTGTACATAAATACATATTTACAATTTACACCAGGCAGTAGATGCATGTGTACTGTACATACACACACAAACGCCGAGCACACACATGCACACACCAACACACACTCGTCACAACAGACTCCACAGCCTGGCAAAGGAAGTCCTGCCAGAGTCCAAAGAGCAGCACCAAGGGGGGTCTCAATGTACCAGCTTCACGACTGCTTAGGACAAACAAAGCATTCACAGGATTTTGTACACTTGGGAAATAAAGAATGGATGGTGCAAGCTTCAGCCCAGCTACAAAGAACCTTCATGCAAACTCCCCAGCTACACTGCAGCGTTCCTGCTGTTCCACACTGTGCTCCCTCAGCTGAATGGATCCACCAGGCTGCTCTGGCTGACCACACCACACCCTGGGTGATGCTCTGCACCCAGGACTGCCACGACCCTGCAACAGTCACCAAGTTCTGCACTGTTTCCACCTAAGCACAGAGGCATGGCTGGGGTTAAACAAAAAGCACTGATTAGACTTGTCCTCTCACTTCTATCAGCCCACAGAACAACAGTGACAATTGACTTTTCCATGTAATAGTTAAAAGCATCTCCATTCCCTCATCCTTGCTCCCCCTGCACTGCCAGGAGCTGCCAGAGCTCCTCCAGCTCTGCAGGGCAGGCAGAGCAGTCCCAAATGAGGCAGCCAGCCCTCTCCCAGCAGCCACAAGAGCCTTCTCCAGCCAGCCCCTTCCCAAAGGCCACTGTCCCCCTGCAGACACCCCTGCAGGCGAGCTCTTGGCTGGGGAGTCATGGTGCTGCCAAGGTCCAGCCCCTGGCAGCTCCTGAGGGCAGGACTGAGCATGGGGGGGCTCTGGCAGCTCCCAGCTGGCCTCACCTGCAAGGGGACATCAGCACCTCTCTGGGGCTGTGCACAGCAGGGTCAGACACGCGAGGGACAGGCACAGCACTGTGCAGGACATCCTCTCAGCTCCGCCAGGGACTGCTCATGCTGTGGGAGCCACACACTCCATCCACACAGTACCTCAAACTGAAGAATGCCCCCTCCTGCTGTGGCAGCATGCCCCACATGCCAGTGAGAGGTGGGGGCTGACCTGCAGGGTTTGCAGTTGGTTCACTATTGACCCCCTGCCCAGCCAGGTCCTTGGCCAGCAGTACACAGCTCAAACAGAAAACTGCTGCATCAAACTTACAGGGAGCTTTAAGCGTCTTTACAAATTCACTTCAAAACACTGCTCCAAATGCAACTTAATTGCCCACAGTTTTGTTTCCTCGCTTGCCTAAGACTGAAAAAATATATTTGTTATGAAGGAATCTGTGTTATTGCTATTGTTGGTTTGCACTGTGTGGTTCCATCTTTACCATTTCAAATCCAAACTCTTTGGGGATAAAATATTGGGTTTTTTCTGTTGTTTTTTTTTTCTTTCCAATTTCTTAAAATTGTATAAAAATAAAGGATTTCCACAAATGTGGGCTAAAGGTAACCAATAATACTTCTATGCTTAGGATCAGCTGTTGGAAATGTGGTTGACAGCCACAAGACCAGAAATAAACTTCTTGTGATTCTTTAGATTAACATTTAAAAGACATGAAAACTTCTGCTTATAAAATTGACCCCATACAGAATGGAACAGCTCAACTAACAGCTGTTTATTATTACTTTTTAAAATAATGGTCCTAAATTTAAAAATAAAATCAAGTACTTCCTTTTATGATTTTCACATTATAAAACTGCACCATTCAAAATCTGTGGCCAGGGAATCCCCTTTGCAATAAGACAGTTTCTTTTAATAGTCATCGAGTGTGTTTTCCAGGAAAACATTCCTAACATCCAGAATGGAAGCCAGCTCCAAAATGTGCTTTTGGAGGTGAGGGTTCTCCACCGTTTCATCTCTTGGCAGCTGAGGATAAGATTCGGGATAATTTCGAGTCTCCTGCTAGATGACAGTGAAAACAAAGAGAATCAGACACTCATTTCTTTCACACGCTCTAGGAAGAAGACTGCAAAAGGCCAATTTCACCCTAATCTATTCAGTATGGCAGAGAGACAGCAAACATTCTAGAATTTTCAGTTTTCTCTTTCCATTGATTCAGAGACGGTCACAGTGGCAATACAAATGCCTGTTCATCTCAGATAGTTATTGGTATGTTCACTGAGGCTTTGCAGGAAAAAAAAATAAACCACTACAAGAGACAAAAAATATTCACCTGTACTTACCCACTAGGCTGGAGTTCATTTCTTGAAATTACAGACATATAAGCATCTCCAGTGGGAGATTCATCTCATCCTAAAACAAATATCTAAGACACTGGGGGCAAATCTCTCCCCACTGACACAGACCTCCTTCTTTTCCCTGGTATCAGAGCAGCCCAGGTAGCTGACTTTGGCCTGGAGAGCTGCTGGACATCTGCAGTTCCACAACTGAATACTGCACCTTTCAATGCTCCAGTCCCATGTTTCCCTGCAGTACTTAAAATGGAGCAGGCAGTTTATATGCCAACACTCACATAAAATGGTGTAGATCCAGAGCAGACTTCTCTGCTGGCACAGCTTTAACCAACAGGGAGGCAACAATACCATCTTCCTATTTAGTGTAATCATTTACACTTCAAAGACCTTTCAAAACCCATTCACATGAACACATTCCAGAAATAATGACCCACTCCTCTCCACTTCCCCTTATATTCTTGCTCTATACCTATTTGGTTGTGTAGAAATAATAATCTCAAGTTATAAAGAGGAATTTTTCTAGCAGACAAGGCTGTCCAGAGTGACATAATTGAACTGGAGTGCGCCTGCTGTGTTACGTGCAGGATGAGGCTCCTGCAAGCCAACAAAGGCACAGCCTCAGTGCAAGCTGCAGGAGCAGCATGTGAGCATCAGCCCCTTTCTGAGGTCACCCTGGCCCTCCCACCTGACCAGGGCAGCTCTGCAGCTCCCACAAAGGCACACACATCCCTGCGTACCCGGAAGATTTTGTGCATCCTCATCGTAGCCGAACAGAAGATAAATCTTGTGAGAAGCAAGCGAAGGAACTCATCCCCAAAAAACTGAAGGAAGGACTGATCTGTAGAGAAGGCAAAGAAAGGCCATTTAGAAAGGCTCAGAGCCCCCGAGAGGCTGGGCCGGGCCTGGCCAGGCCGTACCTATGGAGCGGGAGTGGGTCAGCAGCTGGGCAATGTCCCGGTTGATTTTCCGGAGGTAATCCTGACACTTCTCCCACAATCCTCGGCGCATGCTTGATAATCCAGAGACAAACAGGAATGCCATTAAGGGATTGTTCAGAAAGAGTGTGAAGAGGCTACCCCGCTGAGACTGATCTAAAAGGAAAAATAAATCAATAGACAAAGGGATACATTTGGCACATGAAACAGAAACGCTGTCCCTGCCACACAACGAAGTCGCTCACCCGCTAAATTCCGTCACAGAGGAGCTACTCCTGGGTGTTAGTTACACCTTCCCTCGTGCAGGCCTGATCCCTGGCTGGCAATAAAGGCCTGCTGGAGACATGCATTAACACCAAGGCCCCTAAACTGGCTCTGCTCCCTTTCTGGGAGCAATAATGCTGCCCAGAGCTGTAACAACCACCGTCACCCACGCTGGGCTGGCCATGCCTCAGTGTCCCTGCAGGACAGCCTTTGCTCCAGCCCTTGTTGGAGCCAGAAATGTCACCAGCATGGGAACAAATCATTTATCACATACACTAGCTAAACTTTATCATACTACTTCAGGGACCGGCAACCTGATTCAGGGGTTACACAGGAGTGGAAAGCTGCCTTTTCCTGAGGAATCCACGTTCTGTTTGGGACAGATACAGGAACTGCAGCTTGTTGGGAAATGCAATACTGCACGTACCTTGCAATGCTTTTGGATATGCTGTTGGAGAAAGCAAGCACACCAATGGCTGTCCAAATAAGTTTGTGAAATTCTGTAACAGATAAGAATTTTGAAGTATTGATGGTCACTTTGCTTGCCTTGAATATTCAGCAAGTCAAGGGTACAAATCATATTAATGACAGAAGACAGTAATGCCCCTCACACAGCTCAGCATTGGCAATGAGCCTGACAAATTCAATTACTCAGAGATCACAGCACAGAAGGAATATAACCAACTACACTTTAAATTAATTACAATTCTCTCATTTCATTGCTACTGATGGCAGACACTAATTTCATGGAAAAATGGCTTTCAGTAGTAACACATTACTTGAAAAAAAATAATCGTGTTCTGCAGTAAAAGTGAAAGCAATTTGATTTAATATTTTCCCGCAACACCAACTGAACTGCCTAGTCAAAACATTTCTTTACCCTTTTCCTTCTAGCAAGAAAAGCTATGTCTGATAAAACAGGAGAGCCCAGAGGAAAGTTTTAAAGTAAGTTTCCTTTAAAGCAAGTATGTCACAACCTGGGAAAAAAAGCCAAAAATCATGCACACAACCTCATTAGCTGTCACCAGAAGAGCTTTCTTAAACTGAAGGGTTGCAAAGCTATAGAAAATGTGATTGTGCCTGCATCCTTTCAGAGCACAGACTCAAACTCTGCCTCCAGAACATACGAGTGCCAGACACATCTGCAGATCAGATTCTTAAAACTGCAGTTTACAAGTGTTAGACATACAATACCACAAGTATTTGTGTGTGAAGAATCCTCAAAAAGTTATTTTTGAGGATTCCTTTTGGCATCTGCATAATTCAAATGAACTTTCCCTTCCAGGCAGTATATTTAAGTTATATTAGTTTTACAGTTAATTTGATCTAAATCTGCTAAATACTAGAGACAGAAATCTAGTCTACTCGAAATAAAACATTTCCAATCTCTGACAGAGTGCTGAGTAGTGCTAGAAACCCTTCTAGCTGGATACTAAGGTTTGGTCTCTAAGGAAGAAACAAAGACAACTCCCTTGCAGACAGGAACAAGAGATCAGCCCAGAAATTGGTGAAAGAAACATTTCAGCCTCCAGGAACCACCCCAGACACGGCTGGTTTGAAGTGTACACACTGGCAAGGTTTTACCTTCTCCAGTAACTCATGTTCTCAGTACCAGGAGCAGGCTGACCAGTTTAATGAGTTCTACCGTGTGCCACTCAGCTCCAGAGCAGAGCAGCCAGGCCAGCAGTGGGAACAGCCCTGCAGCCCCACAGAGCACCTGGGTCACCCGTGGGTGTCAGGCTTGGCTGAGAGCACTCCGGACTCTGCCCCAGCAGGGGTTTAGCCAGGAGAACCTGCCCTGCAATCCACATATTGACAGGAGGTCTGGCTATGGAATGCCCTACCCCTCAGTGCATGGACAACTCCAAAAAGGATAAACCCCATTTTGTTTCAAATTTGACTGGATTTTTACTTCAGTGCTCAAGGTTTCCAACAGAAGTATTGCTGATTTTTACAATGCATGTCATGTGCATCTCCTTCCAAGAAAGAACTGCCCATCATTTCCAAAAGAAGTCACACCACATTTAAGCTTTGCTAAGCTGAGTATTTATACCACATCACTGACAGAAAACTTGCATTCCCACTGGCTGGAGGTTTTGGTTTGGTTTGGTTTTAAAACTTTGCATTTTACCATGATCCTAGACAACCACAGCTACAGGAAGATATTGATTTAAAAATATTATTTCATCCACATATGCAGTGGTAACCTTCAAGAACACACAGACAGCTATATTTAAATGGAAGTGTTAAAAAAAAAATTCACGGCTTTCAGTAGATATGCTCGATTTGCAGTTATCTTCCACTTTCAGCTAAATATACAGGGGAGGAAGCTGTTCAAGTGCTGCTGATTTGACAAACTGGCAAGTCACTTCCTGGCAGGACTTACTTTCAGTCATCACCATTTGGGTCCTGCAGAGAGAGGGAGAGGACGGGGATGCGTGCAGGAGAGCAGGGACGGGCTGCAGAAAAGGATGTGTGAGCATTTGCTGTTCCTGCTGCTACTGCTGGCAGTGACATTTAAATGTCAGGATAGCTCCTGTCCTATCAGGGAGGATCAGAGCAGCCACGGGGAAAAAAGCCAGTATTGACTTAAATTCCTCACACGGCTGCTCTTTGCTCATGCAGCACTCGAGCCCCCAGACACCTCCCAGCCCACAGGGGACAGTCCCAGGACAGCTCTGCCAGGGCTCTCTGGGGACAAGGACCCCAGCACAACCACAGGCAGGAGCGTGCCAGGGCTGGAACACTGACCTTGAGAGCTCTGCCGTGAACCTTCACTGGAAAACAGCACGAGACACCCAAACCAGTCCCCTGACACGCCTGCCTGTGCTCAGTGGCAAGAGATGGGGAAGGTGAATATCACTTCTGAAATGCTGAACTTATTTCTTTTTAGGTTCCTTGCACTTGTGCCCACACTGTTCTGATCTGGGTCAGTACTCCTAGCAGCCACTTCTATAATCCTGCCCTGAAATACTTCCCAAGCTCACATTTCTGCGCTCCTTCCACACAGACAGAGCTGGATGCTCTCCACCAGCTGTGCTGAACAGACTGCTGGGTTTTACACCCCTGCCAGCTCACTGCAGAACAATGAAAAGAAACTCAATGGAGGTTACAGAGTTGCTTACTGTGCACCCAAAAAACAAAGAAAATGGAATTATCAAATTTAAATGCAATACAAAAAGCAAATTCTACTGTGAACATTTGGCATTATTCTCACAAGACCTACAAATCTACGTGTGGAAATCCATTGCCCCAAACAGGTTCATTGCTCTAAGCTTTACACAGAACCCCAATCTCTCCAGAGCTGGAATCCTTTGCTCTCTTACAGAGTTGATCCATTTGAAATCTTCTAACTCTTTTAAGAGAGGAAGGTGGTACAAAAACCAAAACCAAACCAAGAACTCAACACAAGCCATACTTTTTATCCCTGAAAGAAAACCAATCCTCCTGATGTTATACTGGAATGAATGCCAGGAAAGAGCATAGGGAAATAAATCCCTTCCAAATGCTCACTTTCTCAGAAAGACAAGTAAATCACTCTAATTGTGTTTCCCTCCATTTAAATGGGGAAGTTAATGCAAGAAAAAGGCAGATTTGTTCTGAAACCAGTGCAGTGAATTTAAATAAAGTGGTGTTTAAAAAGCCCTCTGAGATACATTTACACTACAACAAACCAAAGAGCCAACAGAGAGGTCAGATCATTATCTGGCTGTCAGGCAGGAGTTCCCTGGCTCAATTCAGAACTACCCTGACTCACACTGACCACTGATTTAGTACCTCTCCTTGGCCAGCACATGCCTTCAAAGCAAACAGCACAGCCTGTGGACACTGAGCAAGGCACAAGCTTCTCTGGCCACTAGACGTCCCTGTTCCTCCTCCGAAAGGCAGCTGTGGATGTTCCCTCCCTCCCTGCACATAATGGAGCTATAAAAAGGCACACAGAAGAAGTGGCACTTTCCCCAGATATAGCACATTCTTATTACCCCATTCATGAATAAAATACATGTGTAATGCTCTCCAGATTCAACTGGCCACCACGAGTGCAATGCCTGCTTCTGCATTACCCGAACTGCAGATTCCCAGAGGTGATTTGGCATGGAGCAATTCTACTGTAAGTCCAGAGACCCTAGGAAGGAGGCTCAGTGTCCAAGCAAACACCACTCTACAGTAACACTGGATGCTAATTTGAGGCTTGTTACTTCCTTGGTTCAGACACTTTTCAGACACAGACACCCCGTGTTTTTTAAGATCAGGCTCAATGCTTTGACTCCTTTCTGTTGCTTAAAAGCAACTGAATGTTGGATGACTGGAAAAAAGAAAAGCACATTAGTTATCTCCCTCCCCCATGCACACACACCGAGATTTGTCTTTGGTATAAAACAAAAGTAAACCTCCCACCAGAGACCTTGGAAATCTTGAACCTTTTTTCCCTCCAGGAGGATTTATTATTTTCCAATGAGCGGCTGTTCATGTGCTTCTCCTTCTTGTTCCTATTCATAGGGTCAGATCCTGACTAGCATGCACAACCTCAAAAGAAAAGAAAGACTGAATACAAACTGTTTAAAAAAATAGCCTGTTAAAAGTGTAAGCTAACTAGGGGTTGGCACTGTATCCTACCACAGGGGGAACAGCCTCCAAGGGCCTTACCTTGTAGGCGACGCTGTTGGAAGAATCCACGATGATGAACAGGGGCTTTCTGGTGAAAGGGTACAGATCTCCAGGGTGAAGGCTGCAAAGGAAAGGGACCCCTCAGAGCACCACAACAGCTGCACAGCTGACACTGCACAAGGGTCTCAGCCACAGAGCTGCCCAGAGCCAGATAAAAAGCAGACAGATTTCCCATGCTGCAGTCCCCAGATTCATCCTCAGACAGCAGCTGCACTATTGTCTATATTTGTCTATAATACGGGCTGTGGGACTTCTCATTAGTTCAAGAGAGGGTTAACTTCTTCAGAAGTCATCCACCACTGATCTGAAGTTTGTCAGTAATTAAGAACTCATACCAGCTTACATAAGTAAGGCTGAATTGTTTCAATGATCATTTAAAGCTGCTCATTCACTTCTGAGTGTTCAAGCCAATCCTTACTACGATGTCCCGCACTGAGGAGTCTGAACTGCAGCGGTGCTGATGCATTTTTCCCTGTTGCAGACAAGCTGCTGTGGCTTCGCAGGCTGCAGCACACTCACCAGTGCATCTCCTTGTAGGCCTGGTTGCGCTTGTGCAGGGCGTCCCCGTTGATGATGTCGCGGTTGCTGTTGGTCAGCACTCCCCCGAAATCGTAGGGACCTGCCCGGGGAAAGGGAGCTCAAATCAGCAGGGGCAACTCACCCTGCTGGACATCTGCTGGCTACAGGACAGGGAGGAAGCAACAACAAACCCCAGAACACTACGGGAATCTGAACTGCTGCAGCTGTAAGGAGGGGAGAGAGGAATGTGGAGACTTCCCTAACTGCATATTCCTTTTCATGCTTTTTTAGAAATTTCAGCATCTATCAAAGAGAAGCAAGGAATGCAATTTCATAACTTGTAATTTAATTATTCACTATTCACCCATAAATTAATGCAAATTATCCCAATATTGGCTCTTGTTACACCATAGAGATAAAAGATTAAAACCCATTACATTGCTGATACAGGAAAATCAATACCTTTGTAGAATTACTGCATGAGTTTCCAGATTCACAATTTGATCAAAAAATAAGTTAAATGAATCAAAAAGACTAGAAATACTAATATCATTTGCAGTTCTAATACTGCAAAGGGGAGAAGAGAGAACTCAGAGAATGACAAAGGGACTAAACAGCTTTAACCAGATTTCAAATCTGTATCAAAGGTATTTCAAGATTTCAAAGTCAGAATTCACAATTTTCACATACACACGCCCTGGACATGTGCTCCCACTGTAAGCTGAATATTCTGTTAAATTTGCAAAACTGAGCTACCCCCTGAATGTCTGATGGAGAGCAAACACAAAAGCAATGGCTATAAAAAAATATCAAATCCCACAAGATACCAAGAAATATTTCTGCCATTGGTATGGGAATGAAATGTCACTAACTTTAGCAAAATAAAGTATTAGGGTTTCCTCATTCTGTCATACATGTGCAGACTTGGCTGACCCACATTTGGCCACCAAATGCAATTTTTTCAGGTTTGGATACAAGGCGCCTTTCCATTTAAGGGAAGCTTTGGGGACACAAAATCAGGAACAGGACAAACATTAATTTAGCACTGTTACAAACACCTCACATGGTCTGCCAAACACACGGCCTGCAGGCAATGCGCAGTGCAACTTGCAGCTGCTCTCCCCTTTAATAAGGCAGAACTGTGTGCAGGCCACACCACCTTATTAAAGGAATGCAGCTGTGATGGGTTCCGTGGTGAGGCTGCACACTGGGTGCAGCTCCTCAGCTGGCTGAGCCTGGATGCCTCTGCCACAAGCTCTTAAGCTGAAACAACACATGCAGAGAGGGGCACACACCACAGGCCTCAGAGGACACACTGCAGTTAGGACCTATCACCAAGCTGCAGCAAGAAGTAAAATGTTAAAAGCATTTTTAAAAAATCACTGCCGCTGTCCAAAGCTGACAGGGATTTTCCTTTTTCTTTTAACATTTTGAGAGCTCTATAAATCATGCACAGGGGTGGACAAAGCATGCATCTTATAAAGGAATGCAAGTCTCAAACAGATGAGGTTTTTTATAATATTTAGGATGTTAAAAAAATATTTTGTTTTTTTTCTGGAATTATATAAACAGATCTTTGGACCGTGTTTTCTTCAGCCAACCAGTTTTCAGCTTTTATATTGCAGCTGCATCCAAATATTCTGCTAGATTGAAAAGAACAGGAGGGTGAGGTGAGGGGAATTGTTAAAAATCATGAGAAGGGCTTGAATTGTCAGGTTAATGAGCGTGCAAATAGACCAGTCCCTACAGCTGCTTGAGTCCTTCCACCACCCACGTCCTGGCCACACGTTCTCCTGTGCTGGGCATTGGAAAGATCAGAGTGCCATGGAGCCATTTTATGAACTTTGTGCTGATGCATCAACTGAGCCACGTGGTCTTCAAAATTGGGAGGCTTTTAATACTTCAGATGCATCAAAAACTGGATGTGTCCTTTGAAAAGTTCTCAGGCTAATGCACACTAATTAAAACACAAAGATTGTATTATTGTTTGTGGAAAATAAAGGCTATCTTACTAAGCAGACAGGAGAATCGAATTGACTTGTCTTTTTAAAGGAGCTTTGTGACATCTTTCTTGGTCACTTGTCCTGGAACATCAGGAGAATTCAAGCCCTGTTCATGACAGGGAGCATTCCTTTATTGTACCTTCACTATCCGAACGACCTGATGGGAACACGCCCGTGGCAGACAGGTAAATCAGCAGCACGCTGTTGGCAGGCAGCTCCTGCAATGCAAACAGGGGACCAGGGCCAGGGGAGAAAGGTACAAGTTTATTTTAGTACTCAATCATCACCTCCATAAACACACTGTCATTACAATTGTGCTGCTCCTGCTTCTGGCTCCCCTCCACTCTGTTCTTGGTGCATAGACTGGCCCTGCCCCAGCACAGACACCCCTTCCAACAGACCAAAAGTGTCACTGATGAAATGTCTGAACTTGTCTCCACACAAACCTCGAGGCTAGTATCAGAGCTCCAGCAGCACCGACAAAGCATTTGCTCACACAGACTCCTTCACTATCTATGCAGATCTGAGGCTCTCCAAGATATGGAACCCAAAAGCTGCCAAGATCCACGCAGAGCCCAACTCCCAAACAATGCACAAGGGAAGCTTTGTTTACAGTTTGAGTGGGATACAGGACTGGAGATTCAGTAGCTGTACAGTGCTCGAGAGCAGCAATCTCCTGATACACCTCCCCCATTTTGGCTTGTGCTTGGCATGATATGAAATGAAAGAATACTCTAAAGATTTTTCTATTCTCCAGATCAGTGGAGATCCACATTTCATTCAGTGTCACAAACACTCCTGAATATTTTTTATTACAAATAAATTCAGTGATTTCACATACCTTAAATGATGCTGCTAAAAATGTATATAGCTGGCTAAAAGTTGGTTTATAAAGTAGGTATTTATGGGGGTTTTCCCGCCTGGCTGGTTTCTCTGTTGACTCCTGTTAACAGAAAGAAACAAAATACTACTCATAAAACCCCAACAACCAGATATTATCAAAGCAGTCTCATAATCCTCTAAATTTCTATCTATTAGAATGTTCCAACACACTACCCACACAAATGGTCTGCCCATCCTGCATTTCCTACTACATAGTAAAGCAGGATGCACAGTATTCAAACTAGAACTTTGTATTATCCCTCAGTGAAACTTGTGAACTAAATCCTTCTTAGTGTCTCAAGTATCACCGAAGAAATGAGTGACAAAATTCACACTTCATCTCAATTAAATAAATGAAAAATCTCCACATTTTCTTTTGGCCCCAGATAGAATACTTGATACTTTCTCTGAAGGGGACATTAACTTTCAGATTACTCAGTAATCTGATGAATCCATGGGTTTGAGCTACTCTTCACTAATTTCTAGTGGAAGTTACGCCACCTTTACTAACCTGCTCTGCACAGTGGCAATACTGAAGGAGTAGACTACTTAAAAGCAATCAACCAACAAAACACCCAGTTAAGATGTGCTGCCAGGTTTGTTTGAAGTGGAACTGACCTGCATTCCGGGTTTGTTCATTTGAGATGCCAAGTTCATGGGTTCCCTCTCCAGAGCCTGCAGCATCCGGAACATGTCGATTGTCAGTTCACTGAACTTGACCTGCAGGAGAGGCACACAGTTTATTCTGCCAGATACACATTAAACAGAGTTGCTCTGGAATTATGCAGCTGAGAGACTCCACTGCACACCAGAGAGGCCATTCTCTCCCAGGGATCTGTCAGTGTCATCTTTGAATCTCTGAAGAGCTGTGAATGACTTCTACAAGAGCTCACAGAAGACAAAGTCTATTTGTTACTGATCTACCACTGCACTGCAGACCCCTGCTTCCAAATTACAAGCTTCCCTGGGATGTGGACTAATCAAGTGCTGAAATAGCTATGTACTATGAATTCAGACAAAATCTGACAAAGACAGATGAAGCTGTAGTTTAAAAATAACTCCCTTGCTTACCTGAAAAGAGCTCAGAGAGAAGCCAAGAAATTTGTACAACTTCACTATCATTATCATCTAAAAACAGAACCTAGAATGTCTTTTGAAAACCTCTTCCTGTTGCCACTGAAGTTGCAACAAGCTGGAGTGAGTCATATGAAAGCTCAAGTCAAGCTTTTTCTAGAGGTATCTTAGAGGTCTCCCATGCGTGAATGTTGTTACAAATAATCCAGTATATGAAAATCAATTGTGTCCACTTAACTGGCAAGTTGAATATAAACAATAAGAGGTCAGTACCACAGATCTAATATCTAACATTTCATTTTTAGGTCTTATTTCTGTGAACCCTCTTCCTCTTGCTACCACTGCAACCATCACAATAAAATATTTCAGTGTTCTCCTCTGTTGGAATCTCTGTTGTATGATCAGAAAGGATGTCACAGGGGGGACTCCAAAGATGCAAAGCCAGGTGCCCAGAATTTCCTTTACCTGGTTGTTGCAGTTCCCAATAATGAGCGCATCTGCAAGAGCAAGCTGTCCCACTATCATCCCCTGCTCCAGCAACGGAGCTCCCGTCTCAGAAAGCCTGTTAGAGGTGATTACAATGGTGTTGTCATCATTTAAAACCATGACAGGGTCTGCCTAAAAAAAGCAACCAGAATAAATCAAGAATTCAGGAAAGCATACAGATTTGCAGTCAGAGAGAAGTCCGCAGGTCTCGGCACTTACAATAAACATCTCACAAATGAGGCAGATTTTTTAAATTACTTTGCCACACATGTATTTGCATATTTGTAGGCAGGCTAGAGAGTAAAGCCTTCCCAGCTGGAAAAGCAAGGTTCTTAGGGACTGCAAGAAATACATGGGATAAGCACATGAAGGTACAGCAGTGAGAAAAGCATACTGCCTCCAATGACATGGACTCTGCTTCAGCTTCGCTGTATCTGAGGAGTCAAATGTCATCAACAGCCTTACAAATTCATGCAGAATAAACTACATATTCCTACAGTCATAATAATTTTAGTTTGCCTATTTTAGCTTGCTTTCCCTTTGTAGAAAAGAATAGCTAGGAAAGTTAATGATAATGGTGCCACCCATTCTGGCAATATTTAAATATTCCTATGAACACCTGTCAGTGATTCATGGGACAGGCACACTGCCCCTGCACTGGCACACCTGCTTCCCTCACAAATGTGGTGATACACAACACTTCCATCAACAAGACAGAAACTCTGAAACAACTAGAGGGGATGCTATTCTCACCTCAATAAATGCTGCCACTTCCTGAAGAACCAGGTTCCACTCCACCTGATCTTCAGTATTGAAACGATGCGTGTAGTCTTCAATTTCATCTGACAGCTCCTGAGGTAAACAGTTCAGAGATAGACACAGTCACTCCTAAAACCAGACTTTACCAGGCAGTCAGTAACCTTATATTTGGTTAGCTGTGCTGGCCTTTAAGAATAATAAATAAATAAATTCCTTGAGAACATATGCAGCACACCCCTGACTAACATGCCAGCCAAAACGCGCTCGTTCAGCAGACAGAATGCCAATGCTACACTGAGTTCTGGCAATGCAAATTATCTTTTATGTAGGTCCAAATGCAAAGAATATCTGGAGTTAAGTATAATTATCCCACTCACAGCTATGTCACCGGTTATTACCATACGCTATGGATACCAGGGACTCAGATTTCAGCCTGCAAGTAACTTTAAATACCTTGAGGAAGGGGATGGTGTGGCTGGTTTAGCTGTGCTAAGCGAAGCCTGCAGTTCAGGGGAGCTGTGACACACACAGCAATGCAACCTACACAAAGCTGTCAGGCCCAGGAACTGCTTGAAGCGAGGTTGTCACAGGGCTGGGAAGCATATGCTGTGGGGAGCAGCCTGCTGCTCCTCTGCTGCACTTCCAGGGCACCTCCCTGTCTGGGCTGCAGCTTCTGGAACATTTTTACTTGCTGTTCATTCAAACAATGCAACCTAATCATTTGATCCAGAAGTGTCATTATTAAATGTCTGAATGACAGAAGGTATTCCCTGTGTTGGATGTCAGACAGACTAGAGAAGCAAGGACCAGCAGCCTCCCACCCCTCAGCACCTTTGTCCTGATTCCAGCATACCTTCACAAGGTCCTTTACAACATCCATCTTGTTGAGCAGGAGACAAACCACTATGAACCTTGCATAGTAACGCAGCTTCTTAACCACTAGTTCAGGCCTAGACACAACAACAAAAACATCACAGCCAAAACTGAGATTAAAATAGAACAGAGGCAGGTAGCAGGGGTAAGGGAGAGGAGGAGTTTAAGACCACAGCAGGGCTGAACAGTTGCAGATTAAGAGTTCTGACTGAACTCATGTGGTGATGAATAGCCACCTGGCTGCCTGGAGGTTTAGTTAAAATTGAGTACAGGGACATAAAAAATAATTTAAGATACCAACAGCCTCCTTACTTGACAGGAACATGGGAGTCAGATATCATGGCTGGCTGTTCAAACCTTACTGTACTGCAGCATGAGCTGCTGCTCCCCTGAAAGGCCTGATGAGATTCCTCTGCTCCAGCCCAGCTGACCCATCTTCCACCCACAGCATTCTAGCTCCCAGCACTGGTACCACTCAGGATTTAAAATTACAAAATTTTGGGGCTAATAGCTTTCTATCTAGGACCAGGTAACAAAGTAATCTTCCAGTCATACAGCAAAGCTCTTATTTATCCTGAATTTTTCAATAGTGGCAGAAGGATTAAAAGAAACTTCCTTCAACAACATGGATTTTATCCTAGTTATGCTCCTACAGTTTATAGCTCCTTGCTGCTTCCACACACCTCTCTAGTCTTGAAAAAACAAGGGCCTCCATTCAGACATACCTGTCTTCTTTGTTGACTTGGGAGTAGTAGGACCTCTGCCTGATGGCTGAGTAGAAGGAGAACGCCTCGTTGAGATAGCTGGTCTCTGAGGTGCGCAGGCTGCGGGGAACAGGGCCATCAGCTCACTGCCTCACAGCAAAGAAAGCCACAGCAAACCTCCCTTCCTGCCCCCCAGCCAGCCTGTGCCTCCCTGCACAGCTCCCTCCTCAAGGGCCAGCCCAGGAGAGCCAGACTCACTGCGGGATGTGTCAGAGCTTGGATCCCATTTCAGATATCAATCAGAGCTGCCCATCCTGCACCACACGTACGGGTGCTGGGGTCACTCAACAGTGTAAAGGAACATTAAGCTCCCAAACTTGCAAATCACAACATTCCAATGCAGCACATGTGGAAGACCCTTTGGAGGCAGGAGAGAAGTCCTTGGGCAGTAGCAGTGTGACCAGGCTCACAGGAGCCCTTCCCTGCAGCACCCCATGCAGTCCCCGGGGCCCTCATTCACAAACAGGCATCATGACCAGCCCAATCACTGATTCCTCCTGACTGAGCATCCAGACATTTGGCATGCAGCTGCCACTAACCCTGCATTGTCCACTGAATCCTCTTCTGTGCTTACTTACTAATAATGGTAATAGAGCTGCCCAATCTTGGAAGCAATTTCCCCAATTTGCCACCTCTTCAACCCATACCGATTGTCCAATACTTGTCTATGTCGCAAGAGAGAAAAGAAAGATTAAAAGGATTCCCAAATTTCCCAGAACATCCCACCAGACAAGACAAAGAGCCATTGCAGGGCCAAATTCAGCTTTCATTACTGGTGCAGCATTGCCAGCAGCAGCCCCACAGAGCCAGCAGCACACACACCCCACAAGAAGGGCCATTTATCTTGCATAAACTTGCCAGAACCAGACATAAGTGTGCTGCACAAAATACACACAACAAAAGGTCACCACTTCCCAGGAGAACATTCAGACTATGCAGCCAGAGGAAGGTGTGAAGGATCAGAGCCCACGCTGCAGCAAGAGACTTCACACCATTCCAGATCCCGCTCTGCAGAATCCATCACCTCCTCAGTAAGAAATTAAAGCACCACACACTCAGGTAGAGCAAAAGGGTTTGTTAAAAAAGTCCCACTGAACACTCTGCAACATTTTAATTCAACAGACTGTGAGCACTGCAGGAAGCTGCTGTTCCCTCCCTTCATGCTTGAACAACACAGTGAAATCTCAATCTTAGCTGGGGCTCTGGGCATTCCAGAGATTAAAGCTGCACTCAAACCCACACAACACATCTGCCTACAACATTTCCTTACCGGTGCTGCTGTTGGAACTTCCAGAGTTTGGTGTAAACATCAAATGTTCGCCCAAAATAGGATTGCCACTGCTTCTGCCCATACTGAGGTAAATCTCTGCAAGAGACGGTGACAAAAGCAGAATTAGGAAGCAGAATCCAGTCAGCCCAACACGACAGGAGCACGTTTGTGTCAAAGTCAGAACTGATTTGTCCAGGATTCATTCACATACTTTAGAATCCTGCCTGCACCCAGAACTACAAGAACCATGATTGACAGTTTCTCAAAACTTGTTGTTACTGGATCTCTCCAAATAGGAAATGATCATGTTCCTACATGCAACAGGTGTTTGAAAATATCTTACAATTTGGCTAAAAGAGAAGTAATTATATGGTTATGCGCACAGAAAGACAAATTGGACTCCTAAAATATCATAATACAGAAAAACCCTACCCAAGAACAAGCAGATGGAAATGAGTTAATAGAGACTGATAATATTTATTGTTACTGATGAAGGAAGGAATCTTTTTCAAACAGATACAGCCATGTTTCAGAAACAGAGCCTGTGACATCACAGCCAAAACCAGTGCCCCACTATCAGCAGGTCAGGCCAGCAGATGGATGCTCACAGTTAGCACCCACTGGGTTCTGTTACACCATCACCACATTTGCCACCCTCTCACTCACAGCTAGTGACACGACACAACCTGAGAACTTCTGCTTTGTTCCTGTCAGTCTCCAGTGCTACAAGGTGAGACAGCCAACCCAGTTCAGCTCTGCTCTCCTGCCTCCCCTCCATTTCCAGTCTGTGCTAGATTTCCACCCCACGACTATGATGTATTCCTAAGGATTTTGGCTTTAAAGGTTCCTGCTCTCAACCCTCACTCCTCCCATCTCCCAGGAGTGACCTGAATCTTGAAACAAATGCAACAGAGGGGACCAAACCCCTGAGTCCCACTGAGCACACATTCCCCACACATCTACACCAAAGCTCATTCAAAGGAGGTGCACAACTCTGCAGCTGAAAGTAGAACGGCTTTTCCAAGACAGAATCCTCTTTTATTTGATTCAAGATTGATTTCCACAAGGAATGCTCTCTCAAATCACTGTGCTGGCTCATGTATCACCTTCAGCAGACAGAAAAGCAGCACCTGCCACATCCAAGCCTGGAGGGCAGAGACCAAGGGAAGCAGCACCTCTAGGAAACCTTGCCATGTCCTCTGAGGGAGCCAGAGAAGCAGAGCAGTACACACCATTTCAGAGCAGTGTTCTGGCCTGTTTCTGCTCACTGTAATTGCTTTAACAGCACCCGAGGTAGGAAAGGAAATTAATATTCTTCTGCTCGTCAGCCAACTGTACTTCCCACACAGCTTGAAGGGACCTAGCTCAGCTACTACAAGTAAAATGAATCCTTACCAGCCTGGAAAAGCATTCCAGTACTTGATGCTGATATTCCATGAAGATGCCAAGGATTCTGGGCAGGATTTTACCAAATTGAAAAACAAAAAAGATCCCTTCAAACTTGCAATGGGCTGCTCAAAATCTTGCAATGTATGTTGTGTAGCAAGGGGTAAACAGGAATATAAATATGTGCTTCAAGGTACCAACATCTTCATTCAAATACAGCTTGATACAAACACATGCAAATTTAAAGCATTTTCTGCAAGGAACAATTCACCACCTTCTATCCTCGTAATAGATGTAAACATTTTAGTTAGATAAAAGAAGCTAAGGCACTGTCCAAACACACACCCAAGATACAGCACAGACTCTGACACAGCAGAGGTAGCTTTAATTTAATTTAATTAGCACATCCGCAAGATTCAATGTTAAAGTATATATATAAAAAAATACTTAATTAAAAACCAACACCGAAATGGATAATTTTTTTTAAAAAAACATACAAATCAAAGTTCCCTGGCACTAACCTATAGAATGCCTGAATTAACAAGCTGACTTGAAGAACCCCAACCCAAGAAAGCACCCTTCTCTCAAACACTGGTACCTGCACAAACTAAGCATTAAGCAGGTAGGGTTACGGTGCAGGTATGGGCTGATGATGCTCATGCATCTATCCCTCATCAGCGAGCTAATTAACACACTCACCTTCACCTCCCCCTCCACACCTTGCTCTGCACATCCTAAACACTCTAACGTACCCCAAACACAAAGCCCAGCTCGGTTTGTGTGCAGCACTAGATGTGAGTGTGCCTGCAGAAGGCCCTGCCAGGGCAGTGCCCCTGCGCCTGGCACTGCTGGCTGCAGCCCCTGCTGCCTGTCCACACGGATATTCCTCCTGCAGCCTGCCTGCCTAATTGCAGCTGGCATAGCTGCACAACACCACGGATTCCTCGGCTCCCCGGGGAACGGGAAGGATCTCCATGGAAACAGACAGTAGCACTTGTTCTTTTGATAGTATTCTGACATGGCTGTAATAAAACTTCATTTATGACAATACATTACTGTGCTTTCACTACTGCTTTTTGCAGACAAGAGCTGCCCTTCCTGCCACCCCTCTACTGCTCTGTGCTGAACATCACACATGCTGCTCCTGTGTACCAAGAAATTCTGCCATGAGAAGACGGATGCATAAGCAGAAGAGGACATTTAGTGCAGTCTTCTAACAGAACATGAGAATGTGCATTATTTGGTGAGAATTAGCCCAAAAGAATCCCAAAGCCTCGGCTGATTGCAGAGTGGGCTTTTAGCACAGCTCCTCCCACCAAAGGAGAGAGGGAATACATGGCCCAGAAGCAATTATACACCCAAGGTGAGAGCTCAAGAGCTATGTTATAGCAAGACTTATTGCTGCCTCCAGATCTACAGGAGGACACCAGAGCAGTGAGGAGAGACAAAGGCAGCAGGCTCTCCTGTGGGGTGTGCCCAGCCCACGCTGCTGGCTCAGCACTGCTCTGGCTGAACACCACTACAGGAGGGGAAAAGGGGCAACCAAACGAATCCAAATGCAGAGGAGGGACTGGAGATTTGATTTAGGACAGTACAATAGCCTGCAACAACAAGTGGAAACCATTTCCAGTTCCTTGGCTTTTAGAACATTCCAAATGGGATGTGAAGACACAAACTCTGATGTTCTAGAATGATGGGTTTCTCACACTGGGCACACAAGACTGGTTCTCTTGCTGCACTAGTGTGGCTGGTGGACAAATTTCACAGACAGACCAGGATTTTATACAATTCTTGCTGTACTCTTTGTCTCCCCAAAGGCCAGCACTACTTACGTGCTTATAGTTAATTCTCTGTCAGGAGTTCATTTCAGCCATGCTGCCAGATAACACTGGCTGAAGCCCAATTAAAGGTGCTGAGGTGTGCTTGGCCAGCATCACATGGAAGTTGTCACACAGGGACATTAAAGATGCTGAGAAAGTCCCAGAGACTCAGCAGCATGCTTCAAAGAGGAAGGCTACAATAACTGTAAGTTTAACATTCAAAGCTTTAAAGACATTCACAGTTTTGACAGGTGATAAAAAGAGACAATTTCCTTTTATGTTCATGGGCTTGTAGTAGTTAGAGGCTCCTGTTCCCAGAACCTGAGCAGCAGTGGGATAGAAATGCTGTGGCACAGAGCCAGAAGGTACCTCCTGGGCCTCCTTTTCTCCAGGCTGAGCCCCTCAGCTCCCTCTGCTGCTCCTGGTGTTCCAGACCTTCTCCCAGCTGTGTTCCCATCCCTGGACACACTCCAGCCCCTCAGTGTCTCTCTTGCCATGAGGGGCCTCACCAGTGCCCAGTACAAAGGGACAATCACTTCCCTAAAATACAGTTCAATACAGTTGCTGAAAGTCTTTTAATTCCTTGAAGTTCCAGGCTTCTTGGTGATACTGAACACATTTAAGCACTTTTTAACATTTAAAAGAAAATAATACCAGTGACAATACACCATGACAAACTGCTTCCTTACAGCCTCCCTCTTCCCAGCCTTTTCCAAGAAAAAAGCAAGTGGGAGTGGGGAAAGGGGAGAAGAGAGCCATTGCAACACACTTCATCAACAGTTTATTCCAGCCTATAGCCCAGGGTAGAGCCCAGGATGACAGCCCCCAGGGTCACCCTGGCAGCATGGCCACAGGAGATGCTATCACTGGGAGCACTTTCGAGCAGCCACCTTGGCAGACCATCATATGTTTTCCTCAAATGCTGTATTTGGCATCTGAATGGGGAAGAGAGGAAGGAAATGCTACTGAAACAAAGACGTGGCAGGCTGAGCCCTTGCAATTTTTGGCAGCAGCAACAGCTAAGCAGCTGCCAACACAGCTATAGGCTCAGCTCCCTGTAGCTGAAGTGCCCAGAGGAGGTTTTGGGGAGGAAATCATTGCTCTCCTCCCTCCCCCATCTCTTCTTTTCTGCGAAATGTGGTAGGGGCAAGAGAATAGCAAAAAACACAGCAGCAAAGGCTGTCATCATCTTCAAAACAGAAGGCGTCAGGCATGAATCAAACGCATTTATTATGAAGCAACTGGACTAAGAATTGGGATGCTTGCCAAGACATTTCCAGGTGAACTCCCCAGAGAACAAGCACTAACACAGCAGATACCTGAGAATTATAATGTTGCTTTCTCCTGTCATTATGCCCACGGGAATCACAAGTCTCAGAGGTGAAATGGTGGTCAAGTGTAAGAAGTAACAGTGCCAGGTTACAGTAAGGACAGAGGTTCCTGTTCTGCAATATTCCTATTTTCACACAGCAGCACTGGCTGCTTAATCCCATCTCTATTTTTATTTGCCATACTTCATCCAAAGGTATTCTCCATTTTCTTTTCATTTAGCTGGACAAGAAGGTTTCCTTCTGGAAAAGTACCATGGATACACTGAGAAACTCCATCTCTCATCTCGAAATCTGACACAAGCCCTACCTCCCTCCATGGCACAGGAGGCACAGAATGGCTGGAGGTTTTCTGCCACCCTCTGATCTGAACTGGAGCAGCACACAGCCACACATCAACTGTGCTCATTTCAGGCCAAAATTTCAAGCAAATTCCATCAGAAAGCCAGTGTAATGTCATATACAGTCCTGGAAATCCTGGTCTCAAAATCTCAGCCCTTTTGCTTTAGACTGCCTTTCATGGGGGGGTCAAACACAATCACCAAGAGCTCCTTGTCTCCACTGCCCATTTGCCATTCAGATTTTGGAGCACAAAATGTTTGTTTTGGATTTGGTAATCAACTTCTAAAGCACATGAAAGGATTATCAGTAGCAGGGGGTGGAGGAATTAAAAGCATCTTTGCTAACCATCTGTGTTTGACTAACAGCAAGCTATAAGGGCCCAAACATACAGCATTACTCAGAGACCAGTAAGAGGCTGAACTGCCAACCAGATATGAGCTCAAACCCCTGTTACTTAAGAGACTCTACAGCAAAGCTTAGAAATAAAGCAGCTTTGGATACATGCTGTTAAACTCAGCATATATTGACATAAACAGGATATCCATATTACTGTCCAAACGTGTATTCCCCTGCAGACAAAGCAGTTGGACTTTCCAGCTGTTGTTGCAGCTGCTTAGTAGATAAATGTAGATTTTACCTTTCTCCACAGTTCAGATAAGGCACTTGTTTCAGCAGACACATACAGGGTATGGTTTTGATGTTTCTGCTTATTACTAAATTTCTTCCCCAAAGATATTCCCTTTCCTACTTTCCTCCCATCCAGAAAAATTCTCCTCATTTCTTTCTTTTTCCACAGAGACAGTAGTGGTTTGCATTTGCATATTGTGGTCGGCACACAGTCACATCTAATCCTTAACTGTGGCCCTCAGACACACAATTTCAGCAATAATCACATCAATTTATTGGGATTTCCAAATCCTAGTTTACTATAAACTGGAAGCTCTGCTCCTACAAACATTCTTACACACATGGTCCAAAAGTACCCATAGAGGGGTGCATTACTCTCTCCTAAACACACTGGTTTGGGGTTTGAAATGTTCACTGTACTGACTCCAGCATCACATACTGCAGTGTGTGTTCTGAGGCTTTTCTGAAGGAATACTGTCAGAAATCCACTAACCTTAAGCCATTGAAGAGCTGCTTAGATTTATCCAATAAGTAGCAAAAGTCTGTCACCGTTTTTCTCTCTGCTTGAGGAATATCATCTTCAGCTCCCCCTGATGACATGGTTTCTTCTAGGGCAAGCTCAGTCCTATGAAGATAAAAACAGCCATAATTACTCAAAAATCAACGGCTGCTATGAACTCATCCAGACTGAGATGCATTTTCAGTTCCATGGGGATGTAACACAGAGCATGCAGTTCTCCACAGGTTACTCTTCTCAAGACTCATTAAAAAAAACAGCTGAGAATCAAGGCATGGGACTAATTATTGAACAATGCACTAGTTAACAGAGCAAAATTAAAAGTAACAGTGGTACAATAGTCACAAAATAAAATAACTCTGAAGACTTCTTCACAAACACAAAAGTGACAATGAAGGACTGTAGCACAAACAGCACTTGGGTTTCACACTTGGACAAAGAAATCCTCTCCAAATTTGCCTTCTGCAGAGGTATTTATCCTGCAGCTGTATTTAGAGACTAGCCTCAGCTCTCTTTACATTTAATTTTCTTCTGTTACTGTGAAAACTGTAGCTCAATGGCTCCTATTGCTAAAAACAGGCAAATTTAGCCAGAATGCTGAAAAGTACCCTACGATCCTTCCTCTCTGCATGCTCATGACTGTTTAATTCCATGGCCTGCATTGCCCACAAAGATACCTGCAGATCTGTTTTTATTCTTCACCTGAGTAAAATGTTATATTGTACAATAATCACCTGAACAAAAAACTAAGATATAATGTAGATAATTGCAGCATTGAGTGAGTAAGGGAATATGAAAGCTTACAGAGGCAGAGTGGCTTTTAAAAATCTTACTCCAAACATCCACAGATATCAAATTACCCTTTTGAGCACACACAGATGAGCTACAGATTTTGCAGCAGAAACAACAACAAAACATCTCTGGAAATGGCTGCTAGGTCTTCAGCTCTGCCCTGCTCAGGATTTTTGTGCAGGATAAACACACCTCTAACTGGGCACATGCAGGGCTTTTACTTCCAGCAGCTTCCCTGCCAGTCCTGGTGTGTTTCTGGTAAGCAACAGGTTTCCATTTGTGCAGCACTTCTGTTTGGATGCTATTTGCACAAATAATTACCTACATGTCCCAGTCCAAGCCAGGAAATGGCAAAGCTCACTCTTTCCAGCCATCAGGAAGCACCCAGAAGCATCTTTCAGCAACTGGCACAAAAAAAATCCTTCACAATAACTGAAGAGGCCTCAGAAATGCTTCCCTGAACAAACACTTCATGCCTAACAAACGCAGGAGGAACTGGCAGCTTCCACCCAGCTTTTGGGGTAAGTTAGAGGGCCACCCTGCCAACCAAGCAGTCTCATGATTCCCCAGTTTAGAAAAGAGGCAGCCCACACAGACTTGTTTTCACACACCCACGTGACAGCCCACCAGAGCAAGGCCGTGGGGGCATTGCACAAACCACTTGCTGAAGAGCTCCAGAAAAAGGTTAAAAGTGTCTCTGTATTGTCAGGTAACTGCAATACAGGTGCCAGAGTCCAAAACATAGCACCCACATGCCACAAGCTTTGGCGTGAGCCTGGCAAGAAGGACATCAATACTGTGAGCCCCAGGCTGGGCCTGAAACCTCTGAGCATTCACATTTACACAGCACAGAACAAACAACACCAAGTACCAGAGCACCAACACATGAGATTGGAGTGAACAGCAAGACCTGAAAAACAAATGTCAGAAGTAGCCAGGAGGTGATTCAGGAATTTCAGCAAGAGGGACAATACCCCAGGTCCTGTGTGCTCCACAGCAAGGGTGACCTAAATCCTGCAGCGAGCCCGTAGGTTCTGCGCTCCACCGTGGCTGTCCAGGCACTCCACAGCAGCTTCAGACACTTTTGCAAAAATTGAGGAGCTTGCTTAAGTTGCAAAGTATGTTTCAGACAATCTAGATATCAGTCTTTTAACTTCATGGCAGTGAATTTTATTTTACATCACCCTAAAGTTATACTACCCAACAACACCAACCACTGCCAACATAACCTGTGCCAGCCCTGGCACAGGCAAATAAAACCAGCTAGGCTTTGGGTTGTTTTTTAAAACAAAGTACTTCTCACATGCAAGGAGTTCACCAGACCCACTGTGAAGAGACCATTTATGCAATCAATAAAAGATACACCAGAAAATCCATAGCCTGCCAATGTGAAAGGTATCGGAAGGCCTGAAAAATATGTGAAGCTGTCTTTTCCAGCTGACAGAGAAGGAAAATAAAATTAGTTATTTCATGCACTGGTTTTGGCTTATCATGCTCTGGAGAGGGTGGTATTTGGTGCTGTACAAAGGAAGAGCTACTATCAGGAGCAGCTCGGGAGAGGAGGAGGTGCTCCTGCACTAAGGACTGTGTTGTAATGCAGCAGCAGTACAGACAGGAGGGAGAATTATTATTAGAACAGCAAGTGGGCACAGCAAAGGGAGGAATACAGCTCCTGACATGGCCCTTTCCTAAGGGACTGCTCAGCTCCAAATGAACAATGTAAATAAAAAGCAACCAGGAGCACATCCACAACGGGGACCTCTCCTTCCCTTTGATACTAGAAGTTGTCACATGGATCATCTGCAGACAGACAGTTCTCCCAGTTTTGACAGCCCAACTATACCAGGAATACCTCCTATTTCATTTCTTGTTCTCTGCTTGATGCTTTTTGCTTTCTTGCGTGCAAAAGAAACTGTTGGGATGTTTTGAATGACAATTTTTTCTTAAGTAACACATTAAAAAATGCTCTCCAGAGTCTGCAGAAGGAGACATTGAAACATTGGTTTAAAAGACTGTTAAAATAAGTCAGAAAATGGTGGCTTCCAGCAGAAGTTATTATTCTCTCAAAGATTTTGCCAACTCCTCAGGCCATACAAGGCAGGAAAGCCGTGCTCGCCAAGCCCCACACTTGGTGTGCCAGGTTCTTCCCTACCAGCTCTCAGAACAGACCATTCCAGGTTTGCTTAATGCAACACATTACTGGATTTGACAAATTCATCCCCCTGCAGCAGCCAGGGTAGCAGAGCTTCACAGCCACCCCAGAGGGTGGCAGCTGGAGCTGAAGGGCAGCAGAGGAGGGACATGGGACAGGGGTTTCACGGTGCTGGGCAGTATTTTTAAAGTCAGATGTCACTTACATCACACACGTCTCCACTTCCCTGTGGTTTGCTCTCTTTTGGCTAAGGTTTTCCAGGCTTAGCTGGAAGAGAAAAAGAGTGCTGAAGTTAATGGTATGCACTCCCCCCTGGCCCTGCCCTGGGATCCAGGCCTGCAAAGCAAGGCAGGCTTTGTGAGCCATGAGGGAACGCTCTGGGTCAGGGAAATGCAGCTGACAATGCACGCCCAGCATGGATATGTTCAATAAGTGCATTACATCCTCTCAGATTTGCTCCACAGCCAGCATCACTGCAAGCTGCCATTCAGTGCCTGCTGGAAGGGGAGGGTCCCAACTCCCCACCCAACGTGTACAGCAAAGGAAACCTCGCACGCTGAAGGCGCAGCCGTGGTGTAACCTGAGGGCACAGGAGGATGTCAGGGCTCTGTCAGCTCATGTATCAGTGAGGACAGGCAGAATCAGGAGCAGTTTCCTGCATGTGACACCTGGACCTCCTGACAGAGCACTTGTACAACTCAACTGCCTTTTTTTAAGCCATCACTTCTCAGATATGGAACCTTGACTGGTTTTCAAATGCTTCCCACTCCCTGCTTAGAGGCACAAGTCGTAACCAAAAACCAAAAGCAAACACACTTTGTTCATCTATCTTGTTGATACAGGATTTTCCCCAAACTAAGATGTTTGTAGAGCTGCTCTCTACAGAACCCAATGGTGGAAAACACATTCCAGTCTATCACGATTTTAAAGCTGTCAAACCTTGAGTGAGAGACCAGCTCTCTTTCCACTTTCCATCCTGACACATCTCCCACAGCATCACTGCCAAAAGGGGATGTGACACAAAGCCAGGCGCCCAGCTGGTATCTATTCCTTATCTGCAAATTACCAGCACAGATAAAACCAACCTCCTGATCGTCCATACACAAAGCCTGTAACCATCATGTCCCAAAACTCTACCAAAAACCAGCCAATCTTACCTTCACCAAGCAGGATGCCTACCTTGGCACCCTATTTGCCCGTCCCTTTCTTCTGCAGACTGGCACACTCGTGTCTCATGTTTTCTTTCAACGCTATACTGCACGTTTTGGGAAAACCATCTGTGTGTTTCCATGTGATCTGCTCAGAGTGCTAGTCCTGACAGAGCCTCAGACAACACAAAATGCATTAGAAACCAAATTCATTCCTAACTCTCCATCAACAGCCACTGCCCTGAAGTTCCCAAGACACCACTCAGTTCTGCCCAAGAAACACTGAAATAAATAATTAGCAATTCCCCCCAGACAGGCACTGAAAACCTCACAGCCTGCTGGAGTCAGGAATTCAGAGGGAATGGCAATGAGCAGTTATACATCAAACCATTTCTTCACAAAATGTAGGCAGGGGGGGAAAGATTTCTTTATGATTCCAAGGTTTTTAGTAAAATTTGGAAGCAATCACAGACATTCCTCACCCCAACCACTGTTCACCTCAGGGCACGTCTGCACTGCAGAGGCTGCAGCTCTTCCAGACACATCAGCTCCCATTCCAGCAGCTCGCTGGATGCTGCAGGAGCATCTGGGAGCAGGCTGAGCCCACACCTGAGCTCCTGGCAAGGCTCAGTCCCTGGGGACAGCAGTGCCCAGGGCCAGCTCATGGAACAACCCGAGCGTTGTGTCCCAGCTCTGCTCAGTGCTCTGTGCACATGCACGAGGAAAACCACACAGCCGGCGCTTGGGGACACTTCTGTCTGACTGCCACAGTGAAAAGCAACTTTAACTTAGGAAACAGAAATAATCAGCTGTTGTATCTCACTGATAATGTTGGTCAAATCATGTTCTCTCTGCCTGGATGTTTGTTTACTTCGAAGGGCACTAAGGATAAATGAATTACTGACTTCGTGTACAAATTACAGCATGGCTGACAAAATCACCTAAAAATGTAACTATGTCTAGCAACTACCTCCTATTGGAGGTATATAGTTACAATTCTCCAAGAAACTGGTTTTCCTACTAAAATACATATTTTTAGAGCTAACTTGCAAAAATATTGTTACCTCTAAGGATTAGGCAAGAGGGAAATCACTAAGCAAATAATAAAAAGACACAAACCCCAGTGAGCCTGTGTATGAACACACCCACACCCCAGTGCACGAGCAGTCAGGGCCAGCAGTTGCTCCTACAGGCACAGGGAGCCTGGTCCCACATCGACCTGGATTGATCCTTCCCTCTGCATCCCATTAAATCCAGCTCTCCCCAGCACAGGGCAAGCTGCCACTGCCCTGGGGCTCCACACGTTCCGAGGGGCTGGCCAGATGCTTCCTTCTGTCTGTCCTTCCCTTTAACAGATGCACTAAACACATTATTTCAACTTCTTTTCAATTTTGTGGAAACTACTCACTAGATAATCTTCAGGACCTTTCCCCCTACAAAAACAACAGTTACATTAGACAAGGGATTGAAAAGCTGCTTGAAGAAGAAAAAAGAGGAAGCCTGATCGTGCAATTGCATTCCTAAAAAAGGGAAAGGAGCAGGCAGGGGATAAATAAGAAAACAAGATAAACCCACGCACACGTTCCCCAGCTGCACGCTGCTGTGGCCAGTGGAAGTGGCACAGAGCAGGCACTCAGTTACACAAGAACTGTTATACAAGTTACACAAATTTTATTACTGCAAACTGAAAGTTTATGCTCTCACATGAATGCATCGTTCCTTCCTCAGCACATCAGAGGATGAGAAGACAAGAGCTCAGATTTAAGGGGAGCTGCCACCTCTGCATTACCTGTGAAATCTCGTCAGGAACAGGGTCATGACTTCCTGTAGGGAAATAGGCAGCACCACACATTCAACTCCATTCTGAGTCAAATGAGTTGGAAAATACAATATGCAGTGTCAACCCCATTACTTTAATTTCAAGGACTGTAGAATCAGGCCTTTCGTATGTTTCAGACGTATTTAAAAATCCTTCTATTGCTAGGAAGCACACCTGTGTGTATCCAGAACTGCAGTTTTGGCATCCTTCCCCTCAGAAACACGCGGAGGTGCTCATTAACATCGTGCCATGGAAACCGTGCAGTCCCTTCCTGCCTCCTACACTGAGATCATGGGAGCCACACCTCACCAGCAGCCTCCTCTGAATCCTCTCTGGGCGGATCACTCTGAACACAGGAGACATGATCTCACCGTGGGATGCACGTGGCCTTCCATCGCCTTCAGAGCACAAAACTTTCGCTTCTCTTCTTTATGTTTCTGCCACTGACAATTTGTTCCAGCTTTGTCTGTTCTGCGCCCTCTGTGATCCCTCTTTCACTGCAGTTCACGACCTTTTGTGTATAGGATGAACAAAGGGCACAGGCTAAAAATGTCATCACAGTTGGGCCTCTGCTCTTCTACTGACTTCACTGGTTTGCTATTAAAAACAGGCTCAAGCTCAAAGTCAGACCAAAGAAGAATTTCTGGGTCATCAGAACCTAGGAATCTCCAGAAGATGGTGCAGAAGCAATGTGGAAGAGGACATAAGCGTTTCTTTTCATCCAAATTCAAATCATGAATCTGTGGTGGTGCCTGCATACCACCTACATGGTACTTAGCAGTCCTTTGCTTTGTATGAAAGAGCAAGAGGAAAAAAACCATCAGGCTGGCCCACTCTTGGCAGGGGTGGGAGGGTAGAAGGGAGACAGAAAAACACCATCAGCTGTGGCAGTGAGCTGTGTGTATTTACATTTCACAGGCTGAACTATTTAGTGGTTTATTTACACACAATGTTCTTGGAGCAGCTAAAATGCCAGTTGTGTTTTATCTCGATTTTGTGGCAATGCGCATAAGCCACAGAACCATAGCAAGAGTCTGCAAGTGAGAGACCAAGCTCCTACCTCTGGAAAAGCACATGAGCCACTGTGAGAAAGGAGAGAGATTTTGGGAGCACAGGCACAACGAGGGCTGAAACGCATTAGTTATGACAAGCCACCAAAATACGACCCAGGGACGGGAAAGCAACGAGCCAGTCACAAAGCAAGAGCTCGTGCTGCAGGGGTGGCACACCCCAGGGTAACCCTCACAGCCAAGGCGAGCCACGGCACAGCACAGCAGCCTCGGGTCCCTCCGCTGCCCCTCCATGTTAGAGTGAGCAGGGAATTGCAGTCAGCTCCATTTTATGCACATTTGATGGCAAGACGCCAACACAACTGTTGACTGAGCCAAATCTGGGCCCCCTTGAACTAAGCCATCACCTAAAGCAGGGTGGAAAAGCACATGCCTCTCGCCTTCCTGGCAGCCAAGTTCCTGAAAAGCATCCCAGTCACAAGAAAGATTTTTCTTTCTTCGTCTGACAACAACTGATGCTTTAACTCTTTTATGTACACTCATTAATTCGAAATGAAACAGCTAGCACGGAGCTGCATTGTACAGCAGTGGGATGGAGAGATGGAGAGGCTCCCTTCCAGCCAGCCAAATGATTTACTGGCTAGCCCAAATGGCAGCTGAGGCCAGTGCCCGATCTGGAGGGCAGCTATCGTCACACTCTGCAGCCTGTTCCCATCCTCAGCCAAGGTGCCAGTGGCTGCCTTCCAACTGGAACTGTATTCTGACAAAAGGGAGTGCAGGACAAGCTTGGGAAAGCTTTCTGATCCCTTCGGTTCAGCTCTTCCCTCCAATCCAGCGTTTGGGAATTGCATGGAGAGCATCGCCACTCTGGGAATTCACCTTCCTCAGCAGGTACTGCTCCTGAGCCGTGCCTCTGCCTCACAGCACAGAAATCCCTCTGCTGACTCCTGCTTTAATTATACTTCAAAAACTCAGCTTCTAGTCTGTGTTCCATTATATTAATAGCAATAATTAACAATACTTCAAACAACAAGTCCTCTAAACCTGCAGCTCCATGCAGGCTGTCTGGCAGCGCACACTTCCTTTCCGGACTGACATCCTCAGGGAACCAGATTGATGGTTACTGTGCTCCATCCCTGCTGCAGGGCTGTGCTGCGCTCTCTCAGCTCATGTAAGCTGCAAGGTAATATTTGTGTTGGCAACTTCCTTACATACTTTACAGAACCAGACCTACATTTGACCCTCAGTGCAGCTCCCACACACAACTTGGTCCACTCCTTTGAACTGTCTCCTCTTGCTGCAGCACATGCTCCATACCATACCTCTGCTTCCAGCCTGTTTAAAAATTACACAGCTTGAACAGAGCTTTTGTGCTACAACAGTGCACCTTAGCTATAAAAGCCAAGCCTGCAGAACATTCTTATGCAAGAACACCAAACAAAATTATTATAAAATCTGCATGTACAGGTCTTGGTTGTCCTTCTCCCAGGATTGCTCCAAAATGGAAGCAATCATTTTTATGAAAAAATGAGCACCCTGTAAAGTTCTGTATAAAAAGACATCAACATCCAGGTTTTTGTGGTCAGAATCCAATAGCTGTACTGTGCTTTAGGGGACTGGCGGGGCTGTTGGGGGTTTTTGTTTAATATCAGCTCCACTGCAGCTCTTTAGGCAGTAACACCACCTCAGAACAGACTTCCACACCAGACATCTTCCCTCCTTACCCAAAGCACACCAAGCACAATAAAAGATAAGCCAACAAAGTAACGTGTCCAGATAACCCAACGAATTCCCATTATCCATCTGCGCCGCAGCAGATCACCAACAGCTCCATTTAACGCCGACAGAGCCACAGCAGAATGAAAGCGATGCAAGAAGAGGGGAGATGTGAGATGTGAGTGCACGGCAGCCAGGCAGCTGCAGTGCGAGCAGGGCACTGTGCAGAGCATCATGTGACAGGAGCAGCGCGGCGGGAGAGCTGCAGCCCCCGGCTCCCACTCCCCGGCCCGTGCCCTCCCTGCAGGCCACCGACAGCCCCACCTGATGCCAGGGCACGGCCGGCTCGGGGCAGAACCTTCTCGACGTTTGGAACCGTTACGCTCCATTTTTATTACTCCCCTCCACGAAATAAAACAGGGACACAGGAATGATTAACAATGAGCTTCATGTTGCTCCCGCTGGAATGCACTTTCAGCATCTTTATCACTTGTAGATCGACTTTCTCAAAAGAGCACAGAACACGGTATCGTTCTTACACGTAGAGCAAAGCCCAACTAGACGTGGTTGTGATAAAATATTCCCTTGTTTGTAAGGGACTTGCCTTGTAATGGATTGCCAGCTGAATTCTGATAGTTTATTGCAGCTACATTGCAAGACAGAACAATGATCACATTCTCCTCTGTAGAACAACAAAATATTCCCTCTCTCCATATAGTTTCTGTGAATGGTTTTTCTATTTCCTGCAGTAAAGGACCTGGCCATCACATTCATGACTGTCTGGATTGCTCTGGCAGCCTAGGATGACTGGAGAATAAAGCTCTCTGCTCATGGTGAAGTGACTCACTCTTTCATTTAACATAATCGTGGTCCAATTTATTCAAACATCTTGAATGAGACTGTATTAATCTAATTTGAAAATGAAGCCTCTTTTCTACACACATGGTCCCCAGCAGGGCACCAGGCTCCCAGAGTGCTTTCTCCACCCTGCAGGAACAGCACAGCCACCACACCACGGGGTCAGGCGGGGTGAGAGACCCCAGGCAGGAGCTGCACCTGCAGATCCCACAGCAAGACCCACACAGGATGAATTTCTACAATTTGCAAAGACTGCTACCACCACAGCAGTCCTGCTGCCCGCAGGAGCAGAGGGAAGCACACACATTCTGGGAGACTCACTCACATTTCAGTCTTCATATGGGCCCACAGCGCTGCTCTGCATCAGCTGGACAAGATGCCATGAATTACAGGTTGCATTTGGATAGATTGTGCAAAATCCAGATTTTTTTGTTTATATTAAAGGGTCCATTTTATAGGTTGGAGGACCAGAAATGCTTGGCCCAGATAAAGCGTAGAAGCTTGGAGACTGGTTATTAAATGAGAGACGTGCAACTCAGACATTGATGAAAACAGGTCCTGTTCTGTGGTGGGAGATTAGATCTAGAGCTGAAAACCTGCAGTCTTGATCTTGAATGTTTTAACAGGTTATGCACATTTTTATAAGACAAGAAATTTGAGGGGATGACACAACATAACCATCCAGCTTCTGTCCCCAAGGGCATTTCATGTCACCTATTGTCCAAGACACCTCTCTGTACCAAAACAAATAAAAATTGGTGACAAGGGAACTTGGTGCTGCGATGGAAGTTTAAAATCAGAACGAACCCACGACGATTCCATCAAACCTTGGATAGTCTGGCAGCTTGGATACCCAGCCCCGCACAGATTGCTCCCGTAAAATCCTGCAACGTTCCATCCCAACGGGCTCGCCCGGCGACGCCGATGGCCGCTACCTGTCAGCGGCCGCTCCGCACCGGCGGCCCCGCGGCTGCGGGCGGGAAGGGAGCGCGGCCAGCGGCCAAGTTAATAACGGGGGTCGGCAGGGTGATTATCCCGGCTGCGCTGCGCTGCCAGCCCAGGCCTAAGCGTTAGACGTGTCACATCGCGTTCCTCCTCTCCGTTAGCAGCAACGACAGCGGCCAGCACGGCCCCGTGCCTCGGCAGCTCCCGCCCCCGCCGCCCCTCACCGCGGCACCGAGCACGGCCCCGCCGCGCCGCCGGGGGATGCTCCGGGGGCCCCCGTCCGCACCTGCCGCCTTACCTGGGCTCCCACGCGCGGCGGGGCTCTTCCGCCGGGCCCGGAGCTGTGCGGGGGTGAGACCGCGGTGAGGGGCGCGCCGCCACCGGGCCTGCCCCGAGGCGCCCGCAGCCGCCGCCGCCGCTCCCGCCCGCCCCCGCCGCCGCCCCGCCCGCGTCCGCCCGCGCCGCCGCTCCGCCCCCCGCACCTGGAGGCCGGGCCGGAGCGGGGCAGGCGCTGCCGTGCGGTCCCGCTCACCGTCCGCACCCGCCGGTCCCGATCACGGTCCCGGTCCGGGCGCGGCCGCAGCGCCGCCGAGGTTCGCGGAGCGCGGCTGCCGCCTCGCGCCGGTCCGCGCCGGCCAGCCCCGCCCCCGTGCTCTCCTATTGGCCGCGCGCCCAGGCTAACGGCGAGATTGCGTTCTCATTGGCTGCGCCGGCCGTCAATCGAGAGGCTCCGCCCGCCCGCGCGCTGCCTGTGAGGCGCGGCGGCTGCTTGGATACGGCGGCGGCGGTGCCGCGGGGAGCGAGACCGGCCCGTCTGTCTGTCCGTCTGTCCGTCCCGCGCGGCCGCCTGCGCGCACGGCCTTGCCCCTGCCGCTGTCCCTGCTCCGCGGTGCCTCGGCGTCCGCTCTCGCCCCGCCCGCCATCACGTCCCCATCACTGCCGGTGTAAGAGTGCCGCACCTCGGCCAGCGTGAGAACACCGGCTGCGCGCTGACCGGGCTCCGGCGGCTCCCAGAGAGCGGGGGCGGCAGCCGCAGCACCGAGCGGCTCCCGCGGGGCTGCAGCCCCAGAGCCCGGGGCCGGCCGTGCCTCCCGCCCTGCCTGTCAGCGCCCCGGCCGGGACCACCGTGCCTCCCGCGGGGGGCGCGCGGCGCAGGCTCCTCCCCCCGCCCTGCGCGCGTTGGTACGGTCCGGCCGCGGCACCGCCCCTCTGCCTGCGCCGCTTCCGCCTTTCCGCCCCGCGCCGCCCGCCATGGTGAGAGAACCGGGCTGCCCGTCGGGAATCCGCTGGCATCCTGCGGGAAAGGCTCCGGGATCTACCGGGATCCCGCGGGAACGGCACCGGGATGCACCGGCATCCCGCGGGAACGGCCGCCGGGCATCCACGGGCATCCCGCGGGAACGGCACCCGGGCATCCATGGGCATCCCCCCGTCCCACCGGGCCCGGGAATCCCGGCCGTCCGCCCACATCCCAGCGGGCCCTGGGCCCGCACATTCGCGCCGCGGGGGCTGAGGGCGGGCGGGACGCGGGCCCGGGGGTCGGGCGGGGGCACTGACGGCCTGTCCGCCGCCCGCAGGCCAAGATCAAGGCCCGAGACCTGCGCGGGAAGAAGAAGGAGGAGCTGCTGAAGCAGCTGGAGGATCTCAAGGTGGAGCTGTCGCAGCTGCGCGTGGCCAAAGTGACCGGAGGGGCCGCCTCCAAGCTGTCCAAGATGTGAGTGGGGCCGGGGCCGAGGGCAGCTGGGCAGTGCCCCGGGTCCCGGGCACCGTGCCCGAGAGCCGCTCCCGCAGGCTGTGCTGGCTGCGTGCTCTGGAAAAGAAAAACCTGAAATCGCGCGTGGGAGAGGAGCGCATCTCCCTAGGCCTGAGGGCCGGTGCGTGTCTGTGCTCGGAGGGGCTGGGCCGGGCGCTGCCGGTGTTGGCTGCAGCGGGGCTCAGTGTGGGGGCTCCGGAGCACACGCGGGTTCTGTACCTGGGGTTCGGCCCTGGAGCTGCTCCTGCACGGTGTGCTCACATCCCTCTCTTTCCCATCTGTAGCCGAGTGGTGCGCAAATCCATCGCCAGGGTGTTGACCGTCATCAACCAGACCCAGAAGGAGAACTTGAGGAAGTTCTACAAGGTAAGGACAGGCGTTTTCCATAAGTGGCCTTTACACTCTTGCCGTTCACAATTACAAAGTTTCTGGGAAGGATTGCTACTTAAAAGCTTGAAACTCAATGAAAAACTATAATTTATGTTCAGTTTAAAGTTCTGTGGTCATGGTTGCTTTTGAAATATTAGTGCAAGAGTTCTGCAAGCTTGGTGTGTCTCCTATTGCAGGGGAGTCCTCTGGCAGTATCCCTTCTGTGGGGGTGGACTTGCTGGGACATGTGGTTTGCAGAAATTCAGATACTCTTATTTTCAATTTAATCATTTCACAGGTGACCAAGAAATTCTATATGGTTCTGTAATTTTTAGACTATCACTTCCCGGAGTTTGAGTTAGATCATATTGGTTGGGGAAAAAAGATCTTTCCAAGGGATCTTTTTGGGTGCTGGATAAGTGGGGCTTGTAAGATTAGGCCTTACTTAAACCTGAGTCAGAGCTGCTGCAAAAGTCAATGCACTTGTAATTCCCAGTGGAGGGGAGTCTCCTGAGCTCAGCTGCTGTGTGTCTTGGCAAACAGGGCAAGAAGTACAAGCCCCTGGATCTGCGGCCCAAGAAGACGAGGGCCATGCGGCGCAGGCTCAACAAGCACGAGGAGAACCTGAAGACCAAGAAGCAGCAGCGAAAGGAACGATTATACCCAGCCCGGAAATTTGCCATCAAGGCATAGCCCCGGGCCAGCTGCACTCGGGGCAGGATTAAATTTTATCATTAAATGCAGTTTGCTTTGGAAGTGTCACTGGTGGTTTATTTGGGGTGGTGGGTAAGGAGCCCATAAAGGAATCATCAGCCTAATGGAGGGAAATGGGAGGGTTCACAGAAAGTGTGCGGCTGCTAAAGGAAATACAGACCTGGCAGTTTATTTGCCTCTGAGGAACAGGCAGTGAATGGGTACCGATCTGTGAGGCTGCTTCATCCAAACAGGTATTGATCTAGAACGGAAGCTTTTCACAAATGTTGGTAGTCAGTCGATATTTATCACTCTTTATCACGGTTTAAAATTTTATCTTGTGCCACTATTGAAGGTTTAATAGAAAAAAATTAATTAGCTGAGGGATTTCACGGGACATCATGGAAACTTGTCAGCACTTGGTTCAGATCCCTGGGCAGCTCGGGGTGGGAGGGATAGTGCCACACCAGGTGTTCTCTGTGTGGGTCTGGGTGCTGCTGAGGGCACGTGAGCTTGGGGGATGAAAAAGAACTGAACTCCCAGGGCATCCGTGGCCTCACAATTCCACACTTCTTTATACCTGCAAAGCACAGCACGGGTTAAATGGTTTGTCCCCCATGGAGTTCTTTGGGACTCAGAGATGGAGCTGCAATTCCAAAAGCCTTTTTTGGTTCTGATTGTGAGCAAGAGTTCCACAGTGCTGCTGGAGCGTGAGGGCTGCAGCACTCATGGTTTGAATTAGTGCAGCCAATGCATTCGAACATAAAAAATTGCCTATCCATTAGGGAGTTCCTAGATTGGATCCAGATTCTGTTTAGGAAAAATGTCTTAATTCTGCTCCCTCAATTAAGGATTTTTAAGCCTCGAGCTAGTTTTATCCAGAGAGGCGCGCTCACGCGCGGTGCAGGGAGTTTTCCCTACATGGCGGCCTTGCGAGGGTGGCTGCGCTGTGATGTCACCTGGGCCGTGCTGGCCCTGTCCCTGTTTGGATGGGGTGCGTGGGACGTGTCTGGCAGGAGAGGAGCGGGGCTGGCACGGCGCTGGGCCGGGCAGGCTGCGTGTGGGAACGGCTCCTTGGCTGGGCTCTGCTCCCAGGCAGGGTCACAGGACCGTGCCTGTGTCCGTGTGTCCTGCTGGGCTCAGAGCTGCTCCAGGGAGCGTCAGCTGCTTGTCCCCCGGGAGCAGGAGCACCCTGTGAGGATCCCACATCTGCTCACTGCCATCCCAGGAGCCGATGCTGGAGACAGAGACAGAGAGGGGCTGGTCCCTGTGCTGGGAGCGAGGCAGGCTGGGGCAGGTGGTGCTGCCAGATCGTGCCTGGCTGCATTCGGGCTTCTCTTGGGAGAGCTGTGTGCCCTGTGCTGCTCCAGCAGCACGGCTCAGGGAGCCTGGCAGCTCTGCCAGTGCTCCCGACAGCATGGCAAAGCAAGCACGGCCCAAACTCTGCCTGCAGAGACTGGTGAGTGCCAGGGTGTGCTCCAGGTGTCACCTTCCACCCCAGCCACAGGAGCACTGCTGAGAGAGGATCTGCTGTCTCAAGGATCCAGTCAGTACAGATCACTGGCATGCCAATCAAGAGGGTGGGAAACACAAAAATGGGGAAAAACGCCAACTGAGCAGGCTCTGAACATCCAGGAGCCGTCCCCATGCTGAGTGGGAGGCAGTACTGGAGAAGAGCTCAGCTTCAGTTTGGGCACAGCCCCCAGCAGCCATTTGAGGAGGTGAACATGTTTCTGGCACTGCACTAAATCCTGGGGCTGAATTACTCCATCCACCCATAGCTGTGTGACAAAACCAACCAGTCTGGCCCTTCCATCAGAGCTGCCCTGTCCTGTCACAGGAGACGTCCTGCAGACAAGCAGCCCTTTAAGTGACCAGGAACAACAGAGTGATTGAGAGGACACAGTGATGAGCTTCCTTCAGGGCACAGGTGGAGAATGCTCTTGTTCCTGCTGTGAGAGCAAGGCTGTCCTGGCTGGGGTCTCGGTGGTCTGTGCTGGTTCCCTCTTTGCCAGCCAGCCCCAGAGGGTGCCTGTGGTGCCCCAGCTCCCTGGCAGAAGCCACTGCTGTCAGCACTGAGTGAACTCTCTGGCCTTGCTGGTCCCCAGAGGAGGGAGGCCAGGGACAGGAACCCCCAGGGAAGGGCCACCCACTCCCCAGAGCACCCCAGTGTGCACTGCCTCTGTGGGGACCACAGCATGGCCCCTGTGTCCCTGTGTCCCTGCAGGCTGCGTGGCCCCTGTCCCCTGCGTCCCTGCAGGCCATGTGTCCCCTGTGTCCCTGCAGGCCATGTGTCCCCTGTGTCCCTGCAGGCTGTATGGCCCCTGTCCCCTGTGTCCCTGTGTCCCTGCAGGCTGCATGGCCCCTGTCCCCTGTGTCCCTGTGTCCCTGCAGGCTGCATGGCCCCTGTCCCCTGTGTCCCCTGTGTCCCTGCATGTCCCCTGTGTCCCTGCATGTCCCCTGTGTCCCTGCAGGCTGCATGGCCCCTGTCCCCTGTGTCCCTGTGTCCCTGCAGGCTGTGTGGCCCCTGTCCCCTGTGTCCCTGTGTCCCTGCAGGCTCTGGGGTCGGCGTGGGACCCCGCCGTGCTGCAGCGCCGACCCCCCAGCTGCCCACGCCAGCCCTGGGTTAACACCGGTGTTTGCCGAGCCTCAGAAACCCAAACTGTTTATTTGCTCCTTGTAACTGAAGATGTCCCTCAGCACTGCAGAGGTTTCCTGGGAAAAGACGTTCTTCAACAAATAAATAATTTCCCGGGTGGGGATGAGGACGGAGGAGCAGCTGCTGGCTGGCTGCAGGGCACGGCCCAGGGCTGGTGCTGCTGCAGAGGGAGCCCTGGCCCTGTGCCCTGGAACACATCCAGCAGGACCAGATGTTTCTGCCCAGCACGGCAGGACCGGCCCGGAGCGGATGGTGTCAGTGGGAGCTGGCAGCACCCGCTCCTGGACCCCATTCTGCATCTGGGGCTGGGGAGGAGGGGCTGCACAGGGGCAGAGGCAGATGTGAGCTGTGTAATCACTGTCCTTTAGGATGGAAAACACCCTCAAGACTGAGTCCAACTGTAAACCAAATATTGCTGAGGAAAGCCTAGGACCCACCTCCCTTGGCTTGCTGCAGTGGACAATCCCCAGGTCTCCTAACGCTCCTGGCATTGCTCCTGTCACTGCTCCTGCCACCTTCCTCCTCCAGCACAGTCCTTGGCTGCTGCCCCAGTGCTGCCACTGGGCTGGCCCTGGTTTCTGCACACAGTGGGACACGGAGGGACATGACAAGGGCTTTGTGGGCAGGGAGCTTGGGAGCGACCACCTGCGCCCATCCCGGTGCCCTCGGTGTGCCACACCTGCCCCGGTGCCCTCGGTGTGCCATGCCCGCCCCGGTGCCCTCGGTGTGCCGTGCCCGCCCTGGTGCCCTCGGTGTGCCGTGCCCGCCCCGGTGCCCTCGGTGTGCCGTGCCTGGCACAGCGTGCTGGGGGAGCTGGCCCTGCGTGGCTGCGTGCGAGCAGCGTGTCTGGGGCAGCTGGGATCACAAGCCCCGGGCTGCGAGGCCTGGCAGGAAAATGCCTCATCCCGCTGGCCTCACAGATGGCCTGGGTCTGCCCGGGGCAGCCGCCCGCGCTGGCCCTGAATGCCTGAATGCCCGTTTTGTTGGCCACTCTGGGGGAGGACTTGCCCCACGCTGCCCTGGTCCTGCTGCTCCATGAATGCGGGCAGTGTGTGCACACAGACACAGCTCCCGCCGGCCTGGGGGCACCCAGGGCTGGGGGCTGCTGCCTGCTGGCTCCTGGCTCCCAGCCAGCCTGGCCGAGCATCCCTAGGGAGATGGAGACAGCCCCTGCAGCAGGCTGAGCAGGGCCCGGCCATGAGAGCCCCTGCTCTGTGCTGTGCCATGCCGTGCCGTGCCGTGCCAGGGAAGGGGTGTGTGCAGGTGCACCCTGCCTGCCCCAGGGGCTGCCATGGCGAGGTGGCTGCTGTGGAGCTGGTGCTGCAAGCCTGGGAAAGGTTTCTGTTTCCACTGGTGAGTGAGTCAGCGGCGGCACCGCCAAGGCCGTGGCTCCCCTCCCTTCCCTCCGGCCACCACCCGCTGCCCAGCCCTTCCCACAGCTGCTCGGGGTCGTCAGCCTTGGCACCTGTGTCCCCATGTCACACCACGTCCCTGCACCTCCCCGCAGCTCCTGGAGACTGACCAGAGGCCCTGGTGGCACCCGGTGGCACCGACGTTCTCCCACCAAACATGTCCCAGCATGGGCAGTAAATGGGTGGGGGCACAGCAAGAGGGCTGTGGTGCTGGCACTGAGCATTCTGCTCCCGGGGATGACCTGGGGGCTACTGGCGTGGCTGGGCACCATGTCCCAGGCAGAGCCGTCTGCCAAGCCCCTGGTCCTGGAGCCTGGCAGTGCCCAGACAGCCGAGCTGTGGGGGATCCAGGCAGAGGCAGCTCCTGAGGCGGAACAAGAACTGAAGTTTTGGTGCACCCTCAACGGTGCCAACAGACTGCAACCATGGCGAGGATGCCACCTGCCCACTGCACATCCTGCCCACCCAAAGACTGGCCAGCCCCGGCTCAGCTCAGCGCTGGGCTGGCACCGTGGGGAGAGCAGGACGCCAGCAAGGAGGCAAAACCACCACAAACAAACCAGCCCGGCCAGTAACTGAGAAGGGGGCGGGGGGATCGGGGCTCGCTGCCCGGCTGCACCGAGCACAGGAGGAGGTTTTGGGCACCAGAGCCACCTGCCCAGATGGCCTCAGCTGCCCTTCCCCAGGCACCACATCGCTGTCACGGGGGCTTCGAGCACCACAGCCCCCCAGCATCCCTGCCTCAAGCTTCATTTGCTGCTTGCTGCTGAACTGAGAGATTTTAATCTTTTAATCACGTTATGAGCCGAGGTGGTGCCGGCCACGCACAGGAGGAATGTCTGGAAGTCAGCAGCTCCTGTCGCAGCGGGAGCCCATCCTGCCCCCACCCACACATCCCCACTTGGGGACCCCTGTCCTCCCCAGCCTGGCTTGTCCTGCGGCTGAGCTGGGACCAGAGACCAGGACCGGCCTGGGGCCCGTGCCAGAGCAAGGATCGGCTCACAAAGAGCCGCTGGGACTGGAGCTCCCCACCGCAGCCCCAACACAACGAGCGCTGTGACCGTGCGGGTTTCACTGCTCCCCTCCCGTGTTTTCGGAGCGAGGGGAGCGGAGGGGTGTCCGCAGCCCAGCCCGGCACAGCGCGGAGCCGCCGCAGCCCCTGCGGAAGAACAACAAAGCCCTGGAATTAGAGATGTGCTGGGAGTTTACTTTACCACAAAAAAATGTCAGAAATCCGTATTGTTTGTACAGGGATTTGCTGGGGATCGCTAGATAAAAGCCTGGCAGGGACCAGTCGAGGGGAAAAGTCGGCCGGCTCCTTTTTGGTGGCGAGAACCCACGGCCGAGAGAAGGGACAGCGCCTGGCCAGCGTGGGGGCTCGGGGCAGGGCAGGGGCAGGAGAAGGGGCAGGAGAAGGGGCAGGAGAAGGGGCAGGAGAAGGGGCAGGGACAGGGACAGGGACGGTGAGCACCCACCCTGCCCAGCTCCAGGACAAACGACAACACACGCAGCCCGCTCTCACATCTGTTATGTTTTAGTACTGCTCATGTCTAAAATGACCAAAACCAAGCCAAGCGCTCACAGCCCCTCGCTCTGCCTCACACGGAGTGAGAGCCCCGAGGGTGCCCTGGCCAGTGCTGGGTGCGGGCAGGGGTGTGGGCAGGTGAGAGGGCAGGTCAGAGGGCAGGAGTGAGGACAGGTGAGAGGGCAGGTGAGAGGGCAGGTGAGAGGGCAGGAGTGAGGACAGGTGAGAGGGCAGGTGAGAGGGCAGGTGTAATGGCAGGTGTAATGGCAGGTGAGAGGGCAGGAGTGAGAGCAGGTGAGAGGGCAGGTGAGAGGGCAGGTGTGTGGGTTTCTGTGCAGGGAGGACACCCCAGGCAGGCTCCTCCACGCCTGCTGCCGAAGGGGACTTGCACAGCTCCAGTGAATGCATTTAAATAACAAACTCATGATCAGCAAAAGCAAAGGCATCTTAACCACACTTCCTAAAATAGCGACTGGCACCTGTTCCGGGTGCCGGGCAGTGGGGGGCCCGCGGGGCTGGCCCTGGCCCTGGCACGGCTGGCAGCGCTGGATGGCACACGCGGTGCCCGGGCTGGGGGCAGCGCAGGGGGCGCTCGGGGCGCTGCTGCAGGGCGGGCGGGCGGTGCCAGCGGCGGCAGAGCCGTGCGGGGCTGGGCTCCTCTGTGAGCCCGGGAAGGCGGCGCTGGCCGAGCTGCCACGGCCCCGGGGCCACGTTGTCACAGGGGGGGGTGTCTGCTGGGGGCTGCTCTGACGGGCTCCCCACGCCCTGCAGCACGGTGGGCATGGGGCAGGTGGTGGCCAGAGCAGATGGGGAGGGTTTTGAGGGGGAAGCTGAGCTCTTGCCACAGCCCTGGCTGGAGTGGGGGTGCCAGGGCCAGGCTGCGTCAGGGTGCCCCAGCCAGGGTGGGTGCAGGAGTGCAGAGGGACCCGCCCGGGCACTCAGACCACGAAGCTGAGCCCGTAGGTCATCTGATGGCCATTGTCCCAGGCATAGAGCACCTTCTCCTTGGGGTTGTAGTCGACCTGCGTGGTGAAGGAGTAGTGGTTGAGGAAGGGCAGCCGGAGCTCTGCCTCCGTGTCTGTGTGCGTGTCGAAGGCATAGGAGATCTGCCCTTCCTTCTGGCTGTAGGTGTCCACAGCATAGAGGATGCCACAGATGATGAAGCAGTTCCCGTAGGTGTTGCGCTTCAGCCCCGTCTTCCAGGTGGTTTCCTTGCGCACCGAGAGGTCCACGGGGTCCAGCCGGCTGAGGACGATCACCTCCTGCTGGGAGTAGTCATAGTCCACCGACGGGTAGATGACCCAGAGCCCGCTCTCATCCACGGCAAAGTCGATGTCCGAGTGGCCCCTCCACTTCCAGGGCGTGGTGTCCTCGTACACCACGTCGTGGAGCTGCGCCCAGCCCGCCACGTAGCGCTCCTTCAGGTCGTACTTGATGATGTTCTTGGTGAAGGCGCGGTTGTAGTAGAAGGCCCCCCTGTACACCACGTGCCCCGTGCCAATCCAGTTGTAGGGCAGCTTGTAGAGGTTGCTCCAGCGGCCTGTGGGTGGGTGGGAGAGGTGTTGGGACCCTCCACAGCCCAGGGGTCCCATGCACGACGGCCAGAGCATGCTGGCAGCAGAAGGGGCCTTGTGTCACCCTTGCTGCCCTCTGGATGCTCCCCTCAGCTGCCCACCGCCCCAGGGCCCAGCACAGCTGGTGTCACCCACCTAGGGGCAGCCAGGGCCCCCGTGCCCGCCCGGCCGCTCGCCCCTCACCCTGCTTGAAGCTGTCGAGGCTCCTGAACTCCACCAGGCTGTTGCCATAGTAGTAGTTGGTGACGTAGATGCGGTCATCCTTGGCTGCCGGGTCCTTCATCCAGGCCCCCTCGTTGCGCCCGTAGCTGTGGTGCTCCCTGGGGGGCTGCACGGCCTCGATGGTGCCTTCGCACTCCGCCTCCTTCACTGGGTGCGAGGGGGAGGAAGAGGAAGGCTTATCCCTGCCCTGGCACCCGACCCCTGCTCCTTCCCGCGGCAGATTCCTGCTGGCTTAGCTTGGCAGCGCACCGGGAGCGCGGGGCTGGGTGCCCTCCAGGCTGGGTGCCCCCTGCCAGCCGCCCCTCTCACCCACCTCTGTTGGGTGTCTCGGGGTCCCCGGTGCTGTCGGTGCCCTGCCCGGGGGCGCTGCGGGCGGTGCTGCGGGGCACCGGGGCGGTGCTGGGCACGGCCGTGCTGCCGGGCACGGTGCTCTCCACCTGTGCAACAGCCTGGGCCGGGGTGCCCTCGGCTGGGGCGGGCGGGGGGCCCCTGTCCTCCTGCTGCTCTGGCACGGCCGCCCCTCTCACAGGGCTCTCTGTGGGGGGACGAGCCGGGGGTCAGTGTGTTTGTGGGGCCGGGGGTCAGTGCATTTGTGGGGCTGGGGGTCAGTGTGTTTGCGGGGCCGGGGGTCAGTGTGTGTGCAGGGTTGGGGGGTCAGTGTGTGTACAGGGTTGGGGGTCAGTGTGTGTGCAGGGCCAGGGGTCAGTGTGTTTGTGGGGCCAGGGGTCAGTGCATTTGTGGGGCTGGGGGTCAGTGTGTTTGCGGGGCCGGGGGTCAGTGTGTGTACAGGGTTGGGGGTCAGTGCGTGTGCAGGGTTGGGGGTCAGTGCGTGTACAGGGTTGGGGGTCAGTGCATGTGCAGGGCCGGGGGTCAGTGCGTGTACAGGGTTGGGGGTTAGTGCGTTTGTGGGGCCGGGGGTCAGTGTGTTTGCAGGGCCGGGGGTCAGTGTGTTTGCAGGGCCGGGGGTCAGTGTGTTTGCGGGGCCGGGGGTCAGTGTGTTTGCAGGGCCGAGGGTCAGTGCGTGTGCAGGGCCAGGGGTCAGTGTGTTTGCAGGGTTGGGGGTCAGTGTGTGTGCAGGGTTGGGGGGTCAGTGTGTTTGCAGGGCCGGGGGTCAGTGTGTTTGTGGGGCCGAGGGTCAGTGTGTGTGCAGGGTCAGGGGTCAGTGTGTGTGCAGGGCCGAGGGTCAGTGTGTGTGCAGGGTCAGAGGTCAGTGCGTGTGCAGGGCCGGGGGTCAGTGCGTGTGCAGGGTTGGGGGTCAGTGTGTTTGTGGGGCCGGGGGCCAGTGTGTGTGCAGGGCCGGGGGTCAGTGTGTGTGCAGGGCCGGGGGTCAGTGTGTGTGCAGGGTCAGGGGTCAGTGTGTGTGCGGGGCTGGGGGTCAGTGCGTGTGCGGGGCTGGGGGTCAGTGTGTTTGCAGGGTCAGGGGTCAGTGTGTTTGTGGGGCCGGGGGTCAGTGCATTTGTGGGGCTGGGGGTCAGTGTGTTTGTGGGGCCGGGGGTCAGTGCGTGTGCAGGGTTGGGGGTCAGTGCGTGTGCAGGGTCAGAGGTCAGTGTGTGTGCAGGGCCAGGGGTCAGTGCATTTGTGGGGCCGGGGGTCAGTGCGTGTGCAGGGGCACACCCTGGCCCCCCTTGGTGATGGGTGCCCTCCCGGCCCCCATCCCTGCCCTGTGCAGACTCACCGCGGCTCCCGGCCGGACCCTCCGCCGCTCCCTGCCCGACCTTGTAGTAGGTGATGCCCCGGACCACAGTCTGCTGCTGTGCCACGGGCTTGGGCTTGGCCGTGGGCTGTGACCCCGCCTTGGCCTTGGTGTTCTCCTTTTTGGGCTTTTCGGGCTTCAGCGGCTTCTCCTTGGGTGCTCGGGGCGCTGCCCTGTCCCCCAGGGCCTTGCGGGGGCTGGGGTACCGTCCTGCCTCCTTCTCCCGGCCCCCTGTCGTGTCCTGGGGGCACAGCCCGGTCAGACCCCCTGCCCTCCCATGCCCTCCTCTTCCCTGCCACCTCTGTGCCAGGCAGGGGGCACAGGCACCAGCCCAGGGTTACCCCAAGGATCTTCCACCAGCCTGGGGGAGCCTGGCCCTGCCTGGCAGCACCCGCTGTGCCTGCATGGGGCTGGGCCCCGGGGTTCCTGTGCCTTGGGGTACCTGTGCCTTGGGGTACCTGTGCCTTGGGGCACCTGTGCCTTGGGGTACCTGTGCCTTGCTCTCGGGGATGGCAGCCGCGTCCTTCTGCAGCAGCTGGTAGCCCAGGTTGGAGATCTCCTTCTTGATGCTGATCATGATGTCAGAGTAGTTCTCGTAGCGTTTCATCTGGTCAGTGAGGTGCTGGACACTCTCCTTCATGAAGTCATTCTCCCTGCTCAGGTTGGTCTTGATGGTCTGCAGGAGAGGAGAGGAGAGGCTGGAGCCCCACTCGGGGGCTCACAGAGCTCCTGAGCTGTGCAGGGGGGAGCACTGTGGGGACGGGGCTGCTGGAGCTCGCTCACCTCCTCCAGCGTGTTCATCTGCGCCACCACCTTGCTGATGTAGGAGTGCACCTTCATCAGGTCCATGCTGTACAGCGTTCCCTCCAGCAGGTCCACCATGGCCTGCAGCTGCAGGGGGACACAGGGATGGGGCCTGGGGTAAGGGCTGGGGCACGGCACAGGGCACAGGGCACAGGGCACAGGGCACAGGGCACGGGGCATGGGGCAGGGGCACGGGGCAGGGGCACAGGGCACAGGGCATGGGCAGGGGCACGGGGCAGGGGGCAGGGGCATGGGGCACAGGGCAGGGGCACGGGGCACGGGGCACAGGGCAGGGGCACGGGGCAGGGGAACGGCAGCACAGCGTGGAGAGGGGGCCTGGCCCCAGTCCCACCACGGCACAGATACCTTGAAGAGCTCGGGGGCCTGCTTCTTGAGCTTCTCCATCTTCCACTCGTTCTCGCAGGGGTTGAGCGAGGAGGGCGGCGCGGTGCAGGAGCACCGGCAGTCAGCCCCCGAGCTCACCGTCTCCACGGTGTAGAAATCCTCCACGCGCGCGCTGCCGCTCCGGACGCGGCTGCAGGCGTCCCTGCTCAGCGGCCGCAGGATGCACTTGCAGCGGCAGTCGGAGCCCTCGGACGTCATCCGGACCTGGTCCATGTCCCCCAGAGCCTGCGGGACACGCCGTGAGCCCGGTGCCCACCTGGGTGTCCTGCAGGGCCAACCCCAGTGGAGCAACACAGCCAACCCCTCACTGTGCTCGCCCACAGATCTCCCAGTGCCCCTGGCTGTGCCCAAAGGAGAGAGGCTCTGCCTAGGCCAGAGCACCCTGTCCCACCGCTCTGCAGCCGGGCTGGCAGGGACAAAGCCCAGGGACCTGCTCATCCCTGCAGTGCTTTGTGGCCCAGGTACTTCAGTCTCATTTCCATGGCTGCTTCCCAGCCTCCAGCAAGACCTGAGAGAGCAGGGATGGTGGCAAGAACACCCAGCAGTGCCTCTGTGCACAGGGATGGTGGCAAGAACACCCAGCAGTGCCTCTGTGAGCAGGGATGGTGGCAAGAACACCCAGCAGTGCCTGACTGAGCAGGGATGGTGGCAAGAACACCCAGCAGTGCCTCATTGAGCAGGGATGGTGGCAAGAACACCCAGCAGTGCCTGACTGAGCAGGGATGGTGGCAAGAACACCCAGCAGTGTCCCTGTGCCCCCACGGCGGCTCGGAGCCCACACAGGGTCCCTTGTTTGTGGTGACATGCAGCCACCTCGGGGTGAGCTCGGCCCCTCAGTCTGCCGCGATGGCCCGAGGCATGGGCTCAAGGACTCCCTTGTTTCCACACATGGCCCTGATTCACGCTGCAGAGCCCAGGGTGCTTTTCGGCCGGCTTAGCTCATTTCTCCCGCTGTGCTCAGGAACAGGGGAGCCGAGTCCCTCCCAGCCCCTGCCACCAGCCGTGCACCTGCGGGGACCCCAGGGCTGGCAGGAGCGTGGCCAGGCCGCTCTGGGTGTCCCACGGGCGGGGATGCGCCTGCCCCGAGCACCCCGGAGGGTGGGAGAGCAGGGAGAGGCAGAGCGGTGACCCCGCAGGGAGAGGGCTCTGCCCACAGGGACTCTGACTCATCCTGGGAAACAGAACGGTGGCAGAGCTGGGAAACGAGCTGAGCTCTGGCTCCCGGTGCTCCCCGGACCGCAGCGGAGCAGAGAGCGGCGTGGGAAAGGGCAGAGGCCCATGGGCTCCATGTCCTGCCCCAAGGCAGCGCCCAGGGCCGCACAGGGACGGATCCTCCCGCTGTGCTGTGGCACCGGGGCTCCCTGAGCTGGGCACGGACCCCGGCTCCCCACAGGGGCCAGGGGCTGCCCCCCTTTCTGAAGGGCTGCAAACCCTCACACATTTTGCATTTCAAAAAACCCTCTTTCGTTCAAAGGGAAACCGGGTCCTGCGGCCTGAAGGGAACACCAGGACGCCAAAGGGCTGTAAATTGAGCAGGATCTAATCAAGCTCTCAGCAGGGAGCGGGGCAGGGACCCCTCCCCAAACACCACCTCGCCAGGCTCGCACGTCCCCGGGGCCCCTGACCTCCCCCTTGGCCACTGGCGCTTGTGCAAACAGGCAGGACGGCTCCCAGCCCGGCCCCACAGCCCGCAGCGCCCGGGCTGTCCTGGGGGGCAGCGTCCATCCGTGTGCTGCCCGCCGAGCACACATCCCTGCGGGAATCCCTGGGAGATGCTCCCCACTGCAGGCCCGACTCAGGTCCGAGCTGGGCTCCCCCGTTGCAGAGCAGCAGCCCCCGGCGAAGGCGCCGCTGCTGGAGCCCAGCCCGACCCCGGCACAGCTGTGACCCCACCGGCTGTGAGCGCCCTGCTCCCAGCGCCTTCTGCGGGGCAGCGCTGCAGGAAGCTCGTTCTGCGGGAGCCGGGGACCCTGGCTGTGCATCCCCTCCTGGGACACTGACAGCGGGCACGTGTCCGAAGCACAGAACCTCTCCAGGGCACGAAGGGCCAGCCCCTTCCCCGAGAGCCGCCCGGCTCCGGCCGCGTCCGTGCGGCGGGGCCAAACGCGCTGCGGGTGTCCGCACCGAGCCCGGGCCGCCGCCCACCTTCAGCGGGGCCGTAACGCTAAACCTCGCTGCGCCGTCTGCCAGCTTCCCTAAACAGGAACTGCATGCTCTATTTATACAGAAAAGCCCGCAAGCGAGGAAGTATTAAAACCAGGCTCCCACACCTCTGTGAGGGTCCGCGGTACCGCGGCCGGTGCCCCCGGTGAGCCCCTGCCCGGCTGTGCCCGGCTCCGCAGGGACGGCCCACGCCAGGGCACCACACCAGGGCACCACACCACCCAGGGCACCACGCCACCACACCACCACCGCGCCAGACCCTCTCCCAGCAGGGCACAGGTGGTTGGGGATGTGGGTGCAGAGGGCAGCCCGTGCTTTCTCCAGGCGGCAATCTGTGAGCTCCCCGCGATGGGGCTGATGCAGCCCTGCAGGGCTCTGCTGATTCCTTCCCTGGGTCCCCCACTCGCTGCAGACCCCAGCCCAGGGTGCTGCTGCCTCTCCTCCCAGCGGGTCCCTGTCCCCGGGGCTGCACACCCATGGCTGCTGTGGGAGAGTTGTCCCTGCACTTTGCTGAGGGTTTCCTCACTGCGAGTTTTATGAGCTGGGTAATTTTCCCGGTTTCCGGGACCTCTTGCAAGAGCATCCATGTGAACACAGAGTTTGTGACATTATTTGGAGAAAGCGGGACCTTTGACAATGACCCTTGGCCAGCTTTAAAGCTGTCCCTTGGCTGCTGCCAGAGGACTCGTCTCGGAGGAAAACAAGCTGTGTTGATAAGCTGCGGCACCGCTCGCCTCTGGCACAGCTGCCGGGAGGCATGTCCCCGTCACGGGAGGGAAACCATGTCACCCTCCTCTTCCTCCTCCTCCTCCCAGGCTTGGCACAAGGTGTCAAACACGTCCTGCAGCTGAGGCAGAACGGGGCTGGCAGGGCTGGGCCGTGGCTGACGGGGGCCAGGCCCCGGCGCTGGCGCTGCTTGGGCGTCCCGTGTCAGTCATGGGGACACAGCCGTGCCAAGCGTTTGTGTGGCACACGCATGCCCGCCGATGGGATCTCATCGGGAAAACACCTCTGAGCACAGCAGGCAGCACCTGCGGGCAGGGAGACGGCACCGCGTGGATCGCCGAGTCCTGCCAGCATCACCCCTGGCACCCCGCCGGGAACCCCAGCAACAGGGCATTCCAGGCTTTGGATATCTGTTCCAAGCTAAGTGCTGCCCGACAACAGCTGCGCCAGCGCCGTTTCCCACCAAATGTCTTGGAAAATCCTGTCTTTTTAACATTGGGTGATCCTAGCAGTAGCTGCTCCCACCACCATTGCTCTGGGCTGGGTCCCGGGGTCCCGGCCCGGCTACGGCCACTGACCCCGTGGGAGACGTCTTCCAGCTGGAACCGAGGGCTCCTGAGGCACGGGGGAGGCGGGTTCCCCCCGCTGCCGGTCCCGCTCCCGCTCCCCATCCCCGCGGGGAAGGCTTGTCTGGGCTGCTCTCTCTGGCACGGAGTCGCTCATTGCAGCGCCCATCACCGCAGCGCCGGCGCTTGGGCACCTTCCAGCCGCTGAACGCGCTCCCAGCCCGGGTCACTGCCGGCGCCGAACCCCCGCCCGCTGGGAGCACCGGCACCCGAACCGGGACCCCTCCCGGGACCCCCGCCCGCCGCCCGTGTCGGGCCGCGCCCCCGCCGCTCCTCCCGGGCACAGAGAGCAGCCACCGCCGGGGACACCGGGCCGGTCCCGCAGCGACGGGGCTGCCCCTGCCCGCTCCGACCACTGCCGTGACCGCTCCCGGCCGCGATCGCGATCCCGGTCCCGACCCCAGTCGGTGCCGGTGCCGGTCCGGCCCGTCCTTACCGTGGCGGCGCCGCGCACCGCGGCCAGCGCCGGGAGCAGGAGCGCGGGGAGCAGCAGCGCCCGCATGGCGAGAGCGGCGGTGACCGCCCGCACCGAGCGCCGCTCCGCCCGGCCCGGCCCGGCCCGTCCCGTCCCGGCGGCGGGGAGGAGCCGCCCGTCCCGTCCGCCCGTCCGTCCCGCCCCGCCCCGTCCCGTCCCGCCGGCGGCACCGGCCTCAGCAGCGGCGCGGGGGCGGCGCGTTCCCCCGGGTGGAGCCGGCCGTGCCCGCCCCGGGGCTGCCGCCGCACCGGGGCTGCCGGTGCCCCGTGCGGGGCTGCTGGTCCCTCCCCGGGCTGGCCGGTCCCCCCCTCTGAGCAGGAGGCGGTGTCCCCGGCCCGGACCCCCGCCGGGGCTGTGCGCTTTCCCCAGGCTATGCCCCGTGCCCGGTTTCGCCCCTCTCGCGGTGCCCCGTGCCCGGTGCCCGGTTCCCCTCTCCCGGTGCCGCGGGCAGCGCTCGGGGCTCGGGGCTCGGCCGCCGGGTGCCCCCTGGCGCCCCGCCGCTCCCGGTGCACCGGCCGGGGCAGCCCGCGGGGCGGGGCGGGGCGGGGGCGCGGGGCGGGCCGGGGGCGCGGCCGTCGGGGCCGGGCCCGGCTCCCCGCGGGCGGCGCTCGGACTACGGCTCCCGTGGTGCCCCGGGGGGGCGGGGCGCGGCCGGCCCGGCCGAGCGCGGCGCGGCCCTGGCTGTCAGCAGCGCCCGAGCGGCCATGGGGCAGCGCGGCCGCCGGGGCCGCTGAGACCGCCGAGCCCCGGCCCGGCCCGGCGCGGCCCCGGCGCCGCCATGGAGCTGGAGCCGCCCGCGGAGCTGCCGGAGCCCCGCGCCGCCAGCAAGGGGCCGCCCCGCAGCGGTGAGTGCAGAGCGAGGGGTCCGGGCGGGCCGGGGTTCGGGGCCGGCGGTACCGGGGGCTCCGCCTGCCCGATGCGGGCCCGCAACTTTCCGCGGCCGCGGGGCGCAACAAAGGGCCGTGCCCGCCCTGCCCGGTGCCCGGTGCCCGGGCTGGGGCCGGGACCCGCTCGGGGACACGCGGGGGTCGCCGCCCGCAGCGGTGCCCGGGGCCGGGGCGGCGTGCCCCGCGGATCTCACCCGCCCCGCAGGAATCGCCTTTGCCCCGGTGCTCCGGGGCCCGCGGGGAGCGTGCGGCGGAGCGGGGCCGCTGCCGGCTCGGGCCGGGCGCGCCGGGGCTGCCCCGGTCCCGGTACCGGCGCCGTGTCCCGGCCGTGCCCCGCGGCTGCTCCCGGTGCCCCGCGGGTGCCTCGGCTCAGCCCCGGAGCCGGTCCCTGCCCGGGTTTATGGGCACCATTTGGGACCCTTTTACACTTCCCGTATGCAGATGCCGCATCTGCACTTGAATGTCCCTGCCAATTTTTATGGTTTACAATTGCATTTTACCATCTTAAGGTACTCGGGTTCTCTACAAAGGGTTTGCTCAGACAAAAGAGGCTTTTTATCAGCAGCATCCTCGGTTTTCGAGATACGGGCGGTACCGAGGGATAGGCGGTGTGGGAACGGCAGAAATGGGCGCTGCTGTAAGCGCCCCGATGTGTAACGTTGAGTTGTCCCTGGAAGCGCTTTATTCCTCCTCGCTTAATTAGATGTCCAATTGGATGAAAGACACTTAATACTCTTAGATACTTTAATAACACTCTAATAACACTCTTAATGCTTTAATATAGCCTTAATACTTTTTGAACTTTCTGATTTAATTTGTGAAGTGTCTGTTGCTTTGGAGTCCCTAAGAGTACAACAATATTAATGCCTTGTCCGCATTTGCTATTTTTCCCAGAGCCCAGAGATGTGGGATTTTGAGGGAAATCTCTTTTGATTAATTAGATTAGGTGTAAGAGTTTTTTGCGTAGCTGTTTCTTGTGACAGATGTACCTGTGGCTGTGGTTAGTCTTTTGAATGGGTGATGTAACAACCTTTTGCTACTTTGCCTTCAAAAATGTGAAATACTGCTGCGGTGTTGAGACATTGCTTGACCTTCAGTCTTTCTAAAGCCTCTGGGGGAGGAGCAGGAAAGATTGGGTTGTTAATTCATGGTTTTATAAAATACCTGCAAATGATAATGGCAAGCAAAGACACTGAATATTTCGTTTTCTTAAGAAAGATTCATAGTGCTTCTGATACCTTGAGGAACAGCATCTTAACAAAACCAGTGGAAATTGTATGAGGACAGAGGTATAAAAATCAGATTGTATTCTTGGTGTTAAAATGTTAATGTTAAAATCATTAATGAACTTAAGCTGTGCACGTGGCTTCTGTGTTAACCCAGAGTAAACTGCTGCAAGTTTATTGGCGCCTTCAGTGAGAGAAGCCTCAGGATAACTTTGAAATGCAGGGTGTAGTTTTATTTCAGCAGTTACAGGCAATTGCAGCCTCATTATTGGAGGGGACACTTGACGTTCTTAGAATACAAGATGATGGTTTTCCCTTGCCAATTTGAGTACTTCCTCTTCCATGTAAGAAATGTATTTTGTCATTGAGCAAATCAATAGCAACGCATAAAACCAGTTTTTTTTAAAAGCAATTTCATTAAGGCATTCATTTTTCCTGCAGTAGTAGCAATTATTTCTCAACAGGGTCCCATTTAAGATCAGTCTTGCTATAGCTTCAGTTGGCATCTTTTTCCTCTGTGAGTGAGATACGATGGCTTTTACACAGTTTTAATTATTTAATGTCTTAGCTAAAATAGGGACACAACAGATTAGCTGGAATTAAGGTAGCTTTGGACACTTTGTTGTGTGCTGTGGTCTTGGAAGACAGATTTATCAGGAAACTAAACAGAAAACTTGAATTTTGTGTTCCCATAAAACTATTAGAGTTTCAGATGGGCAGATTACTGATCTGGATAAACTTCATACCAGAGAAGAGAGGAAAGTTGTCAGAGCACAAAGAATGTAAGGTTTTCAAAGAAAAGTCCCTTTGCCTGCATCCCTTCCCTTTTCCGCAGCATTCCCAAACTTTACTGGCACACACTGACATTTTTAGTGGTTCTTTATGCTTGGTTGCTTTGCATCTGATGAGATAAGCCTTTGCTTAACAAAGACTATTTCATTGATATAGTTGGGTCTTAGTTTACTTGCTATAAACATTTCTTTGAAGATTTAGGAAGAAAAACAAATGGAGTTGTCGAATGGCAATGCTGCTGAAGTCAAATGTCTCTGAATAAACAAGAAGCTACAGTGTTATTTCAGCTCAGTGTTGGCTTGTTGAATGTGGATGTCTCTTGCTTTTGTAAATAATAATAGTTCAGAACCCTATGCATTATTTTCTTGTGGTGGGAAGTGAAAGACATGTAATTTAGGAAAAGCTTAACTCCTTTGTTTGATTTGATGGTAAAGATGGAAAAATACCTCTTGGTATAAAGTTGGAATTTGGTATTGATGGCTTCTGTAGATCATTAATCAGGAAAATGGGTTTATGCATGCCTTTTTGTGCTGAGCAGGACCAGTGCTGTATGTTGAGCAGATGCAGGGTTTGATGTGACACTGCAGCAACAAGATTTTTTCCCTGCTTTGCTATAAAACAATTTAAAGGTATTGAATTATAGAAAATGAGGGAACTTTCCCATCTGGGAGACTAATTCTTGGTTGTTGGGAAGCAATAGCTGTCTTTCTGTCCTGCCTCTGGCAAGTCCTTTGTGGGATTTCTTTTTTTGGTGGGGAAAATGTGTGTGTGTGTGCCAGTGGTTTATTGAATTACTGTTCAACTTCTCCGTGGTAGAGCTTTGAACAGATGCATTTACACCAGGATTCTGTGAGAATGGGAGCACAGTTTATCCTGTTGATAAACTGCCTATTTAAATAAAGCCTTCAGCAGTGTAATCTGGTAATTCTAATTAAGTCATTTACATAGGGAATTGGCCCAGGGTTTCATCAGATGGCTGCTGGGGAGCTGAAATGCATTCTTTCCCTCCAGCTGTATTAAACCAACCTTTTGATCCTGTCCTTTTTTAGCCTTTAAGCCAAAGTGGTTATCACTGTGCAGAGTTAATTGAGAAAGGGAAGTTGGGGGACAAGGGGACCCTTCGAGCTTTAGCTTTGGTCTTAATTATTACACTTCTAATTACATAATTAGAAGACTTTCAGATTTTGTGTGTTGATAAAAATGATTCTGTACAGGTTTTGTTAGAAAGAGGAAATACTCCACGGAGAGGCTGGCTTCAGTGAAGTTCTTTATTGGTAAATGATTGCCCATAACTTATCTTGGGAGCAGTATAAGCCTGGGGTATCTGAGTTCTCCCTCACTTTGATAAGGAGGTTTCATTTACCCAGGGTGGACCTGCGTCCTTCAGAGAGCACAAGTTACATGGCCACCTTCCATTGCCCAATCATCCCAGCTGTGGGCTTGTAGAGGTGGGGAAATTTAAACTTAGGGAAATGTCTGCTCAGTGTGAAAGATTCATTTTTTAAGCTTTTTTTTTCTTTTTTTTTAAACAAATGCCAGACTGACTGCAAATTGCTGTGATGTCCTTGTCTGGAAATACCTCCCTGCTGAAACTTGAGGGGGAGCCTTCAGTAGATTTTGTGGGAACCTGATCTGGACTGTGATGTCCCTCAGACAAATTCTCCTGTTGGACAGAGGCTCTGCAGCTGTTCCTGCAGGAAATGTGGGTGCAGTGTCTGCCCTGTCCCCAGCCCGCAGGTGCTGTGCCCCTGGGCTGTGCCTGAGCACAGGGCTCCTGGCAATGCAGGGTTTATTCTGATTAGCTGCTGCCCAGCAGCCCAGGGTTTTACCCGTGGGAATTGCTGCAGAGCCCTCAGGTCCTCAGTCCAGGGGATTGAATGATGGCTGTCGTGGTTGTAGTAAAAATTTGGAATGATGGCTGTCATGGTTGTAGTAAAAATTTGTAAAAGGACTCCGAGTCTCTGAAAGTTCTGCCAAACACCAGCTTGTCCTCCAAAAGTCTCTTCATTCAGTCTCACAGCTGTAGCTTTATGTTGTTTGGCAATACTTACAAGGAATTATTCCTAAGTATGTTGTTTCAGATGTCTTGTGAGTGCTTTTGCCAGGAGGCTCTCCATCCCCTGCCTGTTTTATCAGCAGTGCTGAGGAAATGCCCTTTCTGTGGGTCACAAGCAGGGCTGTTCTTACCTGTACATTTACTGTGCCCTGGTGGTCCAGAACTGAAGGGAGCTGAGGAGAGGTGCCACTGTTGGGTACCAGTTTGCTGCTGTGCCAGGCTCAGGGAGTGCCTGCTCAGTCCCTCCTGTTTGCTGCTGCTTTGTGAAGTTTTCTTTGCCCAGTTCTGTTTTCCTGCTTACCTGGCACTGCCAGCTGGGTCCCTCACCTTAACACTTGAGCTGACCTTTTGTATTTCACTTGGATTTACATAAGGGCTCTGCTCAGTGAACTGTCCCTATCACAGGATGATATCCATAAAAATGACACTTCCTAGTCTTGAAAAAAATCCCCAGGCCCATTGGAGACATGTGAAAAGGACACCCAGCAGGAAGAGAGGCCCATGGCCTGAAATATTCATCAATCATTTTCCTGGCACCAGGAAACCAATCAACTCTTCTAAGGGGAGAGAGCAATCAATCACACGATGTGGGAAACAGGGATTGCTGGCCCTGCCAGAAATGTCCCTTCATGGGGACAGAGGGAAGGGGCTGTGTTGCTCCTTACTCACAAGTGGTAACTTACACCCAGCTTTTGTAAGAGGCAATCTGTGCACACCGTGGGCTGTGCTGCATCACTGCTCCAGGTTTTGTTTTCAGTAATGCTGAGTTGTTTTCTCCTTAGATTTTTTAAATTTACCTTTTTTCTGTAGCTGGTAGGCGAAGAGTTTGTTTCCTGTTCCCAGACCTCTGTGTTCTGAGGTGGCAGGTCCAGCAGCAGCATGTTTTTACCTAGAAGATCAGAATTTTAAAATTTTGCTCTTTTTTTCATGAAACAACATAAGCTTGAAACAGCTTCTATTGGAAACTGGTACTGGGGAAGAAGTGCATCTCTGGGTGTTTGACCTCTTCCTCTGTCTTTGGGTTATGCTTAAAGAAGTATCTGTACATTGCCCAATAATAAATGAACTCGAGTTGTCAACATCTGTAGGATATTTTATTGTAGGATAGGGATTGTTTGAATTCCAGTAAGAGTTCAAATAATAATATGAAATTCAAATAAGAAATACTACAAAATATTCTAGTAAGCTGCTTTAAATTGGACCAAGAGACCTGTTTGTAGCTTTCTTTTTCCTATGAAAACCTCTGCAATAGTTGCTACATAAGAAATGCCACAATCGTGGCAAAGTAGTTGGCAGTGCCACAGCCTTTCTCATCCCCTTCAGCCCAGCAGACCATGCTGGGATGGTTTTTCCTGGGGAGAGTGAGATGTTTCAGGCGTGCCCACGGTTCCTGGCTGGGTGGGGTGCAGGGGGAGCAGCCCTACCCACCACTGCCCAAGCAGAACGCCACCATCTGCGGAGCACCCAAAGGAAGGACGCAAACAGATCCCCTGTAGCAATGTATGTAACAATTATTTTAGAATTGTAAAACTTGTAATCATGTCTTCCAACATGGATTTTAACAAAGACAAAACCGTGCACAGTCTTTTCATGGAAATCAGCAAAACATGAACTGCTGTATTATTTAAGTTAGATTAAAAGTCAATTACGATTCAGATTGTTCTTCAGAGCAGCAGTGTATACTAAATTCAATCAAAATTAATTTCTCATTGAAAAGATTAGGAGCCTTCTCTTTGGAAATGTTGATATTTTTCTGCATTGAAGGTAATTTTCTAGTACAAGTGGAGACAAATATCCAAATGTCAGGAAGGATGTTTCTATTCTGAACAGCGTTTTTCTGTCTGTCAGTTTCTATGTGCTTTCTAAGATGCTTAGATGTGTTACCACAATGAAAAGCTGCTAAGAGATGCGGCATCCTGCAAAATGAGATTACAGCAATAGGCAGATGTGGCTGGCATGAGCCCCAAGGAGAAAGGGAAGTGTTTCTGGAATGGCAAGCAGCAGGAGCTAATGCGGTTTGCAAACATGGGAGACAGTGGCACAGAGGTAGGTGGGGAGAAAGAATCCAATTTCCCTTGATTCCTGCCATCGGTAATCCCTGTCCCTGGGAGGCCAAATGCTCCGTGTGAGCCTCTCAGTGCAGCCAAACCCGGGATGCTGCTCTGATTGCTGCACTGAATGAGCAGGGATGGGTGAGAGGGGAGTGCTGGGGGCTCTGAGTGCTGCACTGCACGGGCAGGATGCTGCAGTCAGTGATGGGAGGGAACCCTGAACTCTCAAGGACTGGGCACTTACTGCAGCCACAGCCGTGTCCAGGTGGCCTCACAAAGATGGGGGCCACACCCATCTCTGTTCAGGTGTCCAGGTAAAGGGGTGCTTCCAACCCAGTGCACTTGCCTCTGGGAATGCTGCCCAATCTGCAACATGATTTCTGCCATGTTCTGTACATCATCACATGCTGTTATTTATCAGGAGATCAGTATTGTTCTGCGTTGATGTTAACTCCTCAAAAAAATAGCATCTCTTGTATAATGTCAGTCAATTCTGGCTTTTTAATGTAGGTAATTCTGGTGAACTCTAGATGGATTTTGCTGAAGTGGTATTCCTTATGTTGGCCAACACTTTATCAGCTATCAAAAAGTCAATAAAGAATTTCCCCAGATTTACAGACTGATTATGCAATTGATCTTTCAATATTGGAGTAGGCTGGGCTGCCTGGTGGCAAAACCCTCATAAACCAAAATGTCCTCCAGGTAGAGAAGATGCAAAAATCTCCTGCCCAGGGACAAAGGCAGTGTGCTTGTGGGCTGGGGTGCTGAGAGGCACTGCTTGTGAAACAGAGACATGATCACCTTCTAGGACAGGCTTTTTTCTTCATCACTATAATTTTTCTAAAAAGTGTTGGTGCTTGACTGTGTTTTCCCTTTTGGTAGTCTAAAAGTCTGAAATAAGATGCCAGATGTATATGAGTCCCTTTGGAGGAGTGAGCTGGCTGAGAGCTGCCCTGAATTTTGCTGTTATCACTCTCTGGCTGGGGGTACTCCCTCCACAGCACCCCATCTCCAGGGGCAGAGCCTGCTGAACCTCCCAGCAGCTTTCCAAAGAGCACTGTGCCTTGTCCCAGAAATCCCAGAGGCTCTGGAAACCCAGCCCATAAGGCATGTGGTAATGCTGATAGCACAGCAAGATGCATCTCCTTTCTGCTTTGGTTGTTGTGCCTCAGGAGGCACGTCAGGAATCCTGTGACTTTTGATGGCATCAATAAATCAGATAGCATGCTGACAGAATTTTACTGGAATGTAAACAGGCATTCAAAATAACAATGTTTGTAGAGACTTCATTGAGGAATACAGGAGTGCAGGTACATGGAAGATGCATGGCTGGGTAGGTTTCCTTTCAGTTCTGTTGGTAAGCAGGAACTGGGACTGTGTTCCATGTAAATGAAAATAAGTAAAAATATTTAGCAGGAGATGACCTTATTTCCCACTCCTCTCTGCAAACAGTGTGTGTTCTCAGTGCTGAGGTGAGACAAGCTCTAGCCAATGTAGGGGAAAGGGGAGGAATGTCTCTGTATAGTAAAATTGAGCTGATAAGGGATAACGAATCACCTTCAGCTCAGCTCTGCTGAGTCGTAGCTGCTCTGGGGAACTGCAGGCTGCTCAGCCTCGTCTCAGCCCTCAGTGGGAAGGGTATGGAGCAAATCCTCCCAAAAGGCACTTGAAGGACAGAAGGTAGTTGGGAACATTCACTGTGGGTTTACCAAGGGTAAAGATCATGCCTGAGCAACCTCATTGCTTCTGTGATGGGATGGCTGGATCCATGCATGAGGAGAGAGTAATTCTGTCATTAACCTTAGCTTAGGCAGGCTTCTGATGCAGTCTCCCATGTCATCCTAGCAGGCAGTTTGGGTGCAAACCTGGGCTCTTTTGTTCATTTGAGTTCAAGCACTAACTGGTGGCCATTAAGCTGTGACTGTCCTTGTGAGTCATTGTTGGGACCAACACTACTGAGCAACTTCATCAAGCATCAGGATAATATTGATTGAAACTTCAAAGTTAGACACAGCCATCAAGTCCTGCACCTGGATAAGCCATGGAATGGTGCAGGCTGGGCCTGGGGTCCTGGAGAACCCCACAGCCGGGTCAGGCTGGGCTTGTGAGAGCTCACGGCCGTGAGGCTGCCTTGTGTGGGACATGGCAGAGTCACCTCTGGAGCGTCCTGTCCCACACACGTGTCCTGCCTGCAGCCCCACAAGCAGCGCTGGGCTGGGCCACACAGATCCCGTGTGTGGCTGATCCTGGGCACGGTGGCACTGCCTGAGGCAGCACCTTCTGCTCCTTCCCACCCTGGCAATCCCTGAGTGCTCAGGGTGCCCCGTGCCGCCCGCCCCGTGTCACCTGCCCCGTGCCGCCCGCCCCGTGCCACCTACCCTGTGCCACCCGCCCCGTGCCGCCTGCCCCGTGCCGCCTGCCCCGTGCCACCCGCCCCGTGCCACCCGCCCCGTGTCACCCACCCCGTGCCACCCGCCCCGTGCCACCTGCTGAGCTCCTCCATGCTGGGGAGGGGGCACCACAGCTCATCCTCAGAGTCCAGTGCTGAGTCCAGGGTCAGGCTAAGTTCATTTCTAGGAGTAGCCCATATACTCCTTCAATTAGCATGGACAGGGACAAGGGCAGGCAGAGGTCAAGAGAAGTTCAAAATGGCATCATCTCTTTTTGCTGGTGTTCCCAAAGGTTCCTGAGCCTGCAAAGCTCTCCAGTGTGTTTACCAGACCACTGGAAAAGCCAAAGAACAAGGCCTGGCTTGATACAAGGGAAGTTAGAAATCGAGGGGTTGAGAATAGGTAGCACTGTTGCTTAAAACAGGAGAAATAATTGAGTTATGTTGTGGTGGAAAATTAGGCTGTAAAGTGAAAAACACTTAAAAAGAAACCCTGTTGTTTCAAGGGAGCTTTTTGCTCTGATTCCTGCTCAGCAAAGAGGGGTACCCCAATAAAGGTCATCAGCTTCATGAGCTGAATTATTAATTCCTTTCATACCACTCAGGGCTTGTAAACAGTGTGTAATACAGGAAAACAATTGGCACTGTTCACTGAGTGGGCAGAGAGGTCAGGAGGTAAATACTTGTATTGGCAGCAGCAGCTCTTCAGAGCTGAGCAGACTTCGGTCCTTTTCTTCTTTTAGAGCAATCCACTTTCCAGAATCTTAGCCTGGTTGTTAGTCCCTATCTCCTCTCCCTTGGATGAACTGTTTTTAGGAATTTAATGGATTACATATAATAGTGAAGATAAAAAGGGCTGGAGGGAAGGGTGGGGGATTATGGGTAAGAGAGCAAACCAGCATTGCCATGTTTCATAAACAGCTGTGTTTTTACACAGAGAGAAATTTTTAAATCCATCTATTCAAGGCCAGGTGTGGAATAAGCAGTTGTGCTTCTGCGTACTTAGAATAAAATCCAAGTGTGATTTTGAGATTAATATGTTGTAAATACCAGTAGTAGCACAAGCCCAGAAATGCTGATGTGTTGCTGCCCTTGGATGGCACAGCTGTGCCATGTTCCTGCAGGGGCTGTGGGATTGCTGGGTTCCAGCAGCACAGGGCATTGAGGGGATTGTGACCCCAAACTTGAGCAGCTGGGGGTGGTGAGCATGGTGAACATACTGCAAACAGCCAGTAAAACACAGAATTTCCAAGTACGGCTGGGAAATAGTTACTTTTTGTTGTTTGCAGCCAGTAACGTGGCATTACAGTGAACAATCTAAAATTTCACTTGGAGAATGTGTGCTGCCTCTCTCTAAACACTTCCCACTCAGAAACCTCCCTTCAGAAGGCACATGCATGATTGAGTTGCTCTCTGGGTGACACCTGATGAGCCACCGCAGATGCTGGCAGGTGTAGCTTACTGCCCTGAGTGCCTCTGCCCTCGCAGCAGCTCTCGGTGCCTGCCCTGTGCCATCTGGCCAGGGCTGGGCACTGACCCCTGTGCCAGAGCAGCAGGTAACCTCGCAGGGACCATCTGCTGGGCTGCTGCCCTCCCTCAGCCTGCTGAGACCTCTGTGCTCAGGGCTCACTCTGCACCACCCTCCAAAGAGGCAGAGCGACCTCAGCCTGCACTTACTGCTTGCCTTACCTTGGATGTGTGTGAGAGCATACGTAGCCTTCAACAGGCAAAGGACAAAACTCTCTCCAGGAACCTGAAATGGCTGTACTACATATGAAGAATATTTTTTTTTTAATTTACAAAACATGTACAGTATATGGCTAGCTAGTTCCTAAATTAGGGAGACTGTAGTATTAAGGTGGAAAATAGGAAGATGCAAAATAATTTTTCTTCTCTGAGCACATCAGAGACTGTGCAGTGTAATGCAGAGGCTGTTGGGAGGTCTGCAGCCAGCAGGTCACATGCAGCTTTCTGAGCACTGCTGCAGGAGCCAGGCAAGATGATAAATTCATGTGTAGGTGTTCTAGGAGTAAATGCCTTGGTAATCCAGTGGGGAGTAGGACAGGAACAAGCCAGGGCATTGCTGAATAAATCTGTAATTGTGTTTGCTGCTTTTCCATGGCTGGTGTTTAACACGATGAACCAAAGCTGCTGCTTTGAGTAGCTACACCGAGGAGGCTCGCGGTGGTATGGAAGGGTGGCAGCAGGATTTAGTCAGTGTGGTGCAGTGTCTGCTCTCACGTTCTGTAAAAATGGTCTGCTGAAGTGTTTACTTTTGTTTGTGGTTTGCCTAATTAGAGCAGAACTTTGCACTTCCAGTGTAAACAGTGGTCCTCAGGGAACTGCCTGCTGCCCCAGAAATGGGAATTGCAAGAATGTGAAAGGCAGGATTTGGGCTGGCAGCAAAGCCTGTTCTGTGGTTAGGAATGCAAACTTGTAGTGTGCATTTATTGGGTCTTGGAGCTAAACAAGAGTTACAGAATATATAATTATGTGAGACCTAGCAGCACCAAAATCACAGAGATGGAGACTGAGCTTGGCTTGGGTGTTGGTGGTGATGTGCTGAGAGGGGCTGTGGTCTTTTGGGAGAGATCAAGCCCAAAGAATGCATCTTGGCTTTGCCTAATCTTGGGTTAAAACTGACCCTGTTAGTGCAAGATGGTTTTCTCCTGGTTTGAGTCCTGGGGAGGTGGATCCTTTCCAAAACACAGAGGGCAGTCTGGCATTTGTTTTTGATCACGTTCTGACTTTGAGGGTTTTCACTGGCAGACACAGGCAGGAAGTTCTGTTTCTTCTTTCAGCTGCTAGAAAATAAAGCTTTGGAGTGTCTTGTGCTTAAAGACACTTGTTTCTGATGCTGCTCCAGATCAAATTCCAGCAGCTTGCCAGCCTTTGGAAGAGGATCTCTCTTCTGATCAGGAATCTTTTGAAGGTTCACTGGCCACAGATGGGAGATCATCATGTCCTTTCATTCCACAGTAATGCTCTGCATACAGTTTAAACCTGGTGTAATTTAGACTTTCTTTGTGCTGGAAGTTGCTCTGAATTGATATTCTCAAACCATCACAAGTTATAAATTACTAATATGACTGCTGAGAAAAGTAGATCTATAGATAATGTGTATGACAGAAATACCGTGAGAGGGGGAGGCTGATGCTGTTGAAATTACCTGCTCCTCAGAGCACCTTCCTCGGGTGACTGAAGACACACGTATTCAATTTCAGAGTAAATGAAAGTTTTCAAAGTAAAACCTTCTCAGTAACATGCACATCACATCTTTCTCATTTTCACTTTCCCATTAGCTGCAGATGTGGAGCAGATGAGTTCCTCCTCTCCTGTCCTCCCTGTGAACTCCGTGGGCAGTAAGTACCCCTTTTCTTGCCATGTGGGACGGGGTAGAATTTCTCATTCTGAGGTAATCCAGAGATGTGAATTGATACTCCATGGTAGAGACTTGGAGAAGTTTTACAGCTGATGCTTGTTCATGGAAGTGGGAATTCCCATAGCTGAGAGCTGATGAGGTATTTCTCACTAAAGTAGCACAGACCAGGTCTGTACATCACTATTTACTCTAGCAGAATGCAGGCTGTGTAAGACCTGTTGCCACCAGAGATATCTCTGCGAAGGAGATGCCTGCATGAGTGATAGAAACCCCTGAGGTGATGTAAATTATGTTGACATGGGAGTCTTTTTCTGTTTCATTCTGACACTTGAAAATCTATAGCCTGACATTTCTCATAAAACTGAGAGCAGCTGGTGCAATCCTCCTCAATTTCAGGGTAATTCTGGGCCTGTAACTTTTTGAGACTTTGGAAACCTGAGGTGCTGGACACCTAAAAAAGGAGGAATTCAGAATTCCTTCTTAACACTCCATCTAGTGGCATTTGCTGTGCGGAGGGAGCAGTCGGTGGGAATCCACTAGATGGCAACAGGCCCTTGTCAGACTGGTGGGACTGGGAAACCGTGTCCTTCACAGGGCTGAGCGCCCCTCATTGAGAGCAACTTTTCATCTCATTGTTTGGGAACTCTGCGGATTGTCAAATGTGGCAGACTTTGAACTGGCAGCTCGTTTCAAAGTAATGCTCAGATGTTCACAACTGCTAAAAGCCTCCCAGAGCCAGGACGTGGTCCCTTCCACGTGCCTTTGTGCTGGTGGACTTGCACTGACTTTTATTGGAGAACTGTGGTTCCTGTGTGATGGGAGTGAGAATCTGGTTCCTTCCTTTATAGCGAGAGCAGCCCTGTGGAGTGCTCTGAGCTCTGAACATGTCTGCAGTTATTTGCCTGGTGATTAATAAAACACATCTTTGTTGGTATCTAGCTACGTTTTCATGCAGTTTATCACTTTTATATGGAAACAGGTAATTTCACATGCATATGTAGAATAATTTGTCATCTAGAGACATGTACAGTTTGTGATGATATATTGGCTAATACTCTATTGAACCTTTGTGGCCTGATACAGCTCAAATTTACTCTTGTGCATTGACAGGTATTAAAACATAACTAAATTTCCCATAGTATTCTCCCAGCAGAATGTATCAGCACAAAAAGAGCAGGGCTGTCCAACATGAGCTGACCCTCCTTCCCCCCTTAAATAACTGTGTGTTAGTGCCAGTGTGCATTTGTCTAGCTGCAGCTTTCATGTCTGTTATCTTTTGCTAAAATGAAAAATGCTTGTCTGTTCCCTATGAAGATATTTATATAAACTTTTGATAAACTAAATAAACCGAGCTCCTCGAGTTCTTTTGATGTCTCCCTGTCTCTCGATCACAGCTCAGCGCTGGTGGCCCCTGCTCAGTCAGGACCATGGGCCAGCCCCCGTGGCCTCTGCCGGGGATGGGTGAGCCCTGGAGCTCCTGCTGGGCAGGTCCCCAGTGTCCCCAGCCCAGCTGTCCCCTGCCTGTGGTGGCAGCACCGAGCGTGCTGTGCTCAGTGTCACCCTGATGTGCTCTGGGCAGCAAACAGTTGCTGACACAAACATCTGAAGCTTCCCAAGCATGGATTTAAAAACATTCTGAACGTGCCTGTCTTTCCTTAGTTTTTTCCCTTGCTGTCTTCCTTACCAAAATTAAAGCAAAAAAAAAAAAAAATTCTGGAGGATTTTTTACAGCTAAGTAGGAACCCAAATTTTAATCCTATTTGTACATGCAGAGCATTTGAGAAGTGTGGAATGTGTGCTCAAGCCTTTGGCTTGTCGTGCATTGGCAAACTGGGGTAATGGCCCCTTTACTGTAATTTCCCCTGTTTGTGTGAAATGTCTTATTCAGAGTAATTGCAGTGAATTATTTTCACGTGTCCCCGCAGTAAAGATGAACACCTCTGTCAGGACTCCTGCATTTTCTACTTTCATGCAGGTATACATGAGGAAAACCAGTTGGCTGAAATGTCTATTTAAAATAACACAAAAGTGCTTTCTTGTGCATCATGTAAGATGTCTCTGGAAAAAATCCAAATTGTGCACTCTCACTTCCGAATGAGTCTGCCAAGCATGCTGAAAATTTTGAGATTTCAAAGGCAGAATGTCAAACTGCATCAAAAATGAGTCATTTGTCTTGTTTTCATAATGTTAAACGATCTGGCAGGCATGCTTTTGGGCTGCTCACTGTTACACTGCTGTGGTAAATTCCCTGTACTTACCCGCGCTGTCGGTGCAAGTGCTCCCTGTGGGCGACTGAAAAGGGCTCTTGGCTATCAGACCCAGGGAGAGGGCAGACTATTCCTAAAATTCCACTTTTGCAAAGTTCAGTCTGTTTGGTGTTGAACTTGGTGGAGCTGTTCCTGTGTAAAATTGAACGAGTTTAAGTCTTTGAACAGAGCAAGCAGATATATTTTGAATATTCACCAGACTGGAGTTTAGAAGTCCTTGGTGAGTTGTTCTGACTTGAGCTGTACAGAGGGACACGGTTCCTGTGGGATAGCAGCACAGCACGTCTGAGCAGGCTCCTTCAGGATAATCCTGAGAGCAGCTGGAGGAGCAAACAAGGCGTAGGAGAAGTGCCTGGAGCCTCTGCTGCCCAGGGATTGACTGACACCAGTGCTGGGCAGAGGGAGATCCACCATCCCTGCTCCGAGTGCCGCGGGGGCACCACAGGAGCCTCCTCTCTTTCCTGCCCACCCTGCCCAGAGACAGGGGCATTTCTGGACAGGGATGTCATGCAGAAATACCTGGAGGGCAGCTGGAGAGGCTGCTCCTGTGTCTCAGGGCAGTGTCAGTCTGTCTGCCATGCAGGGAGGTGTCTGCTCCTCCCTGCACAGCCCCGAGCAGGAAGGTCCCTGCCTGCTCCAGCTCCTCACCTTTCCAGCAGAACTGAAGCTGGCCCTGCCCACCACAGCCCTGAAGAATGTTCTCTGCAGCAGTACCTTAAAGCACTATTTTCTGCTTTGCTTCCTCCCATTCTCACCCCAAAGCCCCACAGTTCAGTCCTTTTTCATCTCTCACTGGGCACTTTGTAGGACCAGTGCTGTTCCATACCTTGGCTCACTCAGGAGGAAGTTTAATTTCCTATAACCTGGTAAAGCAGTAGGTTTATGCTTTACTGATAGATTTACCAATTGGGTGACACTTTTATTAAAACTGAACAAGTTCCTCAACTGTTGTGCTCCTTTAAAATCCCTGTGCATTTCTTAATTAGCACTCAGATCTGCTCATGAGGGAGCTGGATGAGGAATCATGAACTCATGTGGTGGAACAATGGCTCAGTCTTACACAGTTTTGGGAGGCAGAACGTGGACAGGGCATTTCTTTGGCAGAGGTGTCACTTTTCCAGCTGGACAGGCCACCTGGCCGTCAGAGCAGGAGGTCCTTGGGAGAGCAGGAGCTCCTTGGCTGGCTGGTCCGCAGTTTGCATTCATTGATCAGTGAGTTGATAGCAATGAAAACCCACCGACAGCAATGAATGTTGATTGCAGCCATTAGAAGCTGAAGATGCTGAAGATGCCAGGCCATGGCGATGGTGCTTCACTCCAGAGCAGCCCAAGACAAAATTCCCTGGCACGAGCTTTGGGTCTTTCCTTATTCATGGACTCTGCAGTCCCTGGATGGGCAGAACAAGTGCCTGCACCCTTGTTAGGGCTCCTGCTGCCCGAGCCTGCAGTCCTGGGCAGCCAGCTGGGCTGGGGAAGGTTCCACGTGGGTGCCACTGAGGTGCCCAGCCCCTGGTTGGTGTGCCTTGGAAATAAAGGCTGTCTGCTGCCTGCCTGGCTGCAGGGTGACAGCCTGAGCCCTGGCAGTGAGGTGCCAGCCCCTGGTTGGTGTTCCTTTGGAAATAAAGGCTCTTTCCTGGCTTGTCTGGCTGCAGGGTGACAGCCTGAGCCCTGGCAGCAGCTGGAGCTGCCCGGGAGGAGCCGCTCCTCGCCCGGTGAGCAGCTGCTGGAATCAACTGCAGGTTCCTGGGAGCAATGAACGGACATTCCAAAGCTTTCTCCAGCAAAGCTCAAGTTGCCAGCCCAAATGGAATGGTTTCCCTCCTGATCTGGCCTACATTCTGCTATTTTCAATATATACCATGCTCAGATTTGTTTCCAAGTGTCCCATATGGTGTGGATACGTGCCTGCTTTTGTGCTGCCCATACAAAACCTTCCATTGATCTCTTATACTCTGTTCTGCAGAAATTCTGTGCTAGTATAAAGCTTTAATGATTTTTTTTTTAAGAGAAAACAAGCATTTCTTATACACCAATTCACTTTTAGAGAAAGCAGAACTGGAAAAACTCAACCTCTGCAGCTCTTAATATAATCTGTAAATCATGACCTGCTAATGGCAACCACATGTGAAATCTCTGAAGGTTCAGGCTCTCCATTGAACAGAGGGTTTGTGATAAACCTCAAGGTACAGTCAACGGTCGATGGTTTTTTCTAGTTCTCAAACTCACCGACAGCGTTGAATGTTCACTGAAGCTATCCAAAGATGGCTGTGCACATGCACTGGGCAGATTTTCCATGCATATGTTTTCCATAGACTGGCAGTGGAAACACTGCTGAGGACTGCACATTCTTTATTGTGAAGCCTTAAACTGCAAAGTATTTTAATTACGGAATGGAACCTTGAGGACTAATGAATTGCAGAAGTGTAACACTCTTGGTTATGGATGCTGAGTTCACTCAGTATTGCTTAAACCAGCTTTGAATATATTGGAGTTGCAGTTGTGGAAAAGCCTTTCCTCTTGTGGATATACAGGTTCTCAATAGGAGCACTAAGGATGTTTATAATGATTCAGATTTCTTTATAAAGTTCACTTGGAAAAGTTCACCCACAGTGCTAAAACAACAGAAGTGAGAGAAGGGGATCTACTTAGTGGAGTAATAATGTCTGTGTTTCCACAGCTCCTGTCCCTGCTCTTCTTTCCCCTAAAAAGAGGAAAAAGTGGTTTAGTCTCTTTAAATCTCTATATTGCATCTAATTATCTTCACCTTTTCCACTTGGCTTGCATGGTTCCAGAGGGATGACTTATCTGCAGTTTGTTAAAAAGTAAATCTGCTGCTGTATCTGAAATAACTTTGCTGTGAGTGCAGCGGAGCCTACAGAGTCAGGGAGGATAATTTACTGCTTAAATGCTGGAAGCTTGCTTTAAATTCAGAATATTTTCTCTTGTTGCAGGGATCTAACAGTTTCTCTCAGAATATCCTGAGCTGATACATGCAATTTAACAGTAAGTGTATTGTCTACTAAAGTACTCGAAGCAATCTTGCTCAGGAATACAGATTGTAGCCTGCACTTAAACTGATTGATTTTAATGGAATCATTAAACATCAGCTGATACTGAAAATCAAAAGAATTCTCCAAAAATTAGTCTCACCTTTTTCTTGCCATCATTTGGAGTAGGAGCTGGTGGAAAGAACAAAGACAATTTGAATTAATCACAAGCAGTGCTCAGCCTGGAGTGTTAAGCCTCAGGAGTGTCCCAGTGTGAAGGGTGACTACATGTGGTAGGTATAACATAAATCAAGGAAACTCAGTTCAAGTCAAGCATGAAATTTTGGTTTTAACAAACCAAAACAGTGTGTTTATATTTAAATGACATTGTGAGGGAGGCTTTTTTTCTCAATTTACTACTTCTTCCTCCTTTATCCCTCCAGTGACCTTTGAGGTAGGAACTTTCATCTTCTTGTTTCACAATTTCAGAGCCTGAATTTCTACTGTAAGTTAAACTGTACATGTTATTTCTATATCCTGGCTGCACACTCCTTCCCCTTTGCAAAGTTCAAAGCTCTCCATCAGATTTTTTGGACAGAGTCCAAAATGATAAAACAGCTCTCTGGAAACTGTAATGGGCAATATGTGATGGTCTGCATGACCCTCCAACATACCTTCCTTTCTCTCAGACTTCTTTCACCTAGGAAACACTGAAACTAGAGCTGACAGCTGCCACCTCTATTGCAATTCCTAATTATTGTTTTTTGTTGTGAAAAAGCATGAAGTGGACCCTCCCCAGATGCTGACAGGGGTCCCTGAGAGCCACCTCTGTTCTCTGTATGAACACCTTGTGAGCTGGGGTCCCTGAGAGGCCACCAGGCAGGAGGCAGTGCCTGCTGAACGAGACCTTTCCTATGAACGGAAATATTGAACATTGGGAGCACATGGGGGTTTCTTTCAAATTACAGCGGAGAATGGCTTGCTGTATGAAGAAAATGGTTTCCCCAAAATTTGCATACAAACCCTGAAACACAGTGGTTAACCTGTTTGTAAGAGGTAACTGTTCAGGATTGAGTTAATTTGGTGCAGGTTTCTTGTGATCTTTGTATTTATGGGGCCTGAACAATTCTTACACCCTAATCCAATCATTCTACTGGCTCCTCACAATAAGGCTTTTATTTAGCAGGGCAGGAATCACAACAGCACTGCCCTAATGTACCACTAAATAAATTTTACAAATGCATCTGGTAGTAAACCAGCTTCCCTTTTCCTCCCAGCCCTGTGCTGTAGCTGTGGCTCTCATGAGGGAGGTGTGTGACCCCAGTGAAGGAAACTGGGGCCAGGATTGTCCTCAGCACATGACAGAGTCCTCCTGCCTGCCTGGTGCATCCCAGAAATGCCATGTGCAAGCACATTTGCTTTGTCCTGGAACAAGCTTTAATTGTATTATAAAAATGTGTTTTCTTTGTCGAGGTAAATGACTTCAGCAGGGTAAACATGCAAATACCCCTTGGGGAGACAAGAGCATGGAATTGCTGCCAGTAATTTTAGTTATTGCAGTTTTACTGAAATTGGGGTGAGTGTTTAACTAGCAGTGCCATGGCCAAACACTCACATTCAGCAGTCTTCTACAGTGGGCACTGGAGGTTATTTTTAACTGCCCAAAATTCCTTGAGACTACTGCTTGACAAGGCTGGGGGCTACGTAAAACTGGGGGACAAAGTCACCAATGTGCTCCATTTGCCCTTTTAGAGCACAGTGCTGTGGTGATGATCCCAGAGAAAAGAGATGCAGAGCTCTTGTGGGACCTGGGAGAAATGCTGTTAGTACCAGTTTCTATCAGTTTAGGGAGGACTGATCAAGTTCTTTTAATCTCATTCCAAGTTGACAAGCCTGCTTGTGGATGCAGCATACTCTGGACTTTGTGAGGTGTTTGACTTAATACTGAATGACAATTTAAACTGGTATGATACAAATTTGCTGTGGCAAATGTTAAAAGGATTAACAAATGACAAATGGGGAGGTCTAAATGCAATTCCAAGTGGGAACTTGATCCAGTTGGCGCAGCCTTAGAATGACTTGGCCACATCCTAGAGCGTGGCTGTAGGCCTGGGGGAAACACAGTATATCCCATATCAGCAGGTTTGGGGTTTTAGACAGAAGAGTGACACACATTTGGATCTCTGGATAAATCAAGTGCAAGTGAATGCTTTGGTCCATGTTTGGGAACAGGGAATACAGACCATGTGTGAGGACACAGGGCTGGGCCCAGGAACAGTTCTTGCCATGGAGATAATGAACTGCATGTGTGTGCACAATCTGACTCTACTACTGTGCAAACAATGAAATGTTGAACAGCAGCACAGTCTGCTGCATCTGCATCTGGTTCTCCTGAAGCTGCTGAAAGGGTGGATGCTTTAGCCAGTTCTGGCACAGGCTGCCCTGGAGACATCACTGAGCTGAGCAGGTTTCTCTAAGTTTTCAGTGGAGAACAATTAAAGACTGTCACCAGGAAAATCAGGTTCTCTGAGGGAAACCAGAGAAGGTTCAGGAGTTCTGTCCTGTCTCCTGACATCCTGACCTGCACAGCTGAGCCAGTCAGAGCACAGCAACCCTGCCCTGGCTTTGGGAATGGGTCTGCCTTCACAGCAGGCAGCACAACCTTGGCAGCGGGTGCTAGCAGGGAAAAATGGTCTGAGTCTTCAGAAACTCAAGGCACCAACTTGTGTTTCAAGAGCATATGAAGGAGTGGAAAGCTTTTTTGACCTATTGGGATGTGATTTTACAAGAAAATGATACATTCATGCTTGAAAAATGCTAGGCTAAGACTCAGCAAATGATTTCAACTGAAAAGTAAAGTAAAATTATTTTGGTTATGATTTTTTCCCAAATATTTTAAAATAAGGCATTTATGAATGAGCTGCTCTGAATGTTCTTGCAATCTGACATCCCAGCTTGAGTAATGCAATGCCCTGTGGTTTTTTAGGTGCTTCACCAAACCCTTTCTGAGCTATCAAAATGGTGAAATAGATGGAAGCTCCACTTCAGAACTGTCTGTACCTGGCCTGGAACAAAGTGACCTCAGCCCAGGGTGTCTCACTGATGGTGTCGTCATCTCATTTCACAGAACTTCAGAAATTGTCTTTGTTGGGAAAAAACTGCTTTGCATGTCTGGGACCACTACTGAATTGCAGCTGTTGGCTGTAATCAATAAAGCAGTTCTGACTCCTAAAATAAAATCAAACCAGTGGCTAATGGATGTTTGGAGAACGCTACAAGGAGGAGAAGCTTGCATATTTCCTGCTAATCATCTCCTGTCTTCCAGACATTTTTCAACACACAGACTCCTGGAGACAGACTTCTGTGCGTTCAGTCACCAGGAATGCATTTTTCTTTTCATGAATTTGCACAGCTTCCCTGTGAACTTTTATCCCCTGTCTTTTAAGATAACATTTGTTGCCGTGAGGATGATTGGCTGTGTTAGATCCATCACTTTTAATGGAGAGGAATCTCAGGTGTCCTCCTGATGGATTCCTGCAGCTGCACTATGGCTGGGCACATCTAATGCTGGGTAAGCAGCTTTGTGAGATATAAATAACCCTGTCTTCTCTGCTGTATTAAACATGCTCACAGGTCTTCATCACTGAGGACTGTGCTGCTCCAGACCCAGGATGTGCTGCATTTATGGTGGTGGTGAATTTAGGATAAGTGCTTCAGAAGGTCCCCCTGTGCTGACTGCTCTTCTAGGCTGGCAGCTTTGTGTCTGCCAAGATCAAAAGATTTCCCATTAGCTGTGAATTCAGGCATAGTTCCTGTGCCTGTTTTGGGAAGGAGAGAGATGATCCTAACTGCAGATGATTCTGGTACCGAGATTGTTTTCCTCCTTTTAGCTTTTTAGAAATTGCTGGCGGAGCCATCAGTCTGACAGTTTTCACAAAAATCTGTTTCTGTGTGGCAGAGCATTGCCGTGTTGCGCTGAGGTTGGAAGGAGCTGGACCAGTCTTTGCCAGGGCAGGGAGGGCAGGAAGCACCAGTGGTTCTGCTGTTGTCATTGTTTCTGCGTGGATAATGGAGCTGGGTGATGTCAGAGAAGCCTGGCTTTGGAGTGAAGCTCTCCTTGGCTTTGGTGGGCAGTGCATGGGTGGGCTCACCCCAGCACAATGCCTGCTCCTGGATGTGTTTCACAGCAATCACTTCAGTTTTCCCATGTGGGATACTGAATGTGTGCCCAGAACCTGCACTTGTAATGGGCGAACACGGGGAAAATATGGTTCAAAGTAACAGGGAGAAAAATCTGAGGTTCTGTTTTGTTGCGATGGCTTCCTGTGACTTCAGACAGGGACGTGACCCCCATGGAACTGCTGCCATGTGTCCCTGTTCACACACTGATCATACACAACACTAGAAAAATACAGAGTTTTTAAAATATGCAAATTGGGACTTTTATATTTGACTCCCTGTCTGGAATATTAGCAATTCCATATGGATAAAGCTTAGGTTATCTGCTTGGGAAGCAGTATGGATGGAGAAGGATCAAATGGAGGATTTGCTTTTCATAATCATAATGGCTCCTCGTGATTCGTTGATAACTGTCCCTTTGAAGATAATTAGTTCCTGGTTTTCATCTTTATGATCCAGCAATTCTCATCTGATAGACTGCAGGATTTGAAGTTCTTCTCAGAAGAAACACCTGTAAAATCTCACTTTTTGGCTCAGTTTTGGCAATGTGGCACCTCCGGGTCAGTTTTATGCTGCCACCCTGTAAGACTCCATTTCCCAATACACTCACTGCAATAAAGATTTTACTTCCAGTAACTGTATAGAACTGAAGCAAAGAAAATGACATTATGATGACATTGTAATGAGCAGGAAAATGAATCCTCACGTGGCTTTCTCCCCATCCTGGTAAAGGTGATGAGATTTCTCATCCCTTGCCAACGTCTGGCTCAGCTGGAAGCGTGTTATTCTTTCCATGAGCAGCGTCCTCCAGGTGCCACACAGGACAAGTGCCCTGATCTCAGTGACCTCTGCAAGGTCCTGCTCCCATCCTGTGGCCGTGGTCACTCCAGTCAGCCCCAGCAGCACCACCAGGCCTGCATGGACGTGCTCTGGGCTCTCGGGGAGACTCCACACCCTCAGCACGCTCCCACCCACACCACACATGCATTTCCACTGTGTTTCCTTGCTCTTCCCTCCCATTCTCACACCAAATTCATTCAGCCTTGTTTACTGAATGGTGGTCTGAACGTGCAGTGTTGGCTTCAGAGCTTCAGCTGTGTTTCTGTGAAACTTTCCTCCCGCTGTGTGTGCCTCAGCACATCTTGAACTGCTCCTTCAGGTGTTAACATTTAAAATAGAAGTGTCTTCAAAGACTTGTAGAACTAACTGTGATTTGGGGGTAAAAAAAGAGGCGGTCTCTTCTATCTGGTTACCAGGCAAATATTCCTTGGAAGAAAGACTTCCTCCCCCACCTCTTATATATTTAATTTCTTTGCTTTTGCGTGCTTTTAAATATTGGATGGATGTGCATATGACCCCCAGGTGGGCAGGACTCAGCCATTCTTCTCTGAATTATACATTTAGCCTATTTAAATGCAGCCATCATGTGAAACAAAAAGGAGAAAATGTACTTATGTTCATTTAGAAGAATGATCTTTCGATAACGTCACCAAATATTGCAGGGTTTTATCTTGCCTATAAAATAAATTGGTCCCAGTGTGCTGTGAGATGCACATAGAAGTTTGAATATGAAAGTAGTATAAAATTCAGATGAGTTGGTAGAACTGGCTTTAGAATTTTGAAAAAATGGGAACAGATTTCCTAAGATTGCCATGTGAGGGAGGGAGGGACGTACCGCAGGTTTTCATTTGTGAATCTCAACCCATTGGCATATTTTCTCTTCTGGTGCCCTTTCTCCTGATGTTTGATTGTATGACTGACCTTTTGTCCTGGGGTGTGATGAGAGCACAGGTGTTCCAGATGTGCTTTGTGCCCCAGCATGACAAAGCCACAGAGACTGATGATGATGGTAATGCTCAAATTTGCTTGGTGGGCTTTGGATTGCGAGTTCTGCAGTCACTTCAAGATTGTTATAGTTTTTCTGTTACACTGAACTGACTGGTGTTTAGAAAACAGTTTCTAATATTTTAAGAGACACCTCCTTGTCTTCCCTCTCTCAGTGCTTCCACCACCAGCACGGGCTTTGCATGGGCTCTGTTCTAGTAATTGCTTTCTACCGGAACAATTAAGAGCTGTGAGAGGAGAGGAAATTTGGCTAAAATGTTCCAAATGAAAATCTGCTTTTATGTGGTTTCAGAATGACGACCCAGCAAGCATAGGTGGATGTACTGAGGAGTGTCAGATTCAGACAGCACCATCCTTATCCTCAGTAAACAAGAGGGGTTGGGAGGGACATCTGGATCTGGGCAATCCACACCACCTCTCCTCCCAGGGCACCACAAAGCCTCACAGGTACAGACAAACAGCCTCGCTCACATATTTCAGCACTTCCTTCTTTTCCAAAGTAGACTGCAGAAATATTGCATCTACACACTGGTTACTGAAGGCAAAAAAATGAATTAAATAGGGCAAACAAAGCTGGAGCTAAGCTATTATGTATTTCAGACTGCTTAGTATTTGGCATGTGGACCAAATGCTTTAGATTATAAGGCATAAGCCTTTCAGAACCTTAAGTTATTTTAAAATTAAATGGATGACAGGCACAGGTCTGCTGCATGGATTTGATTTTCTTTGTGTCTTAGCAGAAGTAGTAAGCAATGTCTCTAAGTATCTAATAAAGCTATTTTCTGCTATTACAGAAAGGTTTGTTATGAGAAACAGAACTGAGAAAGGATCACATTTTCAATAAAACAAATTGAACAGATTCTCAGAAATCTAGGTCACAGTAACAGATGACCTATACATGGTCCTAGTTTTTGATGCAACTGTCTAATCTGCTCTGAGAGTACTAGCCAGACATCATTCCTAATTGACCTTGATATTCAGTGAACAGAAAGAAAGCTAGAGCCACATGATATTTAAATCTTTAGCAGAAAATAATATATGGCAAACTTGAATGTATTCTGTTTTGTAACTAGGACCTTTTTCATGTGAACCTTGTCTGCAAATGTGTTGATCATCTTAACAGTCTGAATTTGAGGCTCTACTAAAGAGATAAATCTGAGTAGGAAGAGCCAGTCCTCAGAGCCAGTTGCAGGGGAGGGTTTTCTGTACCCCTGCACCCTCTGTACCCTGGCTGCCCATGGGCTCCCCAGGCTCCTCAGAGGGTGAGGGCTCTCTCCTGGCCTGCTCTGGTGGCTCCAGCAGCAGCCCCGGGGTACCCAGCCCTGCTTATGTAAACGGAGCTGCTGCCACTCCAGGGCACTGGCGTGCGTGCAGCTGGAAATGTGAATGTGGGAGACTGGGAATTGCAGAGCCTGGTGAAACCCTGGCCACTTCTGCTCCCAGACCTGATGAATCCTTTCTGTTCATGACCCCAGACTCAAGATGTAGCACTGTTTACAGAGGCACTGTGGACTTGTACAAGGGAACAGAGGGATGGATGTGTGCTCTGATGCTCAAGTAATGTGTGCTCAGAGCTTGGAAAAAGCCAAGTAGGAAAGCCTTGCATACTCATATGACAAGGTATTTTCCAAGAGAACTATAAACTGATTTGATTACCGAAATGAGAATCAGTAAATGTATTGACAGAATTTTGGGGAATGATGCCGTGCTGGACTCAGTGTGTTCCAATGCACTGGATCAGCAGTGCCTGTGCCATGGCTGGGCTCACCCTGCCTGGGCTGGAGCCACCAGGGCACACAGCCCCTGTCCCCAGTAATGGAGCCACCAGGGCACACAGCCCCTGTGCTGGAGCCACCAGGGCACACAGCCCCTGTCCCCAGGGCTGGAGCCACCAGGGCACACAGCCCCTGTCCCCAGTGCTGGAGCCACCAGGGCACACAGCCCCTGTCCCCTGCCAGGGCTGGAGCCACCAGGGCACACAGCCCCTGTCCCCAGTAATGGAGCCACCAGGGCACACAGCCCCTGTCCCCAGTGCTGGAGCCACCAGGGCACACAGCCCCTGTCCCCAGGGCTGGAGCCACCAGGGCACACAGCCCCTGTCCCCTGCCAGGGCTGGAGCCACCAGGGCACACAGCCCCTGTCCCCGGGGCTGGAGCAGCTCTGAGCTGGGGGCAGTGCCACGGGGGGACACGTTAACACTCCATGTGCTGCCCGTGCCCACCCATCCCACAGAGCCTGGCCTTTCCCAGGGGAGCACGGGGTGACCTCAGGGCTGAGCAGCCCTGGTGGTGCTGCAAACCCAAACTGTGCAGATCCCAAAGCTGCTGTGGTGCAAAGCAGAACTCCCATTCCCAGGCTTCCTGCAATATTCATTCCCACACAATTAACTGCTAATGCGGGAGGGTTCCTGGGTTTGAGATGCAGCACTCAGCACTCAGAAATGTGCAGTTTTACCCAGGTCACTGCTGGCAGTGGGTTCATTTCTTTGTGTTGTGCAGCAGGGCAGCTGCAGATGGTTTGAGCTGCTCTCAGGGAGGGCAGCAATGACTGAAGTCTGTTTGAAAAGGTGATGTCATCCGTCTGTATGTCCGTGCTGCTTCTTAGGGAAACACATGCTTCCATGTTATCCTTTTATCAAAACACCCAATTGTTATCTTTTGAGTTCTTAACATTTGAAACTGTTGAGCACTGTTAATCAACACTGTGGGTCTGAAACTATTACAGCATCTGCTGGCTATTATTAAGATAAAATGAAATTCTTAGGATTCCACATTTTTTGTTAAATTGCCAAGTGTATTGTGAGATCTCAGCATACCTGACGCATTTTTATTGGCAACCAACCCTGTAATGCAATACCATCTATTACTGGTTGGATTATGCACGCGCTGCTCTTCTGCATCTGCTGCAACTTCCAAGGCTGTTAGTGCTTGTGACAGTGCTTCAGGCTTTAGAAGCTTTCCCTTGGAATAGCTGTAGCTGGAGTTGTGCAAACTGACTTTGGAATTATCTGTTATTTCTGTGTGCAGTTTAAATAAACCCTGACCACATGAGAAGAGCCATCAGCATCCCTTTCTTATGTGCCTGATGGGATTGTTGCCGTGTCCAGGCTGAGTCTGCGGATGTTGTTGGGGGTGGGCCATGCCCAGACATTTCCCTCGTGGCTGTTTCAATTCAGCAGAAGTGCTTTTTGCCTACCTAGAATGGTCTGGTTTCCATTCAGAACTCTGTGCTTAACAGGTACTCAAAATCTTACAACCCAATTGCAAGGACTGAATCTAACTTTTCAGCACATTTTTTTTTAGACAGCACTTTCAAGGAGTAGGTTTTAACATTAGCATCTGGATGAATATTAAGTATTAGCAGTCGTACAGGTAACAGAAAAGGTTGCTGCACATTAAGAGTACCATGGCATTTCATCAAAAGTGTGTTGCAGATAGAGGATCAATATCCTTAACACTTAATAAAAATAATAATGTTTTTGTTCAAGGGCCTACTTAGGGTAGGTCCTTCTGGGCTTGTCAGCACCAGCAAGAAAAAAAAAATCAAAATAGGTGATCAGAATTGGGCTAGATTACAATCAAGCTAAGTTCTACTGAGAACTAATACACCCAAGGCATTGTACTCCATAAGGAAGAGAATTCAAGGAAGTTATATAATTACTCAGACAAAAGTGACTCCTGTGAAAAGTATTTACATTCATTCACATTTATATTTTTAATGTTCTGAAATAACAGCTGAAAATTCCATCAGCTGGCCCCTCACATGTATGAGCCCCTGTCAGTCATACAAGAAGCACATTTTTTAGGAGTGTGTTCTTTTAGTCATCCAGCCTTTTTTTCCCTTCTTTGCTCAGGACCAGTGGAAGCAGGTCCATCATACCATCATCTGCCCCATGGGCTGGTGCAGAGCACTAGCACTGCTCTCTCAGGTGTCTCCCTGGGACATGGACCTTCCTTACTCTAAAACTCTTCCCCTTTTCCCAAACTCCACACCAGGACTGTGTTGATAAAAGCACGCTTAACAGCAGCAAACAGCCCAACGACTGTTTCTGCATCTTATGATGCTTTGTAAGGCTGCAGCTCATACCGAACACACACTTCCCAGCTGTAGTACACAACTCTCACTTTCGTTGTTTTTCCTGGGTGAGGAAGAGCCAAGTCATGCCACCGGCGCTGCAGCGAGGCTCTCACCTAGAGACACCCTCGCACCGCGTGCCTTGTGGAATTCTAACAGCCCAAACCCCGCTGCACCGGGGATTCCGTCTGCCTCTGAGGTGGCAGGAGGCAGGATTTCTGGAAAAACACAAAAAGAGAGCAGGACCAGCCCCAAGGCTGCCGCTCTCGGGGCGAGGAGCGCCCCAAGCCCGCGCGCGGCGCCGCGCACAGCGAGGGGCTGGCTTCTCAGCTAATAAAACCTGCTGGTTGGTTTTCTAATCTCAATAATTTCTGCTCATTGGCTCCAATCAGCAGATTAAAGCCCAGTCTCCGAGCAGTTCTCATTTTAACTCCAGAGTGGGGGGAAAGTAGGGGAAATGGGAGGTACCAGACACCGAGCGGTTTGGTTTTTCTTATTTATTTTTGTGTTTGCCAAGTTGACACAACTGAACAATGTTCTTCTCCCCAGCTGGTACTGGAGCTGCATGGAGTAAATTTACTGGACCTTTTAAGATGAAATAAGCTGCCCAGCCACGTCCCCTTACAGCCACCACTAAACCAAGTCCATTAGAACACCACCCCATCTCAGGCTGGACATCAGCTGCTTCGGTAACAAATCTCAGCTTTTATAAACACTTTGAGGTTTTTTGTTCTCAAATTCCAGTTCTCCCCCACGCAACCCCCCCCAAATTAAAATCTCCAGCCAGATCATGCTTCTGCCTTCCAGACCCAGGGCAGCTGAAAAGTAACCATATGGACTTCATGATTTTATGTACTGCGACAATAAAGCTTTTATGACATTCTAGGTGGTTAAAAATGGCAGTCAGGAGCTCTTAAACATGGCACAGGCATGTTGCTGTTCTGAACCGACAGACCTGCCAACAGTGCATCAAAAGCTGTAATTTCCTGTGCAGTGAAGCCCCTATCTCTGCTGCCTCCAGCTTTGTGTCCCAGGGCTTGTGCCTGTGTGCTAACAAATCTCTATTGTCCAGCGGGGCGAATAGTGGCTGGGACCAAAGAATTGCTGTCTGGTTTCTATTCAAATCCAGGTAGTCAGAGATATGAATGGAGTTTCTGGAACAGCCATGTGAATAACCCCTGCTCTGCGTGGAGCTGCAGGCGCTGCGTGGCCGCTCCGCACCGCGGCCAGCACGCCGCTCGCAAATACACTTTTGATGCTCCTCGTGGCTTTTAATACTTATTAACTTTTAAAATATGCTATCTCGCATTCCTGGACAAAACAAGGAGGGCAAATCGTCCCCTTCTCAACTTGCTAAACTTGTGGAAGAATTCTACTTAGAGCTTTCATAATGGGTTGTTTTTGCTGAGGAAGCGATAGGAAAAGTTTATGAAAATTATTTTCTTAGAAAATACCAGATTTTTTTAGTGTACACTGAACATCTTTTATCATGCACAGAAGTCCAAGTACCACTGCAGAGGATTTTGGGAGAAAATAAGTTAAATTTCTTTCAGATATCGTATATACAGTCCATTGCAGTCACCACCGTAAATCACTGCAGATGGTTTGGGGGAGCAAATACATTAAATTTCTTTTAGATATTGTATTGAGTTCACTGCAATCGGCACAGCTAATCACTGTCGACAGTCTGGGAGCAAACATGTTAAATTTCTTTTAGAGCAAGTTACGATAAAAATTCCGCGTGTGATGGAGCAAGAATTGGTGGAATTCTGCACACGGGGGCTCGTTTTATTGCAGTTCTTTTTGTATTTGTAATGATTTTGTTCATTAACATGAAGCTTATGGAAGCGAGCCCCGCACGGCCACAGAACCAAGCCGCCGAGCCCGGGGCCGTCTCAGCCCTCCCCGACCGCAACTGTCGCTAATCCGTCGCCGGTCGCGATAGTCTCCGCGGGCGGGGCGGCCGAGCGCTCGCCCCCGCAGGTGCCACCGGAGCCAGACAAAAGGGGCACCGGGGGCATCCTCTCTGCCTCTCCCCGCTCGCCGTCCCCGCCCGGGTCTCGGCGGTGCCGGGCGCTGCCGCCGCGGGGCGGGGACGGCGTGTCTGGGGCTGCCCCCCTCCTTTGTGTCCCCGTCTGGCTCAGTTCCTCCCCGCCAGCCCTCGGGCGACACGCGTGTCTGGTTACCGACCCGCACCCGCGAGCAACTTCCAGCGCCGCGGAATCGCTCGAGTTTCTGCTTCTTCTTCGGGGGAGGAGGGAATAAAGCGGGGAGGGTGGGGGGGGGGGGTAAGGGGGAGCTGCCGCCTGTTCCCCCTCCCCCGGCACCGGCGGGGAGCGGCTGCTCCAGCTGCGTTACATTAACGGATATATATATATACACACACATATATGAAAAAAAAAAAAAAAGCGCTTCTGTTGGAGAACAAAGGAGCACGTGCAGAAATGAGACTGGAAAAATGAAATATAATTAAAAAAAAAAACCAAACAAACAACTGGCGGCAGGTCGGGGCGCAGCGCGACCCCCGCCCCCCCGGCGGCTCCCCCCGGTCCGCCGGGACTCGGATTAACGCCTTACCTGGCGGGGCGCTCCCGGGTTCGGCTCCGCGCTGGGCTCGCTCTCCCCGAAGTTGGCGGCGGTGCGGACGGCCCGGCGGCTCCCGCCGCTGACCGGCGGCCCCGGCGCGGCGCGGGCGGGGCGGGAGCGGCGGCCGGACCCGCCGAGCCCCCGCGGCCGCCGCCGCCCGCGCCCCCGCCCCAATATATAGCGCCCGCTGACGGGCGGCCGCGCGCGCCGTCACGTGCGCGCCGCCGCCGCGGCCATTGGCTGCGGGAGCGCGGGGCCGGGCGGCGATTGGGCCGCGCCCGCGCCCCGGAGGGTCCGTCCCGCCCCGGCGGCGGGCGCAGGGCCGCGCTTGTTTGGGTGCCGGGCGGGCCCGGCCCGCACCTGCCCCCGGCCCCGCCGCGCCTCACGCCCCCGGCCGCACCGCGGGGCCCGGCCCCGCCCGCCCCCGCCGCGGGGCTGTCACCCGGCCCCGGCGGGCGGTGCCCGGGCCTGCTCCGCCGGCCCCCAGCCCCCGCCCGGGTTATCCCCGGCCGCTCTGGGCCACTGGGAAACTGGGTCACGGCGCGGGCCCGCCGCCGGCGCGGGCACCGCGGGCAGCACCGCGGGGCCGCTCCGAGTGCGCGCTGTGAGGCGCCTCAAAGGTGTCGGAGAGCGGCTCGAGCGCCTTTGGCCCGCGCTGTGGGTCCGGGCAGAGCTCGGGGTTGTCCCCTCGGGCGGCAGCACAGCCCCTCGGACCCCTGCGGCTGCATTGCCCTGAGCCACACGTTCATCGAGGAGATTTTCCACTTGTGTTTTTTCCTTTCCGTTCTTCAGCACAGTGAGAGCAGCCGCTGCCGTTTCTGTGGCAGGACAGAATAAAACACTTTAAAGCACGTTCTCAATGAGACCACCTGATGATGAATGAACTGCACTACCTTGCCAGTTCCCGTGGTGTGACACTGACAAAACTCAGAGCTGCTCCCACAACTGGTCTGCATCCCTTCCCTGTGCTAGGACAGTGAACCAGGACACTGGGCTGCCTCTGGAGTTGCAGTAAGATGTACTAACTTTGTTTCTGTCAAGTGTTCTCAGAGGGAACCCGGGACTGAGGAGTGGGGACAAATCAATGTCTGTGTTATATTTTCTCTTCTCATTTCTTAGCCTTTTTTTCTCTGCTTTTTTCAGTCCCTGACTGACCTTTTCTCTGAGAACGTTTTGAGAGGTGAGCCCAAAGCCCTGGCCACTCTCCTTGGTGGGAGTTTGGACTGGGTGATTCCTGAGCTCCCTTCTGACCTGTGATCTGACCTGTGATCCTGTCCTGTGGGACAGGTTCTCATTCTCTAACACTGCACTGTTGTCACTCTGTGTTTATGTTAAAATGCTTTCAGTAACCCTGCAGCAAGCACTGCTGGTTCTGGGTTCCTGTGCTTTGGTGGTGTGGCAGCCCCAGCACTGGGGCAGGTGGGGGATGAAGGGAGGGAGCCATGGTGGCAATTCCTGCCCTTTGCTGGTCAAGTTCACTGAGTTTTTCAGCTGTGCCACGATGTCATTAGCAGGGACACGAGGACTGCGAGGGGTGGGTCAGAGGGCCCTTGTGGGCATTCTTGACACGGATTTCTGTAGAATTCCCCCTCAAGGGCTGGATGAATGCATAAATGGAAGATGAAAATGGAATGAGGAAACAAATGACAGTTACATGGAACTCATCCAAAAGGAAGCAATTTGGAAAGAAAAAGAAAAAAAAAAAAGCTTGACATGCTGCTTTAATGGTGACCCAGGCTCGTATCAGTGTCACGCAGCTGCCATTGATGTGGATGAAGAGGTTCCCACCTCCCTGGCATGAGTGTGAAGGAGATAACTCCTATCTGCTGTCCATTCTACCCACAATCACCCTTGTAGTGCCTTCTCCTGCTCCCAGACAGCTTCCTGTCTGCCTCCTCTTCTGAGGATTGTCTTTCATTTCTTGAGTCATTTAGTTACACTCCTGAAGCAGTTGATGCAGTTGTTAAAATATGTATTTTGGTGCTTGCTGAGGTAAGAGTGGGCTTCTGACTGAAAAACACGTGGTATCTTTGATCATATTTATGAAAAATAAAAATTAATCCATAATATAATTTTTGAGGGTAATATGGGCTTTACAAGGTATCTGAACAGCTATGGAACCCATTTTAAGATTAGCAGAAATACTGTAGAAGTCCTCAAATATGAAATGTTAGGGTCTGGAAAAGAGAGCAGGCTTTTGGCACAGTGTATAAGCACAACCACATGCCAATCTCCAGGTGCCTCCTTCTGTCCCCACATCAGAGGTGATCTTCAAATGTTTGAGTCCCTTGAATATTTTGAGGCTCGTCCTAATTATTTTGCTCTCATTCTCAAAACACTCAGTCCTGCTCAGTGGGCTGAACATGGCGATTGCTAAATTAGAACCGTGTTTCACTAAGTCCATGGAAAGCATCATTTCCATTGGGAAGTGAGCTGTGGAGCAGCGGTGCAGAGCGAGTTCCCCAGGCAAGGGCACCGCGGCCGCGCTGCTCCTCCGAGCCGAGCCGGGCCCTGCAGGATCCTGTCAGTGCTGATGGCGCTGGGGGCACGACGTGGGGGCTGACACACTTTTCAGCTTTCAGCCCTTTTACACTGCTGCCATCAACTCTGTTACATTTTGCTGCTCAGAATTTACCCGAGTCAAAATGAAAAAACGATGGAGATCTGTTGAGGCATCTAAAGGAGAGGCAATGCCGGTGCTCCCTTGTGCTTCCCCCAGTTATCCTCGGGTCTTTCTAGCAGTTCCAATCATGAAGAAAGGCTGTGAAAAATTAGGGGAGGGAGGAAGGAAGACTTCCCATGAGTTTGGTCAGATCCAGTGTGCTGATCCACACAGGCAAGACCCAGGGCAGACGGGTCTCATTTTCTCTTCATACCACAAAGACCAGCAGCTGAAGAAGTGGGGGTTTAAATGATACATGTATTTTTTCCCTTCTGTGTCATCTTTATTGAGAAATAAAGAGAAATCCAGAGTGTTAATCTGAACTTCCCCCTCTTCCACCACCCCAGTGTGGGAGGACAGAATAAAACACTTTAAAGCACATTCTCAATGAGACCGTGCTGGTCAGACCAACTAAATTATCTTCTTATCCCTCTCCATTGCTGTTCTCCTCCTTTCCTTGGGAGACTGAGATGTGCCTATTGTCAAGTCAGTTCAGGCAAGACTATAAAGAAATTATTTAAGAAAATAGTTTGGGAAAAGTTAATTTGGGTCAAGGAGGGATTAAGTGAGGAAATTGTTTCTTTACATCCTCTGCTAAGAAGTAAGCAAGGGAAGAGATTGAAAATAAACCTTTTGAGCCCATTTTTGGAGTTATTTTGTATGTGCCCTGTCCTTTTGGTAGCTGTCATTGCATAAATCCATCTAACTTGATGAGGAAGGAAAGAGATTCAGCTTGAGAGCAAATTCAAAGTGAAAAGATTTGGCCAGTGACATGATGAAAGGGATAAATGTAGGTAGAATGGGATTAAACAGACGTATTCTTGGTATTGAACACATGGCTCAGAGGCCTTTACTCTTGGCAGCCTTATTTGAAGCCAAATTTGTATCCCTTTTACATGAAAAAGGAAAGGTAAAATTAATTTAAAAAATCAATGTGAAACTGAGTGAGATAGAAATTGTTTGATAGAACTGATAGGCATTTGTGAAGCCTCTCTGCAGAACATCATGAGCAGCATCAGGGAGCAGCTGTGGCAGCAGGGATGCCTGGGTTTGGAGGGCTGGTCTCAAGGAGCTGTCCTGGTGGCTGCAGCTCTGCCCAGGAGGGGCCTGGCTGCAATTTCCCCCTGACAAACAGCGCTGGGCTGCTGCATTCCTGCTCATCCTCCTGCCTTTGGAACCTCAGCGGGAGTGGGGCTCCCTGGGCCTGCCCAAGCATTGCCTTTATTCCCAAGAGTGTGTGCTGTGTGCACCTCAGGACAGCGGCTGGCACCACAGTGTGGCACAGTCACTCTGCTGGGCACAGCCAGTTGTGCTCACCAGGCTGAGAGTGAGAGCAGCTCCAATTCTCTCGCCTGGGGAGTAAACTCGAGGGGGAAAGTAAGGCACCAGACCAAAACTGAGTAAGAAGTCAGTAGAAGAGCCAGAAACAGGGTCGGCTAACCCTGTGCATTATTTGTGTTTTAGGGTATGCTGCCAGTATTAATAACAAAAGGATTGGCTCCGTTTGCACACTGGGGCTATGAAATATGCATGCCTGTGTTCCTGCAATCAGGGGAGCGCTGTCCTCCGAGGAGCAGCACTGCAGGTTAGCACTCTGCCAGGGTCCCCGTGGCTGGCTGCTTCTCGGTGCCTGTCACCTTCTGTAGTCATCAAGTGGATAAAGAATTTTTGTCATGCTGCTTCATGAATGAAGCCTGTGCTCCTAAAGAGCATAAGAATTAGCTCTGAAGTGTGCATTAGCACAAAGCCGAGGATGTTGGAAATCATAAAAACTAAAATACACATGCACTCCATTTTCCCTTTCCCTTATCCTGACTCTGAGTGGGGATAGAGTCTGGGTTTAGTTTGTCACCGTTTTTTTTCACCCTGGCTGCCGCTAAAATGCTTGGGACTCTGGAGAGCTACCAGCCCTTTGCTTTTAGCATCATTCAAAAATCTTCCATTTAGAGACCATTCTGATATCTTGGTGGTTTTTTTTCTTCGTCGTCTTTTTTTAACTACTAAGGAAATTTGCATGAAAATGGAATCATTGTTTCTGAAGAGTTCCATCTGCTCCTGCTGCTTATTCTGGAGCTGAAGTCATAATCCTCCGTTTGTGAAATTTCCCATTGAAGAGATTTTTGGCTTGTTATAGTTTCAGCGCAAAATTTCAGAACAGAAGAAATAAAGATGCTTCACCTAGAAAAAAAAATTAAAAAGAAAAAGCCTGGAGATGACATCAGAAGTGCCAGTATATCTGCAGTCAATACACTGTAATTCTGTAGGGACTGAGGGAGTAGGAAATAGGACAGTACATGAGGGGTGTGGGGCTTGGGGTGGGAAAATGCATTTCCTCACAGCATCTGAGCTTTGGTTGGGGTAATGAAGGAATTGTAATGTTCTGGGTGGCTCACTAAATAGGATTCCTTTTGGTGGAAGTGAAAGGGCAGGAATGGTTCAGGGCAACAGGAGTGCTCAGATGAGCCAGAAACAAGAAAAGTCCCTTTAAAAGAGCTTTTTGACCAGAATGGAACTGCCAGGCTTCCCCCAAGGAGGATCCATGGGATGGATATTCACGTAGCCACTCTCACAGCCCTGTATCTACTTCCGAGGGGTATGTTGTGAAGAGAACGGGATTTTTGTTGTTGTTCTAATTCCTTCTGTTCCTGTGTTTACTGACACTCGTGTGCAATGCCTGTGTGAAGGCCGGGCACATCCAATGGCAGCGGCAGAACACGGAGGATGAGTGTGCTGGGAGCTGTCCTGCCCGGACCTCTGTCGCTATGCAGAAATGCTGCGGGAAACTGGGTCAGGGCAGCGGGCTCGGGCTGGGGATCGCGTGCGGCGCGGTGCGGGCTCCCTCCGCTCCCGGAGACATTCCCGGGGAACCGTGACCTCCTTCTGCATCCCCATCACGGCATTGCTCCCCGCGCCACGCGGGTGTGTGTGGAGAGCATGGCGTATGTACCAACCGGGCTGTGCTTAGAGTGGGTAACGCAGCGCTCTGCTCGGGAAAGGCAATGCATCAATGCGCCCGCAGCATTTGGCATTTTCTGTGCTCAGTACATGGTGCTGGGCACGTGTGCCCCTGCGTGCAGCGCCGTGCCCGGAGCTGCCCCGTTAACCCTTCCCGGTGCCGGCGGTTCCCAGAGCAGCTCCCCTCCATCCATCCATCCATCCATCCATCCATCCATCCATCCATCCATCCATCCATCCATCCGTCCATCCATCCATCCATCCATCGCTGCGGGCTGCGCTCACACATCCCGTCCCTGCTGCCGTGTCCCTGCCCGTGTGATGGCTCTCACGGTGCCTTCCTCCTTCTCCCGAGCACTGCCACGTGCACACAGCTCTGGAACTCCGGCAGGACTTGGGTCACAGCATCATGGAACGGCTCAGGTTGGAACGGACCTTAGCGATCACCTGGCTGCATTGCAGGGCTGGCGCTGACCCACGCCAAGGGACACACGGGTTCCATTAACAATCACCTGGCTGCATTGCTGTGGGCAGGGCTGGCACTGACCCACGCCAAGGGACACACGGGTTCCATCCCACCGAGCCTGGTCCCCCAGCCAGACCTCACTGGGCTGCCCCTGCACAGCCCTCCCTGGCTTGTTTTCACTTCTCCCTGTCTCCTGGCTGCTGAACTCTCCCCCTTTGTAAAATCTCTTAATGTACTAACTCCTGGAGATGTCAGCCCACAGCTCTGTCTGCAGCTCAAGCATAGCCATTAGCAGCTATTGAACTTTATATACAAATCAGAGGTGTAATTTCCCTCTTTAGGGACAAAGGAGGGCTGATACCAACACACCAGCTTTGAGTGCAGCCGTGCCCTGTGAGCTCCACAGGAAATACACTTAGCTAAACACAGTTGTAATTACATGCAGCTACCAACCTCTGCTTTCTTGCTGTTCTGTACCACAGTAGTGCTCAAATAGCAGGGATTTAGGAAAGCCTGGCTATCTACACCTCATCCCAATCAGTCTTGCTCCCTTGTTGCCAGCTGCTTTATCTCCTCTGTCTTCTCTCTTATCTGTCCCTGGCCTTCAGAGCCTTTTAAAGAGGTAATTTTGCTGGTCAGGTAAAGCCTGGTCTCTTGTGGGGCAAGGCACTGCTCAGCTGCTCCATGGGTCCAGGTTGGGCTGGGAGAGCCCCTCCTGCTCTGCCTAAAGGTCAGATTTTCATCCAGGGACTGCCATGGGACCCACAGTCCTGCCATCAAACTGTGCTGGTCTGTGCCATGCTGCCTTTCAGAGCAGAGAAGCTCTGGAGCTGGGGGAAGGCACTGGGGAGGGCACCGAGCTCCTGGCTCCAGGCACAGACCCTGACATCCCAAAAATTCATTAGTTGGACACAGATTGAGATAGTAGATATTGGCAGAGGATAATGGACTGTATTCTGTTGGATATTGAATGCTTTCAGAGGAGAAGCTGGTGCTGGGCTTCAAGGATAAATAAATATTGGCAAATTTGTATCTACAGACTGTTCTGAGAAATGAAACATCTTCAAGGCGAAAAGCCTATGCTAAAGTTTGTTATCACTTTTCATACCTTCAATTTTGAGGAAGGGTCCCTTTCACTTATCTGACAGCCACAGGAAAACAGGCATTTTTCAGATCTGTCAGATCAGTTTGCCTTTGTTTTGTGCTGCAGGTGAGGCTGTGTCACAGGCTGGTCTGGGGCTTAGCTGTCTGGCCTCCAGAGCTGCCCACAGAACTGTGTGTGAGCTGCAGTAGCATGTACACATCCTTTCAAAGGTAGCTGTTTGTGTTACTGCAGCATTAAATTCCTTTGTTTTATCTTTTTAAATTAATTTCATGCTTTTTTCTTGTGTGCAGAAACAGAGACTCACATGTATGACCCGAGCACAAATTCTGCACAGCTACAGCAAAGTTCCAAATGAGACTAGAAATTACATGTAGCTTTGTGATTTAATTTTCTCTGACATATTGAGTCTATGTTTTAGCCTACAGAACTCCACAGCTGTGCCCTAATTCTCTTTTCCTTGTGATCTCAACATTGCTGCCTTTTAAGGCATTGCTATTCTTGGATCTCAGCAGGACACCATGTTAGACTGTCACCCTGCTCACTGCACTGCCAGTGCAGAGAGCAGCTTCTCCCTGGACTCACAGAGAATATGTGCAAGCAAACTTTGGAGCAATTTAGTGGGTGGACGAGGCTAGATCAGAGTGCTTTATATCCTGCACAGTAGCATGTATTGAGCTGAGGGTGTACGGGTTCCTGTCACTGCTGTCTCAGGGCGTAAGGAAATGTTTATGTTTTGTTGCAAATAACAAGCAATAATGCAATTAGTCTTTGGCAAGACTCACACAGGAAAAGCTGGATGTCTTTTCCTTAAAAGAAAAGGGTCGCTGTCCTGTGGGTATTTATGTTCTGTTTGGTTAAGTGACATTCATATCTCCAGAACTCATAAGTCTAATTCCTGATTTAAGCAAATACTGACTGTGTATAACCCTGGTGTGGCCCTTGTCTAACATCTCACATTCGCTCCTGCAGACGCAGTGCAAGCGCAGTTTGCCAAATGCGGTGTAGGAGCTCTGTCAGTGTGATTTGGGCTGTTCTGGCACACGATGAGGTGTGTGTCTCTCACGGTGAGATCTGTGGGGCTGAGCATCCGGGGTGCCTCCTGTGAGTAGCAGGGGCTGTTTGCAGGAGTACGTGTGCTGCAAAGTCATCACAGCACAGCACAAAGAGCCCCGCAGCTTTGCTGATAAGATGCCTGGTGGTGAGCACTGGGAGTTTTCTGTTTGCCTTGTTTCCAAGATGTATGATAAAAACCCTAATGCAGATTTTAATTTTTAACTCCTAAAAAAACGCGTGGGATTATCTTGGGTGAGCAGCTCGAACGTATCATGCCATTGGAATGTCAAAAATTTAATGCAGAAATCCAGGCGCTGTTGTCGGGGCAGATCATTTTAATTTCAAATCTGAATCTTACATGTTTCCTCTCAAACCCTCTCACATTTCTTGCAGCGCCTCTCGTTGCAGAGGATCCCTCGGGCTAAACCCGCTGTGCTGCGCTGGGGAGGATTTATGGCAGCCAGCGAGGCTGCAGAGAGCAGGGCAGCTCTGTCTGTCTGTCTGTCTGTCTGTGCTGCACACACAGACGTGCTGGGAGTGGGGCTCGGCTGGGCCCCGAGAGCGAGCAGGGGATCAGTTTGGTTTGGCCAAGCTGCCATTTCCCCTCCCAAAGCCAGGCAGAGCAGCCGTGCTGGGGTCTGGAGCTCCAGCCTGATTCTGGAGCCATGGTGGGAGCTGTGGCCAGGCTGGTTCCTGCCGAGAGCAGCTCAGGACAGGCTTAATGAGGGGAAATCAGCCCCCCTAATTCGGGCCGTGTCCCCAGGCAGTCAGGGGAGAGGTGGATTCCTCCAGCAGGCAGTTCAGAGGCTCTGTTAGGGACTGATCACTGTCCCAGCACGGAGCTGCTCCCAGCACCAGGTTCCTGCACAAGGAGCTAAGGCCCTGACTTGTGCTGCTCCAGAGCCTGCTGGAGGAGATGCTGCTCTGTGCCCTGGACAGAGGAACTGGAGCCTCTTCACACACAAGACATGAAAGTTGGAAATCTCTATGGCCTTGGCTCCTTGGTGTCTGTTGCTTTTGGTGCCCTAAGTCCTCACAGTTTCAGCAGCTCCTGTGGGCATGACCCGCTCCTGCTGTTGGATGTGCTGTGGAAAACCATGGCTGAAAAACCTTTGCATCACTGCTCCAGCACAGCATCGTCTCATGCTCCTGCTTTCCCAGCAGACTGCTCTGGCCGTGCAGCCACGGGTCCCTTCTCTGTTTAGATGCCTTAATGAGGCCGAGGTTTGTGGTCAGGGCTGCTGACAGGAAAGGGGAAAATAAAAATGAGCATAAGGAAGTGTTGTGGGAAGAGCTTTCTACAGCATTCGTGGGATTTAATGTCCTGAGGACACAGTCAGAGGAATTCAAAGGAATAAAATCTCTATGACAAATCATAGAATTGTTGCATTGCATTTAATGTATTTTAATTGACTCTGGTTTAGTCCCCTGTTGGTTTTATAGTGCTGTCATCTGGAAGACAAAGTGTAGAGCTGTGCTTTCCCAGCAGAGCTGTGCCTGTGTCTGCACTGGTTGGATCTGGAAGGCTAGACTTGGTGTGAGCTGGATAATTACCCTGTAAATGAACCAGAGCAAATGTAGGTTTGAGGAATCTCTTGAAATGTGAGTGAAATATTGACTAGGTACCAATTAAGTGAGCACGAGGCTGGATCATGTGGAAAATAGCATGTAAAGATGTAGTCAGACTGTATAGTGAGACATACATACGTCGGGATCAACTTGATAACTGAAAAATTAGTTCCACCCTGTGGAAAAGTTCTTGACTCCAAAGAAGACACTTGGCACAGAGCAGATCCTCCTGTGCTTCAGCTGGGGAAGTAGCTGGTAATTAGAGGCTCATCTTCTGTGAATCACCACAAAAGAAAATGAGGGCACAGTTTTTGAATGGGCTTGATGAAAACAGAGGGATATTGGGATTAGAGACTCATGGTTTCTTCTCTGGGTTTGAAGAACAGTGTGATTTGTCATGGGTTGCATTGTTGGTGCACCCTGCCTGATCCTCTTCCTGTCTGCTCAGTTTGTCTGGAGGTTGTTTGGGTTCTCTTGTGCAGGATGACCACTTTTCTCAGTTTCTCCTGCTTTCCTCCCCGTTTGTGAAATCAAGGGAAGTTCCTCAGTGCACAGAAAACCCCGTTTATCTTTGAGCAGCTTCCTTATGTAGAACAGTTTTACGACAATAGAAATTTCATCCTGAAAATGTGCTGCAGTCCTGGGGGCTCGTGTTGTGAGCAGCCAGTTGTAGCTGTTACCACTATGCCGTGGCTCCCCTCCTCAAGTACATTATCGTATTACCACAGATTTAAATATTTGATTTACAAAATGTCGCTGCCTGATACTCCAGCACTATCATGTAAGGCACATCACAATAGATACAGAGAGTAAAGATTGTTTTAAATGGCTTTAATACAGGCAGAGGTCAGAAAAGGCAAGATAACAGCAGAAGAGGCTATGTCAAAAAGTAATTAGAGCAGGACAAATGGATTGTGCAGGCATGTCGAAGGCTGTTATTTCTGTAGGCAGTGAGTAGGAAAGGTGTTAATGTAATGTGACAGATCTGGAGCAAAAATGAGGGTGCAGGGAAAACAAATAGGAGCTGACCAATGGAATGGTTTAAATTATGAGGTTTGCTTTAACATAATTTGATTACACATGAAAGAAATGTTTAGTGTAGTTTCTTTGAAAACCTAATTGTCTTAAATACTGCATGTTCGATTCAGTCTTTACACCCCCAGCAGCAGCCCCTGTGCTGGGGCAGCCTCGCTCCCTGTCAGGAATAGGCATGGGAATACTTTGCCCTGTGTGGCTTCACAAATGAGAGGAGGGTGGAAGATTTTTTTCCCCTAGTGTTTGTCTAATAAAATTGGCTCTTTGCAGTCATGTACATCTTAATTTGGAACCTCGTGCTAACTGGGGTGGGTGGTATCTGGGCCTGGGAGCTGCTGGTGCAGGTGATGCATGCATTATCCAGTTTATCAGTAGGAAAGCATGAGGATCAGGTTTAGCAGGAGGAAGACAGGGAAATAGCATATGTCTTCTTCAGGATTCAGCCCTTGCCCTGCTCAGAATTGGAACCAGTATTAGTAGGAGGGGGGAGCAGTGCAGAACTGCCCCAGATTTCCAGGCTGCTCCAAAATGCTGAGCAGGATACAAAGAACTTCCCCAGCACCATTCTGCTCTGCAGTGTTGAGCTGGAAGCACACAACCTGCTGGACACAGGAATATTTGACCTTGCAGCCAGGACAAACTCTGTAGCTCATGGGGACATTTTCCTCACATTTACAGCAGCAGAAACTTAAAATTATGGGAGTGTTTTTCTAGAGGAGGATTTTTTGAATATGGTGATTTCTCCTGCTGTCCTATGCTGTTGTCCTCAATTGCCCTTGCCTTTCTAATAAATATATTTTCCATAGATTTTGACATTTCACCATTTGATTTAAGCTTGAATTCATCTTAATAAGTAATTGTTGTTTAAAGATGGTTGTAGATGGTAAATCACTCAGTCTCCAAGCTGAGGTGTTGGCAGGAGGTTCTTACAGAAGCTGGGAGTTCAGGTGATGGGGTTTTTTCAGTGGAATATGCTGTTTTCTGCATGGATGTATTCTTGGCTGGTTACACGGGTACAAAGAGGAAGTCTGAGGGTTTCTCAGATAGTTCCTCCATAATTTTGTTCCCGTTTTTGTTAATTTTGGAAGGACATTTCAGGTCAACTTTTCCTTTTCTTGTAGAAGAGGAAAATAAGATTACAAACTTCAACAAGTTAAATTGAATACTTAAAGATGATTGGGAGCGGAAAGGGACATTTAAAATAGCTGCTCCTACTGACAGAACGGCTGATTGCAGGAGGAGCGAACCCGAAGCGCCATCCAGCCGGTGAGCGGGGCCCTTCGGTGCGGCCCCGGGATGGGAGGGGAGGGAGCTGCGGGATGTTCGGGCAGCGCCGGGGCCGGAGCGAGGGAGCGAGAACTGCAGCTGGGACCGGGTCCGCATCGGTGCCGGGTCTGCATCGGTGCCGGGCCTGCATCGGTGCCGGGCCCGCATCGGTGCCAGGCCCGCATCGGTGCCGGGCCTGCATCGGTGCCGGGCCCGCATCGGTGCCGGGTCTGCATCGGTGCCGGGTCTGCATCGGTGCCGGGCCCGCATCGGTACCGGGTCTGCATCGGTGCCGAGTCTGCATCGGTGCCGGGCCCGCATCGGTACCGGGTCTGCATCGGTGCCGAGTCTGCATCGGTGCCGGGTCTGCATCGGTACCGGGTCTGCATCGGTGCCGGGTCTGCATCGGTGCCGGGTCTGCATCGGTGCCGGGCCCGCATCGGTGCCGTGCTCGGGGCGGCCTGGGCAGAGCCGGCTGAGACTCCGGGGGTGTCCCGGGAGGGGCTGGGCTGTGGCCGCTGGGTGTGCCCGGCCCCGCTCCGGTGTGCCGTCCCCGTTCCCGGTGTGCCCAGTCCCATTCCCGGTGCCCCGTTCCCAGTGTCCCGCTCCCGGTGTGCCCAGCCCCGTTCCCGTGTGCCGTCCCGCCGTGCCGCTCGCCGTGTCCCCGGTCGGGTGCTGCCCTCTCCCGTCCAGCGCCGGCCGCACGGAGCCGCGGGGCCGTGTCCGTGTCCCGGAGCCGCCGGAGCCCTGGAGCGCGGTTCCCCTCGCTGGAAGCCGTGGGTGCGGATCCGCCGGTGTTTCCCGACCCAGCCAAGCGCTGCCCTGTGCCGGTGACAGCCCGGCCCAGCAGCGCTGCTCGGCACCGCATCCCGCGGCTCTCTCTGTGCTGTGTGCCGCCTCCCGTCCCTCTGCCGAGTCCCACTCTGTGTGAGAGGCATGGAGCAGCCAGGGTGTTCCCAAACAGAACTTTCCCCGACACTTGATGGTCCAAAGAAGCTCCCAAGCTGCTGCAGTTCCAACAACATGTTGGCCACAGTTGTAATTCTGAAGGTTTTAAACTTTGTTTTGCCATCTGACCTGAAATTTGAGGAAATGTCCTCACTGTTTGTTTTTCCCTGGGCATACAAAAAATGCTGCTCACCACCAAGCTGGAATTTGTAAATAGTGTTCAGAACTATAATAACTATAGTTATAATAACAAACTTGGGCTGTTGTTGCTATTATTAAAAACACCAGCAACTGCAGCAGGCTGGTGAATCTGTGTGGTTGCAGTTTGCCTAAGTCTGGCATAAATTCATCTTTTGGCTTTTCAGTTGATCACTTGAATGCACAGAATTTTCCCACCTCTTCAAATCTGAGAGATACTCTCTGCCTCCCGGCCTACAGGCCTCTCCTCTGTCCCTGCACCCTGCTGACCATCATCTTCTTCTTCTGCCTGGGTTTGGATGAAGAGTTTGGGCTCACTGTGTCCCTGCTGGCTGATGGCTGTGTGGTTCTGTAGGTGGGACACACCGGGACAGAGCCCCCCTGCTGCATCCCTGTGGGCTCTGAATATCCACCCCAGGCAGAAACAGCTGCCACGGGAGGAGGCTCAGAGCCTGCCCTGGGCCTGCTGCTGCTCCAGCCACGCACTGCTGGGGCTCTGTGAGCTCTCCTGGTGCCAGGACCCTGCCCAAGGACTTGCCCGTGCTTTCCAGTGTGCCCTGATGCTGTGTGACCCGATTTGGTTACTGGGAGTCACAGGAGATGCACTCTTGGAATGGATGGAGCCATCCCATAGGAAGGGAATGGAGCTCGATTGCCTCCTCATAGAAATGTAAAGCTTCTCCCTTTGCAATTCCCCTTTCTTGTACTTTCCCACTAAGGCAGTAAAACCATATACTTCCCATGCCTACAATCCCATTTGTTTTCCCTTTTTCCTCTGAAGGTGACCTCTCTAACCTCCCCCCTGCCTTTTCCTCTGTCACACAGACCTGCTCTCTGCTGTGTGTCACCCACCAAGCGAGGTGCAATGAAACGCTTCTTGAAACCACTCAATTGTCTGGGATGGCGAATTCGGTAGCCAGGCGAATAAAAATAGAAATAAACAGATAAAACCGGAAATTGATAGAAGGATTCAATTTACACAACGACCTGTCAAACTAGTAAGAAGGAGAAAATAGCTTAATTTCATGTGCACCGAGTGACCACCTTTACTAGAATTATTAACACCACACTCCTGGTGTGTTTAACACCAGGGAGGAGAGGAATTACCTGATCTGTTGTTAAACCATTATCAAGAGCAGCTCAGACATCAGGTGGATGTTTATTATCATTCCTTGCAGTTTCTTCCCTAGCTCCTCTAAGCAATTTAATATTAATTTTAAATTTTTTTCTCTGAAATAGCTGCATACATAATGAGTGGAATAGATCTTTTGGGGAAAGTACACGCTGTGTTTACCTCCAGCCAGCTCTCTCACTTCAGTGCCTGAAAGCAGTAACATCCACAGTACCGAGGCTGTTGAGATGTGCTAATCTGAATTTTTATCATCTTTTCAGCCACATTTGCAAACCAGGCTGGTTCTGGCTGTGGGTGCTGGGTCTCATTCCCCGGGTTCCTGCCGACCCACGCGGGCTCAGGCACTGCGGAGGTGCTGCCAGCACCCTCCTTGTGGGTAACGTGAAAACTGAGCCAGGATCGCGTATTTCCTTAGGATCTTTTCCTTGCTTGAAATCGAATCCCCTTCGGTGCTGTGGTTTGCTCCGTGGCCGGCTCAGCGGTGTGGGGGCAGCCCTGGGTTTGTCGCCTTCAGGCCGAGATGTGCTGCGTTTTGTTGTCACAGCCCGGACTTTGTTCCTGCCACAAAGGGGCTGATGGCTCAAACTGCGGGGACACAACAGAGCCCCGATTGTAATGAAAATGGGCAGAGCCCCGCTGCTGCACTGCACGGGGAATTGTGGAACCGTGGCCGTGGGTGGGAGAGCAAGGGCTCAAGGAAGGGCTGCCCCTGTCCTGGGGCCACACAGCTCTGCCAGCCCCGCTCGGCCCAAATTCGGGGTTTTCATCCAAGGTTTTGGGATTGGCTGTGGTGAGTGATGGTACTGGGAAAGAGTGTCCTGGGAGAGCTGTGCTGGCCTGGCCTGGCACTGTTCCATCCATTTTCATGGCTCATGATGCCACTTTGTCTCCATATTTCTGAAAAAGTCACATCTTTTGAGATCCTTCTCTTTGGAATGGTGATCTCATGGCACATCTCCGGGGAGCAGGGGGAGAGGGGCAGGACCTCATCTTGCTTCCTGTGCCTGTCCCTTATGGCTTTAACATCAGGACAATAAATCCCTTGCAGGCAGCAATGCCACTTGCCCACTTTTTGGCAATGCTTTTGGCTTTTACTGTTGCGACCTGGTGTCGTTATAAACTCTTAGATGTTGGTTACAGTAGCATCAGGCTTTTCTCTCTGGGGTGGGAATTGGCTGATACAAACTAAAATAAGAACCAGCCACTTTATTTTCCTTTTGCCCAGACTTGCTGCATGGCTGTTTGGGTCAGACAACAGAACTCCTTTTTCCCGTCTCTTTGCCCATTCCCAGCTGGCCTGTGATTTTACAGAATAGTTTTGGATCTCTGCAATTATTTCAATAATTTTCTGCCCTTAGGGATTTTGTATGAATAAACTGCTGCGTGCATTTAATGTCAGTTTGGACAATTATAATTTTTCCAAGCCGGGCTTGGTCTATAATTGCAGTTTCAGAATTGAGGGGGGTAGTGGGGGGTGGGAGTGGGTTTCTTTTGGGGTTTTTTTGGTGTGTCTGTGTTTTGGGTCCGAACAGCAGTTGTGGGAGCAACTTTGTGTTATGTGGAGATTAAGTTGCTTCATTTCAGCCTGCTGTGTCCGCACCACGCTGCAGCTTTACAAAATAAGCACTCTGCATTCTGGTCACACTCCTCCGAGGGGTGCCGGGAGCCGGCTCAGGGCTCGCAGGGGATGAAGAATGTGGAGCTCTGGGAGCAGCACAATTGCAAACAGCTGTGTCAATAGTGCAGCCAGGGCTGCCTTACCTTGGCCATGCGCTGCCAGGGCGGCACCGCTCCTCAGCCAGCCCGGCTTTGGTGGCTGCGGACAAGGGGACGTCAGTGCCACGAGGGTGTCACTGACACAGAGCTGCACAGATTTACAGCATCAGCAAAGCTTACAGAGTTTGCTCCTGCAAATGCACCTGCTGTGCAGAAATGCTGGGTTATAAAACCAGGATTATGAGTAGAGAGAATCATGGAAGGGTTGGAGTTGGGGGCCAGATCCCCTGCCCAAGCAGGGTCAGCTGGAGCAGGGGCCCCGGGCTGCCAGGAGGACACCACTGAGCTCTGCCCTGCATTGCTGGATGTCACTAGAAAGCAATAAAATTTCAGGCTTGGGATGGAGTGAAATATGACCTCTTTTGTTGCCTCTGAGCCTTGTTTATTCTAAGCCAGGCATTTCTCAGAGCGCAGTTGGGTGCTGCAGTCCTCGGGATGAGGAACAGAAGCAAACTGTGCCTTTTGAGCAGAGCCAGTTTTGAGAGATCCAGACATCTGGGTGACAGGTTGGATTGGGCATCAGCAGAAATGCTCTTGGGCCTTCCCTTAAGTGGTGTGGTGAGCATTGGTTTGGGCTAGTCAAACACAGCTGAGCACCAGAACAGTTTATTGGCACTAAGGACACATGAGCTGCACTGTAGCCCAGGCTGAGTTCATCCCAGAGGGAGGACAAAGGGGCAGAAGAGCTTCATGAGAATATTTTCTGGTGCAGACACACGTGGCTGTATCTGATGAAGAGCTCACCATGACCAGTGCTGTCAGTGGTACCTGTTTGGAGCTGGGCAGCTAAATCAGTGATGGATTTATTGTGTTCCATTTTAGCTCCAGTGTCTCACTTGTGCAGACCTCACCTCGAATAGGCCCAGGGATGGAGCAGCCACAGGTGCTCTGAGCAGCTTTTACCTTCATGCTGGGTTTTGTTGGTGTGTGTGGCAGTGGTGCCTGTTTCACAGCACAGGGAGCAGCGCTCTCAACTTCCCTGGCCAGGACTGTGCCAGGGGGTGGCCGGTAGTGATGGCTGGTGGCCAGTGGCCAGTGGCCATGCTTGGTGGTCATGGCCAGCATCTGATGCCTTCTGGCAACGGCCCAGGCCATGCCTCACGGCGGTGGCAGCGGTCAGTCTGTCAGTCTGTCAGTCTGTCAGTCATTCACTTGGTCGCTCAGTCTGTTGGTCAGTTGGCCTGTTGGTCAGTCTGTCAGTTGGTTGGTTGGTCTGTCAGTCAGTCTGTCGGTTGGTCAGTCAGTCGGTCAGTCGGTCAGTCGGTCTCTCAGCCGGTCAATCTGTCGCTCAGTCTCTCGGCCAGTTGGTCTGTCTGTCACTCTGTCTGTCGGTCTGTCTCTCGGCCGGTGGCTCTGTCACTCTGTCTGTCGGTCGGTCTGTCGCTCTGTCTCTCGGCCGGTGGCTCAGTCGCTCTGTCTGTCGGTCGGTCTCTCGGCCGGTGGCTCAGTCGCTCTGTCTGTCGCTCGGTCGGTCGGTCTGTCTCTGGCCGGTGGCTCAGTCGCTCTGTCGCTCTGTCTGTCGCTCTGTCTCTGGCCGGTGGCTGTGCCGGGGGGCGGGGGCCCGGCCGGTGCGGCGGGGGCGGCGCTGACATCACGTCGTTAGCATAGGGCGGCCCGCGGCGGCGGCGATGGCCGAGCCGGGCTGCCCGCCCGCCGCCGCCATGAGGCGGCCCTAGGAGCCGGCCGGGGATGAAGCGGGACTCGACCTGCATGGAAGGTGAGCGGGGCCGGGCCTTTGTCCGGGCGGTGCCGCCGGAGGTGCGCGGGCCCGGGGCTGCCGCCCCCCGCCGCTACCGGCCCGGGGCCGCCCCGTCCCGGCGCCCGCGGGGTGCGGCGTGCGGGGCTCGGTGCCGCGGCTCGGACCGCCCGGCACCGCGGGGACAAGGAAGGAGCCGTGCGGGCTTTCCCCTTTCCTGCCTCTTCGCGGCTCCCGGGGCGCGGGGCCGGGCAGCGTAGCCCTGGGCTGCGAGCAGGATTATGCAATTAAAAAAAAAAAAAAGGGCATTAGTTTGTTTTGTGGCTTAATTTGTTTATATTTTAAACTTCCTAATCCCTCCGACCATCTGGAGGAGCTTTTTTTAGTATCGTTAATTATGGATAGTATCGGGGTCACGGAGGCGCTCGGTAGCGCCCGCTCTCCCTCCCGGGACCGGCGCTGCGCCCCCCGGTATTTGCAGCCTTTTTTCCCCTCTGTGGCTGAAGACAGCGGTAAAGCTCACCTTCAGAGTAAGGATGAGATATTTCAGGAGCGAGCATGGCGTGTTGGGCAGCACACGCTGGAGAAGTCACTGTTTCTGTTGTGCCCAGGCCCTGCTCCCGCAGCCCGCACTGCTGGGGGTGGGGTTAGTTTCAGATTTTCTTAATTCAGCATCCTTCTCAGGGGTTGCACATCCAGACAGCTTCAATAGTGCCAAGAGAACAGGTTTTAGGGCAGGTAAGTCAGGGCTTCATCCTACCGCTTTGTAATGCACCAATTAATAAAACCAAACCAGGGTAACCCCGTCGTTAATCCAGAGCGTGCGGCCGCGCCGGAGCCGGGCAGGGACCGCGCACGGAGCTTTATTTTGCTAAAATGGGATCAGCGAAAGTTGATCACTTGGGAGAGCGACTGAACTCGGGGTCGGTCTGTGAGCGTGGGCAGCGCGACCGAGACCCTCGAGCGTGTCCCCAGCTGCGGTCCCGGCCATCGGGCACATTTTGGTGTGCGGGCTTTTGTTCCGAACTCTTTGTGCAACAACTGGCCGGGGCGAAGGAGCCGTCCCGTCCCCGTCCCGCACAATGGAGCGGGGCGGGGGTCCCGCAGCCCCCCGTGCCCCCGCCCGCCGGGACGTGCGGCCCGTGGGGCGCGGGGCCGCGCTCGGGGCTCCCCTGCCCGCAGAAGTTGCATTTCACAGATGAGTTTTTGATATGCAAATGGAGATGTGTCCCAGGCAGGGGAAGGGTGATGGCTTTCATCAGCTGCACGCTCTTGATTTATACCGAGCCGAAAGGAGCAGCTGATGATTTCTGGGGGTTTTAATGGGGGATTTCTTTTGATTGAATTCTACTTGGGCAGAAACGGAATCAGGGTGGAATAAGACTGTGAGTTTGAGATTTCATTACTGGAAAGGGAGACCAGAGAGAGATGCACTGGCCATTCCTCTAGTGCAGCATTTCTCCTCTTTGCTTTCCAGTACTCACTTGCTGCTTTTTAAAATGAGACTCTCTGTGAGTAGAACATCTTTTTACAGTACACTGAATAAGGTTGCAGGCTTCCTCTTTCTTTCCCCTCCTCTATTTTTTTTTTTTTTTTTTTTTTACAGGAGGCTTGTCCATTTAAATTAACCTTTCTCCCAGCTGGGCACACAAATGTTTTTGTTTTAGTTCACAGAGGGTTAATTCTATTCAGCGCTCGCCGCGGCCGGCCTGATCCGGGGCAACACAATCTGCTCTTTGAGCCGGGCTGGCCAGGCAGGACGCGTGGGGTGGGACCCCCATCTGCGGGCTCGGTGGGGAGCAGCAGCAGACCCCGGCCCTTTGTGCGCCCGGCCGCGGCTCTGCCGGCCCGAGCAGGGGCCAACGCAGAAAATTTAATCCCTGTGTTCATCGATTATAAGTTAAAAAAAAAAAAAAAAAAAAAAGGCCCCTGAAGCAAAGGCGCCTGGTTTGGGGGTGGGCTTGTTACAATGCAGCGCTCCACACTGAGGGGAATCCCTCCAGTTCTGGGGCTTGAATTTCACAGGATGGTTTTCTTGGAACTAAAAATTGACAACGAAAAACATCGTTAGGAAAAATAAAGGGGTAAAGAAAGCCCAACGCGTTTGTTTGTGTTCGAGGCATCACCAGAGGCGAGAGGAGAGTGAGATGCGGTTGGGATTTAAGTAACACATGTGTGAGATCTCCCCCTCCGCCCCCTCCCCAAACAGCTGGTATTTAGCAGCTTGAGATTTAAACCCCACTCAAGGGTGCTGCAGGGGGCTGCAATAGGGTCAGTTAATCAAGAAGCAAATAACTGGCACACAGCTGAAAAGAGGTTAAATATATTAATGAATTGCAGTGCTGAGTGTTGCCTGTAATTTTTTTTCAGCTGTAAAAGATTTTCTTAGCTGGAAATTCACGTTCTGTTGTATAAATGAGAGGTTTTGCCTGTGGCATCTTTCGTCGTTCTCCCTCTTGCTTTCCAGCCAGGCCAAATCCCAGCACTGTCTGCTCTGGGGTTTGGCTGAGGGCTTGTGCCTTCACTTTTGGCCTTACTTTTGGAAATAAAGCCTTTGTTTCTCTTCCACCGTAAAGCACCGCTATGGAGAATCGCCCAGGCCGGCTGCACCAAAACCCTGCCAGGTTTCCAAGGTAAACCTCCCAGGGAGCTGTAGCTGCTGCAGGGTTTTCAGTCAGGTCTGCAGGGGTGGCTGTGAGCCCCTGGCAGCCTGGGGACCCGCAGCCAGCTCTTGGTCCCCTCCGGGCATGTGGCAGTGCCACTCCCAGCACTGTGGGACTGCTGGGCTGGCACAGGTGGCAGCAGTGACAGGGCTGTGTGTCCCCATGCCTCAGTTCATCTGCTGTGTGGTTTAGAATCTCATCCACGTGCTGTAGCGCTTTCTGTTCGGGTCTTTGCTATGTGTTTCACCAGGATTGTAAGAGATTTCCTTTTGGAAATTCACAGGAATTTTGTTAAAAAAATTATCAAGACTGCTCATTTTGTCGAGGGCAAAAGACGGTTTCTTGAAAAATTTAATGTATTAGTTTTACTGTTTGTGTTATAAAACATATATGAGGAGAGCTTTTTTTCTCTTTTTTACTCCATGTTCTGTGATTCTTGTGTAACATCATCATATTCTTGGAGAATTTACATTGTATGTGGTATGAAACCTACCATGACCTCTGAAAACAATACATCCTTTAATGTGGCTTCGGGGAGGGGCTAGCGAGGGAGTAGCCATAAAAATCTTCAGGGTTCAAGATGAGGTTGAGATTTTTGTGAGTGCTTTTGTCGTAGCAGCAACTGTTTGATTTAGTGGCCCCTGCTACAATGGGTTGGGAGAACAAAGCCAGAATATCCCGTGTATGAGTTTGTTAAATGTAAGACCCGTCAGGAAAATTGGGGAGGGGGGTAGGGGGAGGCTTCCTCAGCTCTCTCTCTCTGAAATAAAACAGGTATTTGAAAAAATTTCTTACCAATTGCTTTGTGTCCTAATCTGTGTTGTCTTGTGTAGCGTTTGAAACCAGAAGAATCAGTGAGATGAGAGGTGACAGGGAGGAGGGAGGGCTTATTCACTTAAAAATTGCTATTCTTGTTATCTGTTTTGATATTCTAGTGAAATTTCAAGGCTAAGGGAGTTCAGAGCACCCTCAGTGCAAAACTGCTTTGGGTTTGCTGGTGCTTTACCATTTCTGTGCAGTTCCCTGTGGTTCTGCCCCTTCTCTCCCATCCTTCACCCACACCAGGGGCTGCATTATGTGGGGTGAAAACTGGCAAAGGTCAGGAGCAGCAAACCCATGGGCCTGGCCACGGTCCCTGCAGGATTTTTAAAAGATCTAACCTCTAAGGCTTTCTGTAGGCCATCATTTTTCATCTCCCATTTGTCTGTGGGGAGCACGGCCCCCTCTGTGGTCCCTGGGCTCTGTCTTTGTTCCCGGGGTGTGCCGCTGCTGTTTCCAGCTCTACCCTGCAGGCCCAGGAGCAGTTTCTGCCGGAGGTGAGTGCAGTTCCCGTGGCCGTTCTCACCGTGGGCTGGGGAGATGGAGATGGAGATGGAGATGGCGAGGGAAGGTTCTGGTTCCTCCTGGCTTCAATCATCCGGGCTTCCCGCACTGCCGGGTGATGGCCCCATTCTTCCCACAGCAAAACCGGCAGTGCCTGGGAATGAGCCCTCGCTGACGCGGTGGGCCGGGGCAGCCTGTCCTGCCTCGGGCCGTGTGTGGGAGCCGCTGCCATCCCCGGTGCCGCTGCCCCGGGCCGGGCGCTGCTGCTGAGCCGGGATTTATGGCATGGCACGGCTCTGCGAGCAGGGGGAGGGCCGCGAGCTGGGCTGAGCCTCAGCTAAACCCTGCAGATAGGAGATCCTCTGTCCTGGCTAATCCCCGGCCCCCTCCCCGCGCTTATCAGATTGCTCAAGGTGGAGATTATGCACTCGGTGGCTGCAAAGTCATGTTTAGCTGCCTCCCTTCAGAGATGCTCAGATAGCCCCACTCCTGGTTGTACCCACATTCCTTTGGGTGCAGCACATACCTGAGGGGGTCTGTCATGTGAAACTGGGGATGTTTTGGTGCAAATCAGGAATGTTTATTCGCTTAAAGTTTGTATTTCCTTTGTTCATCCCTTTATTTTAATGTTTTGGAACAGTGAAATTTGCAGAACAGTGCAAATGTGCATGCTGTGCATAGCAAACCTTTTAGAGATTAACACAGATTGGTTCTGGTTTCTACTGGGTTTAAGCTCTGGAGAAAGCTGCTTGTGAGTAGGAGCAGCTGGTTTAGTTTTTTACTTGGCTTGTGTAACAGAAAACTGGTTTAATTTCTGGTCCCAAAACATTTGGCTCATTCATTTCTCTTGCATTCACATGTGCTGCAGCAGTAAGAAGCTACACCCTGGTTTGTCAGCTTGCTTGGGCTTTATTGAGGCTGGAGAGGACTTCACTGTGACTCTTACCTCCTGCTGCTCCACAAATCCATCCTGTGGATAAACACCTTTGTCTCACAAAACTCCCTGGTCAAATCTGAATGAGGAAAATCGGCTTGGTGCTGTGCTGGGGCGAGTTTGACCCAGCTCATCTCCACCAGTCAGTGCTGCCCAAAGGCTGAGCAGTGAGTGTGGGCAGCACCCTGGGCATGGTGTGGGTTTGTGTGTGCCCACTGTGAGCTCCCCTTGGCTCCCAATGTGGGTGACGGGCACGGGGAGCTGCTATGCCCTGCTCTGTGCCCTCCTCTGTGCCCAGGCAGCCACAGAGCCCCTGCCACCTCCTGGGTCCTGCTGGGCCATGGGTGTTTCTGTCCCCGTGGGCAATGGCACTGTCCTGCCTTCAGGCCAAGGAACACCAGAGACAGCCTGGTTTAACCAGCATCCCTAGGAGAGGTGTGAGGGAGTGAGAAGCAGCAGAGTGTGGTTTCTTTCTCTTCTTGTGCCTGGCTGAGCCAGGGTGATCCAGTCATCTGGGTAATGTTTGGCATTTGGGTATTCTCCCCATGGAGAATACTGGAATACTGCAGATCTGTGTGTCCCTGAATGTATTTGAATGGCTCCCACCTTTGCAGTGCAGATCTGTTTGCAACTGTTGGGATTTTATGGGGTTAAAACACAAGGTGGGGCCTGGGGCAGCTTGGCCTGGTGTACAAGGGGTTAAACTGTTGAGCTGTGGAACATCTGCTGCAGGAAGAGCTGCTGGTGCAACTTGCTGGCATTATTTTAAGCTGACTTGGTTGAAGTGGGGTTTAGGCCTCCCTATGCAGTAGGAGGTGATGAGAGTCTGGGTGCCCTACCTGGGTCTCTTCACCATCGTCTTCCTTTCTGCTTGACATCCCTGTCTGGACCAAGCCGAGCATCATCTCTGCTCTCTCCCTCAGGCAGTGTTGGAGTCTTAAAATACTGAATTTAATGTGACAGCTCCTGTTGTGGAGAGCCCTGAAGTTTACATTTTTAGTCATCCAAAGGCTTTTCAAAGATTTGGAAAAGGACCAGTAAAATCACATCACTGTGGCTCAGCTGTAGGAGGGTTTCTGTAACGATGCTCTCTCAGGTTCTGGGCAGTGAGGCTGTTGAAGCCCAGAGGTGCCCCTGGAGTCTGTGAGATGTGACAGGATTTCACAGTCACTGCTGTCTGCCAGGTTTCTGTATTTGCACTCTGTGCAGTTGAGGTGGGACATTTATTTCAGAACCCTTTTTTCCCCATTGGAGTTTCTGTTCCTGTCTGCTAAGAACAGCGGGGAGGTTGATGGAGGCTGCTGGGGAGAGCCCCAGGGCCCTGCCTGGCAGTGGGGAAGGGGAGGATGGAGCTGTCCCTGCGGGATGGACCCTGTGGCCGCCCCTCAGTTACACCCACCCGACAGAAACCAGGCCAGGCTCCCCTCAGAGCTCCCTCTTGCCTTGCAGATGAGCGGGTGGATCAGCGAACCTGCCTGATCTGCGGGGACAGGGCCACGGGGCTGCACTATGGCATCATCTCCTGCGAGGGCTGCAAGGGCTTCTTCAAGAGGAGCATCTGCAACAAGCGCGTGTACCGCTGCAGCCGCGACAAGAACTGCGTCATGTCCCGCAAGCAGCGCAACCGCTGCCAGTACTGCCGGCTGCTCAAGTGCCTGCAGATGGGCATGAACCGCAAAGGTAACGCCGGGAGGGGGGACACTGCCACGTGGGGGCTGCCAGGGCCATGGGGAGAGGGGACACTGCCACATGGGGGCTGCCATGGGAGAGGGGAGAGGGAACACTGCCATCATGGGGCTACCACAGCATCCGGGAGAGGGGACACTGCCACATGGGGGCTGCCCGGGCCATGGGCAGAGGGGACACTGCCACCGTGGGGGCTGCCCCTCCCTCAGCTGCCATCTTGTACTGCAGTTCTTCCTCCCAAACTCCCTGCAAAAAAACTCCAAGACTTAAGCAAAATCATGCATGGATTAAAAATTTTGCACAGATACTAAGCTCTGAGCTGCTTCATTCCTGTACGGAGGAATGCTGTGGGTCTGGGGGGTATCAGGACTGTGCTGTGGGTCTGGGGATGGCTCAGAGCCCCTCACCTGGGGGTCGGGGCTGTGCTGTGGGTTGGGATCAGCCCGGGTCCCTCACCTGGGGGTCGGGGCTGTGCTGTGGGTCTGGGGATGGCTCAGAGCCCCTCACCTGGGGGTCGGGGCTGTGCTGTGGGTTGGGATCAGCCCCGGTCCCTCACCTGGGGGTCGGGGCTGTGCTGTGGGTTGGGATCAGCCCGGGTCCCTCACCTGGGGGTCGGGGCTGTGCTGTGGGTTGGGATCAGCCCGGGTCCCTCACCTGGGGGTCGGGGCTGTGCTGTGGGTTGGGATCAGCCCGGGTCCCTCACCTGGGGCCGCTCTCACCTGCGGGAGCGCAGCGCCACCTGCCGGCCGCGCGCCGCCCTCCCTGCTCCGCTCCTGCCCTTCCTTTCCTCCTTTTTATTTTCCTCCTTTCCCCTTCCCTTTTCCTCCTTTCCTCTTTCTTCCTTCCCCCAACAACCGTGTGAATTTCACTCCCCTCTGGTGTCTCCTCCAAGGCCAGGGAGGCCTCAGGCAGCCCTGAAGGTCCTCAGTGTTGGGTTCTGGAGGTCTCTCTTCCTGCCCTGGTGCCCAATTGTGGCATTGTTGGGTTGGAAAATCCCTTCGATATTAGGTCTAAATACAATAATTTTTAAATTCAGATAAGGGGCAGGAAAACCAGGTTTGAGGAGACTGGCTGTCATGCAGCCCCGGACCAGGATGGTATTCCAGAGAGTCCATCTGGATTTGGGAACCATTCTTGAGGCCTTTTTGATGGACCACCAGCAAAAACATCGTTACATTTTGTTACAGCTGTAAGCTATTTTCTGCTAAAATTATGCTTTGAAATCAATCTGAAATCAAGGCAATTTGGGAAGCTTCTAAATCCCTGTTAGTGGTAAAATACATTGGAAATTGAGAAAAATTCCCCTAGAATTCCTGTAATTCCAGTAAGTTTAAAAAACCTAAAGGGGATAACAGCTAACTGACAGCTTTTTTTATTTTTTTTTTTAAGTGGGAAACTGATATTTTTTAAAAAGAGCTTTCATAGGAAATGCACAGCCAGTGTTGTGCCTTGCTGGGGTCAGTGGTTGGGGTTTGGGCAGGCACAGCTCAGCTCCCATGGCCCTCTCCTCTGCCCTGCTGAGGCACTCCCTGAGCTGCAGGAGCAGCCTCAAGGCACACGGGGAGGATTCCAGCTGAGGATATCTCAACCCAAGCAGCAGCGTGGGGCAGAAATTTTCGCTCAAATTTTGTGTCCTTTTCTGCTCCGGGAGGGCCTCCTGCAGCCCCTGTGCCAAGCAGGGTGAGGCTGTGCAGCAGCAAGGTCACCGTGCAGCTGGGCAGAGCCTCCTGCCAAGTCTGGCCAGGTCGTGGTGGGAAAGAGATCAGGCCCTGATAAACAGGGACACGGAGCAGGGCTGCCACTGCCTCTGCAGAGACAGACAGAGGGAAGGGCAAGGTACAGAAACTGCTCCAGGTTTATCCCCTTAGCTGGATTGCACTGCAGCTCCCTGGAAATTGATTAAAGAGCCTTAAAGAAGCTGAGAAATGAGGCTGCCCCTCTGAAATGCAGCTGTGCAGCTCAGGGTGGTAACTTGAGGTTTAAACAGCAGCTTTGCAAGCAGGCAGCAGGGTCAGACATCTCCCCTCTGTTTTCTGGGTGGCTGTAGGAGATGGGACCCTCTGAAGGCACAGCAGGGTTAGAATCCAGCAGTGCAGTGCTGTGTGTCTGTGCTGGTGGCTGCACTGGGGGTGTCTCTCTGGTGCTCCACGGGGCTGTGGGTGGTGGAGTTGGTCATGCTGGCCTCACATCTCATTTTCCAGCAGTCCTGGGCATTCCCTGGGTTATTTCCAGGGATCAGATAGAGTTCCTTACCCTGTTCCACTTCTCAAATTATGCTGAAATTAATTGTGATAAGGGATTGCTATTTCCTCATTACCTGTCAGTCAAGGAGCACATGAAGAAACTAAAATCCTTGAGTAATGCTTGTAACCCCATTGATGTGTCTGTGCCTTTTGGGGAGAGAACCATGCTCTGTGCTGCTCAAGCTCTGGAGGTTTCTCTGTAAACTTCTTTAATGAAAAAAATGAATCTTTTAAGGTATAAAACTTCTTTCAACATAAATAGATATCTACTTAATGCCCTGCAGTAGGGTTCCTCACTAAAGTTTGGTTGTGTCTTTCAGCAATCAGGGAGGATGGCATGCCAGGAGGCAGAAACAAAAGCATTGGACCTGTCCAGGTGAGCACGTGTGGCTGTCCCTCGTGGTTCCCTTCAGCTTTGGTCTCCTGGGCTGAGCCTCCATCACCTCTGGCCGTGCCTCCTGATGGTGTGGCAGGCTCTGGCTCTGTCAGGAACACATCAGGAGCTGTAGATGGTAAATGGAGCTGGGTGCTGCCTGGACACACGGACAGGCTCCCTGCACCCTGTCCTTTGTGAGCCACACAAGGACGTCTGTCCCTCCCTGACTCCCAGTAAATCTCATCTGCCTGCTGCAATCCCTTCAGCTGTGGCAAGCAGGGCACCAGTAAATGTCTGTCTGATTGATGGCCCAGCTTGTGCAGAGATGCCTTGTAAAGAGAGGGAATTCAGCACAGCAGCTTGTGCCACAGCCTGAGGAATGATGGCCATTTCCAGCTTGCTCCTGGAAGAGAGGTCTTTTAAAAGTTTAGTGTTTATTTTAGCAAAATAGAAATAACACTGAAAGCAATTTCTGTGGGTCTGAGTGCCTGGGAAGGAGCCCTCAGCCCAGCCCAAAGTGTGAGGAGCCAAGCAAGCTCTGCTCTGCTGCGCAGTGTCAGACACAGCCTGCAACCACACAAACCTGTTTTCTGCTGTTCACATTAAAGAACATACACAGAATTTAAAAAACACATACAGAATTTAAAAAAAAAAAGCCTCTAAATTTTTGTTGTATTTTCCCCATTAGTGGTGGAATATTCCTCCAGGGTCATGCCCAGCACTTTCTTGAAACTTTATATTACAGTGAACTCAATGTAAAAATTTCTTTACTCTATTTTAGCTTTGAATATGTTACTCTCGAGAACTTAAGTATCAGATGACCAATAGCTACTTCAGGTGCCACCTGGTTCTTATCTGGAGGAAAATAGGGAGCTCTGTCTCCCTGTAAATGTTTTCCTGACTGATTTTATATGTGTCACCTTGCCTCTCTTGATTGCTTTATCAAACCAGAGCCTGCCCCACCTCCTGTTTGCCATTCCCCCTGCCAGTCCTGAGTGATGTTCCCAATGCCCTGGCCTCAATTACTGCCAGGTTTCTCAGGGTGTGACAGTGGCTGATTTACAGCTCCTTGCCATGTCCATCTGACATCATCTCCTCCTGTGTCAGTTCCTGTCTGCTGTGCTGCCCTCACTTGAATGGTGCTGCTGGAGGTCACCACGATCACCTGTAAATAGAATTTTCCCTGTGTGTTATTAAATGCAGGGGTAGGATGTGGTACCTGCAGGGGGGCAGGAGGCTCAGCCCTGTTGGGGGTGTTTGCAAACAGAGGCTCTGCTTTTCTGTTCCCAACCATTGTGTTCTGTATTTGACAGATATCAGAGGAAGAGATTGAGAGAATTATGTCTGGGCAAGAATTTGAGGGAGAGGCAAACATGTCATGGAGCAACAATGGAGACAGTGACCATAGTTCCCCTGGAAATGGAGTTTCTGAGAGCAACCAGCCTTCACCTGTTTCTACTCCATCTTCAAGGTGGGAATGAAGAATTTGGTGTTACAGGAATCTTGGATTTCTTTCCCTGAGTGATACTTGGGGTCAGTGTAGGGAAAACATGTGAGTGCATCTTTGTGTAAACAAGATCATGCAGCAGGTTCTTACCTCTCTGATTGTGTTCTAAGACAAACAGGCACTGGTTGAAAAGAATTGAACTGGGAAATGAGATGTTTGTGAACAAAGGAAGAAATCTTGAGATACAATTATATTTAAAATATACTCAGTTTATATTGTTTGTGTTTTCTGCAGATGTTAAGAACTTGATCACCTTTCGTTGCTCATTCTGCATAAGCTCTTTCTCTGCACTTTGCTCAGATTCTGAAAATAAAACCATTTATGTTAGTAATGGGTGGTGTTATGTTAAAGTTGGCTGCTGTGAGTGCAAACCTCCTGATGCAGCCTTTGATTGCAAACACTGTAAGAATCTCAGACCTGATCCCATCTGCTTTCAGTGGCAGCTTAAGCTTGGCCTTGTTTGTGTTCTCTGGCTGTGCAAGTACTTAATGTACAGTCCTAAATTCTGGCCCTGTGAGGAGGCTGGGGTGGAAAGGCTGGGCACAGGTGGGTTTTGGGTTTCTGCTTTGCTCCCTGAATGGCAGCTCAGCAGCAGCTCCCAGATCTCCATCAAATGGAACCAGTGTCCAGCCAGGCTGGGTGTGCAGCAGTTGCTTTCCCTATTTCTGTTCACATTTCTGGTGGAGCTGTATGTGCCACTGCGCTGAATCAGGTGGAGTTTTGGGGGTGTACTGAAGAGCTTTTCCTTCTCCAGTAGGTCGGTGGAGCTGAACGGCTTCGCTGCACTCAGGGATCAGTACCTGGGCACGCCGGTGTCCACGCACTACCAGTACCTGCCGCACCTTTTCAGCTACTCGGCGCACTCGGCGCTGGTGGCGCCGCAGCCGCGCAGCCTGGAGCCGCAGTCGCACGGCCTCATCAGCCAGCTGCTGTGTGCTGAGGACCTGGAGCCCCTCAGCACCCCCATGCTCATCGAGGACGGGTGCGTGGGGCAGGGACAGCCCTGGGGCGGGCACAGCCACGGGGCAGCAGCAAACCTGACCCCGTCCCACCGGGCTGGGGCTGGCTGGAGCTGGGGCTGGGGATGGGGTACATGGACCTGGCTGGGGCTCCAGGCTGCATGCTCTGGGTGCTGGGCAGGTGGGTGACCCCAGCGGCTGTGAGGACTCCCCTCAGCCCCTGCCCAGGCTCCTGTCACCAGGTGACACCCAATTCCTTTAGCATTTGCCTTGTTTCCAAGCTCCCCAGATGTCAGATGATGTCATTCAACGTTTTTAATGGTTTTTCTGCCTTTGTACTAACTGTGCCTGCAGGTACAAAGTGACTCAGGCAGAGCTGTTTGCGCTGCTGTGTCGTCTGGCGGATGAATTGCTTTTCAGGCAGATTGCCTGGATCAAGAAGCTGCCGTTCTTCTGTGAACTCTCCATCAAGGACTATACCTGCCTGCTCAGCTCCACGTGGCAGGAGCTGATCCTGCTCTCCTCGCTCACTGTTTACAGCAAGCAGATCTTTGGTGACCTTGCAGATGTCACCTCCAAGTACTCTCCCTCTGATGACGAGCTGCACAGGTGAGATGGGATGAGGAGCCATGGGAGCCCAACACACAGGTGTCCTCTGACCACCTCCTGGGACAGGTCACTGTACCTGTGGCTGTTTTCCTCTTCTGTTTTTTAGGGAACAGTTGTTCCAGGCTTGGAAAGCACATCATGGTTAGTCAGTGCTGGATCACAACTCCCTTCTGCAGGGAAGGGCACAGTGATGTGTGGGGCTGTTTGAGTTCCACGTAGTAATGCTGTTGTCCTCCAACAGAGCCTTACAAGCCACCATTTATGAGGAGGGTAAAACTGACCAACACTTTGGGTAACCCTGACACACAGGAAAGAAAGTCTTATTTAAAAACCCTTTGTGCCAGTGGAAAGGTTGTTCACATAGCTGGTTGTCTGTATTATCAAAGTGTTCATTATTAATTGCTATTTCTTTGTTTTGATTAGATAAATTTAAAGATGTTGCAACTTAGCTCTTGTTTTTTCCATGGTACAGACTATCTGATGCTCTGAGGAGCCTGCCTTTCATTTATCATGTTGGTCAGGGTGTTGTTTTTTGGTTTGGATATTTTATTTGGAGTCTTGGTGCCAGACAGATTCTTCTTTTGGTAGTAGAGTCCCAGTCTCACCATAATTTGGCAGAACAGGTGGGATTTAGAGGATTTAAACACCTGCTCTTTGCTCTCTGCCCCTGCTGGGCTCACGCTGCTGCTGGAATCACCAGGAGATGTCTGATGAGCAGAGATTTAAACAGTGCTGTGCTCCTCGGCCATTGCGGTGTCTCGTGGCTCCTGGGGGCTCCTTTGTGCATCTGTTGTGACAAGCAGAGGCACTGGCTGGCTGAGCCCGTGGTGGGAGCAGGGAGCTGGCCCCAGGTGTCTCATTTCCTGGGACAGGTTGCTCTGCGGCGCTGCTCTGCGCAGCCATTCATCGTGCATCTGGTGCAGCTCCTGCGAGGAGCACTGAGGGTCATAGAAAACCACAATGACACTTGTTCTTGCATTCAGCTGTCCTTTTGTTCCTGCTGTCCTGGTCAGAGCCTCACAAGAGAAGTGTTTGTTTCATTTTGAGTTTGTGATAAATACAAGCGAGAGGTAGGACAAGGAGACAAAGGAGGAATCCTCACCCTGCAGAAACCGGCAATTCAGAGCTGGTCGCCTTGAAGGTCCTTCAGAGAAGATCTGTGCACATGGATGAAAATAGGTGTTCTTGGGAGAGGAATGCTTCTGCAGTCTCCTCTTGTGATTTAGCTTTTCAAGTGTCATTAATTGTCATTAGTAACCTGGGAGAATGCACACCCAAAAGCCATTTAGTGGGAGCTGCACAGATGAGGGGACTGGGGCTGTGTGGCTCCCTCCCACTGGTCTTCATGGTCCTTCAGCCATGGCTTGACTGTCTCCAGCAGCAGTGGGATGGCTCATGGGTATCAGTCTCCCTGTCCAAAGCACTCATGAGATATCTAGTCTCTTTGGACTCGAGAGGGGGCCTTTAGGAGAGGTGTCCCATTTGTGGGTGTTCTCAAAGAGCCCCCAGCTCCTCTGGCATTGGTCAGGAATGACTGCAAAGAGAACTTCATTAGAGCTCACACCTGGCTGGAGAAATGTCACTGAGCAGGGATGGTCTGGCACTTCAGGGTTAATTTCTGCTCTTAACAAAATGACAAGAGCAATGCTAAAGCATAGGTGACAAACAAAGGCATAGAATGAGCTCCCCAACTCCTTTGTTTTAATTGCTTCTAACAACTGGCTAAACGTTCTGTTTGCCTGCTAGATCAAGTGTTTTCTTTTATTGTGCTGTTTTTCTGAAGATGAATATGAAATGAATAGACTCCTGACCTCCCCCAGCACTCCTGATAGCGCTTCCCTTCCCCCTCCTCCCCAGCTGATGCCGACAACTCCCAGCCAGAAACTTGCCTGGTGTAAACTGTGAGGAAAAGTGTGTGGAGGAGTCAGTCCTCGAGAAGAAATAGGGCTGTGAAAAACAGAACAGCTTTGTTTGAAAGGGGGAGGAAAGTATGTGCAGAAAAGTAAGACAGTTCAACTGCAGGAATGAGAGAAGAGCTCTCCTGGATTTATGAAGTGATGAGTGGCTGGTAAAAATGTGCATGCTCTAAAAACAATTAAACCCCACGGATGACTGAGTGGTCTTTGTGCTCATTAACTTCTTGAGCTTTGCAATCTTGCACCTGCAAGATTTTTAATGTCAACTGGAGAGCAAGAAAACTTGTACAACTTTAGATTAGCCGACAAGGCTTTCATCACTTACAATATTACTTTCTTGAAGAACTGACCTGGAGTTCAGACAGCTTGTTTTCACTTCACAGAGGTCAAACCCCATCATGCATTTTACAAATAACTTTGAAGTAAACAAACACACATGCCAAAATAAGGTATTATTCAGTGAAAAAGGTTCTATTTCTGTTCTATTCAGAGATGGCTTGCTGGCTGTGCTCTTATTCTTTGTGCTGCACAATGCCAGAGCACGCTGAAGCTTCCCGAAACACTTCTGTCCCACTTCTGAGTGCTTCTGCAATATGTGCCTGCTTTGAAGCCGGGCTGTTGTTGCTGTGAGATGTGTTCCCAAGAGGCTGTTCTGGCCCTGGGCAGGCGTGGGATGGTCTGGAGGTGCCTGCAGACACCCACAGCCCTCCACACCCTCCCACTCCAGCCTGGTCCTTCCCCGTGGCTGTTTCATGGTGCACATGTGGGGTATTTCTCCTGATGAAGTGTGGCACCCTCTTTAGCAGGAGGACCTCGTTCTGCACCCACAAAATCTCCATCAGGCAATTTTCCAGGAGGTTTTGGGGTGTTCCCTGTGCATCAGTGTGCCCTATGCTGCCCATCTCTGTCACTGGCTTTGCTGCAGATTCCTGCCTCTGTGAAACCTTCTCTGCTGTTAGAACAGGCTGGTGGTGAACTGAATCACCAAGAAAGGGTTTTTTCCTAAAAATATCTGTAGATTGTGGGCTCCCCATCCCTGGGCCAGACAGGATGGGGCTCTGAGTAACATGGTTTAGTGGAAGGTGTCCCTGCCCTTGGCAAGGGAATGGGACTGGATGAGCTTTGAGGTAATTTCCACCCAAATCATTCCACAATTCTGATTCTGCATTTGTAACTGAGACATTTTCCTCCTTATTTTTGGTACCCGCAGACTTCAGGCAGTTTTGATGACTTTTTAAAAAAAATTCTCTTGCAAGGTGTTAAAATCTCTGAAGCTACTTTAATGAGCTTCATGCCTTCACTGTCCAGGCCGTGTGCTGTGTGTGCTGATGTGATCTCTGTCCTGCAGGTTCAGTGAAGAGGGGATGGAGGTGATGGAGCGCTTGATCTACCTCTTTCGCAAGTTCAACCAGCTGAAGGTCAGCAATGAGGAGTACGCCTGCATGAAAGCCATCAACTTCCTAAACCAAGGTGAGGCAAACAGGAGCTACCAGCCACACTTGCTCGTTTTTATGCCTCAAAGGGTGAATTTGTATGACTGGTTCCTCTCTAAAATTTTTAGAGTTTTTCAGAGTCATTAAAATGTTTACGTTAAGGATATATCCTTAGGTTGCTTAGCTGGGTTCCTACTTTTTAGGTTCTATACCTAAATCTGACTCTTCACAGTGAAAGGTAATCACAAATGAAGTATTTGCATGCAGGCCATGAATTCATCCTAGGAAAGGGCTGTATCCTTCTGTTGATTAATAGCATATTAAAGCTGGCAGTTCAGGCTCCTCCAAGACCCTGGGCATTTCAAAATCCATGCAGAGACAAATGCTCAGTGAATAGTGTTCAGCTGTAATTTTGGAAATAAATGTCCCCAAAGTCTTTTGTACTGTGAAAGATAGTTGCAGTCTGTAAAAATGTGCTGCGGGCTCCTTCCTCCCCCGCTCATTTCCAGAGGGAGATAATGCTGACACTTCAATCTGTGCCGGGCTGAGGTTCCGGTTTGCTTCCCTGGGCAGTTTCCTGACACTGGATAATGCACTTCTTGAGCTGTCTCCATTGTTTTCCAAAATGTATTTTCATTAACTTCCTGTCTTCTTTTATTTTTAGTTGAAGTTTGCAATTTTTTATGTGAAATACCTGAGACTTATTTTTAAAAGTCAGCTTTTGGGCAGTAGATCAATGCCTCTTCCGTCAGATGGTCTCCCAGCACCGAGCCCGCTCCGCAGCTTCCTTGCTGCTGTGCTGGGTCCTCCCAGGACCTGCCAGTGCTGCTGCTCACGCTGCCAGTGGGACATCCTGCCTGTCCCTTCTTCCTCTGTGTGCGCTGCCTGACACTGGCAAAGCTAAATTTAAATAGAAGAACTTGACAAGTTTATAAAGCTCCCATGACATAATTCATAAGCAGATGGGGAGGAATGTGATGATATCTTTAATTATAGAGGTGAGCACTGTCCTCAGCCAAGATGATACACCTAAAACCAATGTGTTCCTGTGTGAGGAGGTGTTACACTGATCTGCTGTGAGGACCAAACCCTGACACCTGACTGTGCTGTGCCAGGCAGGGATTTCAGGTTGCTGGGGCTGTTCTCTCCAAGAGCATTCATTGAGCTGCAGGTGAGCAGTGTAGGACATTAGCTGTTCTCTTTCCAGCCTTTTGTGGAGGGAAATCCTGGATCCAGACACACATATAAAGACACATCTGTGATGCAGGCACAGCAGGAGGGGAGATGGGAATTTTAGTATTGGTCCAGGTGCTGGAAGCCAGTCTCCAAAGCAGGGGCCCGGATCAGAGTGACAGAAACCAGCCTGTCATGAAGAAGTGGCAGTAAGTGTAAGGCTGCCGCTCTTCTGAGAGGTGTTTGTCATGTTCTCATTGCTCTGATTGTATTCCTTTGCAGATATCAGGGGTCTGACCAACGCCTCCCAGCTGGAGCAGCTGAACAAGAGGTACTGGTACGTTTGCCAGGACTTCACAGAGTACAAGTACCCCCACCAGCCAAACCGCTTCCCGGATTTGATGATGTGTTTGCCAGAGATCCGCTACATTGCAGGTAACCTGAGTGCTTCTGAAAGACACTTAACTTGCTGCAGTGAAACTCTTGTGGACTTTGCTCGAGGATGTTTGTGTGGGAGCATTTCCTATCAGAGTTTCTGCCCATCTTTAAGCCCATCCCATTGCCCTGAGCTCATCCAGTCTGAGGGGCTCTTGGCAAGGTGTCCTGGTGGTGCTGGTGGGCACAGGGTTAGTCCCACTTGGGGAAGAGGGGCCTTGCTCCAACCTGACACCCTTGAAGTGCATTCTTTAGTCTCCCCTTATTGTTCTTTCACTCCCAGATGGAGTGCATTTTGTCTCAAAAGGATGTAATCCTGGTTTGAGTAGTTATCTGATCAGAATTAGGGAGATCCCTGAACTGAGCAGAAAGTGATCAGCAGAGTTCAACCAGATCAGTGTAACCCCTAGGGTTCCTCATCTGGACCTCGGAAATCCTCAGGTGAATTCTCAGCTGCAGTTGCATTGCTAATTAGATCTCCAAGGCCTGGTGTTACTAAAACTGTTCCTGGATGTTATGGCAAAGGGAGATGCTTGCCTCCCTGTGTCAAGGCTCCATATGCTTTATCCTACTCCGTCATAATGAACTAGATAATAATCTCAGAGTAGCTCTCGTAATTTACTCATGGAGATCAACAAGGGGGTTTGAGGTGAGATGGGATTTAGCCTTTCCCACTTTCTGTAAATACTTCTCCATTGTGGAGAAATCATTTTGATCTGACTTTGCCCATTTATTTTGCTTTCTATTCAGTAAATAAATCATATTGTGTCCAAATGCATATCAAATGTCTAATGTAGCTGTAGGATGATTAACTGTTTCTGAGAAAGGTTCAAGGTAAAACCATCTCCAGTGCTGCTGGCTTAGGTGTCTCTGAAATCTGATTCAGTTGTGGCTGCTAATTCTGGTTTCTTTCTTACTAGGAAAAATGGTGAATGTCCCTCTGGAGCAGCTGCCTCTCCTTTTTAAGGCCGTTCTACATTCCTGCAAGACGAGTGTGAGCAAAGAGTGAGCGCAGCCGGCCCGGCCGGTGCCTTGCGCGGAGCCTGGGGCTGGCTCACCCGGACAGGGGCAGGGGCCATCCAGGCAGGAGACAGGGCACTGCGCCTCCCTGCCCTCGTAGCAAGAATCTTTTTTGTTTGTTTTTGTTTTTTTACTCGTTTTCCTATATATTTATTTCACGACAGAGTTGAATGTATGATCTTCAACACGATGCACATGGTTCTGTAAGAATGCAGCAGATGCATTCTCCAGCAGTTTACAGAATGTGAAGATGTTTAATGTTACAGTGTTTGTTAGGGTTAGTTCTTTTGTATTTGGGGCTGGGGACCGAGATGACTAAGACTACCTCAAGGAGAAGATGCTGTTCATGCACTGCTCTTTCCATGATTTGCATCCAAAGCATTTGTCACAGAGAGCAAATGTTGGCAGAGCTGTTATTATCCCAAAGGGACGACTTTGGAGAAGTGGGTGCTAGAGAAGTGCCAAGCTTTTTCTGTAATTTTAAAAAGGCAGGAGTGGAGACGGAGAAGTCTGTCCAGGCAGCTGGTTTCTTTTCCCCTGGCAGTTTTCAGATGCAGGTTTCCAGTGGGATGGCAGTGCTCTGAGGGGCTCCCTGGCCCTGTCCTGTCTGGGGGGCTGCAGGGGGGGTCTGTCCCAGCCCCTCCTGACCAGCTGCCCTCTTACTATTGCCACAACACCTGCCAATTCCTCTGAATTTGTGTTCCTGCAGTTCAGGACAGGCTCCTGGCATTGCACAAAGGTGCTTCTGTTGCTAGAGGATGGCAAGGACTTTATCATCACTTCCTTAAAATCCATCTAAGTTTACAAAAGCAGGAAAAGCCTACTTAGAGAAGAGGCAGGATTGCCCGTGTTCCTCCAACATGGTACCTGACTTCTGAGGCTTCTGCATTGCAGCAATCCCCATTTTGGGAGCAGTTAAATGGGGCCTATGTAGTGGGGTGAGGGACTCCAGTGTCCTCTGGCATGGCTTTCTCTGCTGGACTCAGGGAATGGATGTTCCATAGATAGATCCTGCCAGGACTGTTCTGTTCCTTATGGAATCCCAGGAAAAACTACATTACTGCTGTACTTGGTTACCTGTCATGTTCTAGGTGTTGCCAGGCTTGGATTTTCCATCTCACAGGCTCTCCACAGCTCCAGATGGAGAACTGGTTTAATGACAGCTGATTAGCTGATTGAGTGATTGGTTGGTGCTGATGTTTAGCTAAACTTGGGCATTCTCATGAGTGATCTCATGATTTCCTGCTCATGATGGGGAGGTTTGGATGAGATGCTCTTGATCTCATCTCCTTCATTAGGAATTAATATTCAAAGACTCTGTCACTCTCCTAGACAGCCTTGGCTGGATTTCCTTCCCTGCCTCCTTAGATGTAAATCTGGCATTCACTTAGCAAGGTGGCTCCCCGATAAGTGTTTGAATGCTGATTTTAAAATACTTGTAGGAACAACTTTTGTTCCCTCAGGGCAGGAGGGACGAGTCACTACCTTGTCTTTCCCTGGTGGCAGCTGCGTGGCACAGAGCAAGCACAGCTCACAGGGCTGCAGCTGCTGTGCATGAATGTGATGGTGAGCAGGAGGAGAATCCCATTCCCCAAAGTCGTCCCTCCCTGCTGTCCCAGCGGGTGCTGCTGCCTGCAGCCCGAGGGCAGCTGTGCCCTGCGGGTTTGGCACAGCCTGCTCACACCACTCCAGGGCCTGCTGCTGCCTCACCACGGGCATCCATCCTGCTGGGGCAGCTCCCAGCTCCACGTTTCCCTCTTCTCAAAGTCCATAGCTGTTCATTTTCCATTATTTAAACAGGAGGTTACGGGTACCAGCTGCTGGGCACAGCAGTGGCTCAGCTCGGTGGAGCTTCGCACCCAAAGGTGGTTCCATAAATCTCATTTACTTTCTGTGTGTATTCTCAGGAAAGCCTTCTGCATACAGCCAATACCTCACGTGTTCAGGGGAAGATTGTAGTGTATCTGTTTGTGAGTTAGAATGTATTTCTCAGCTTTTAAGTTTAATTTCCAAATAGCTTGATATGATCTTTTTATTACGGGTTATTTCTGGCTTGCTGTTCTATACACTCAAGGAATTGTTAAAATTGCATAGGAGTGATTTTATTCTACAGTTACTGAATTATTATAATCTGTTGATGAATAAGTGTTTTAATTAGTGTACATAAAAGCAGTAATCTTGTTGCCAGCTACCCAACAAAAATAATCTGTTGGGTAATCTGCAGTTTTCCAAAATAGCCTCCCAAAACTAATGCTGTACCAACAACAACCAAAAACCTAAATTCAGTTATGATGACAAACAGACATGAATGTTCCACTTTCTGTTGTAGAAAGCAAATTTTACAGCGGTTGATTGGCAGCAGTATCCGTTCCCAAATACACATTTGCCATAGGGAGTAGAAAATCCTTCCTGAACTGACAGGTAAGGAAGCAGCAAACAGACCAGATGGAATCACAGGACAGTCATTCCTGATATCTTCTGCACCAAGTCCTCTAATGACTTGTATTTTTTAAACAGGGTAATGTGAATGTGTTGCATTGCAAACTCAGGTATTATGAGAAGGTAGGAATGTAGCTAGAGATGTAGAGACGTTAGGTAGATGTATTTGTGAATTTGGTTTGAAGGACACCCTGGAAAGGTTGGAATTTTTGTTCCATTCTTCATGTAACATTCAGTTTACAGGGACTCATATTTTATTTGTGCTTAATGCTACTAGGGGGAAGTTCATTATCTTTGGTATCTATCTGCTCTTGCTTATCTGACCTTCTGTCATAGAGAAATCTATCAACAATAATAGTCTTTGGTAGAATTTTCTGCCATGACAAGTCAATTTTTATCCCTGATTTGAAAGATAGATTGGCTGGCTGACCCCCTCTTCTCCTTCAAAGCATCTGTGCAGATAGAAAGCTGAAGAGTTACTTTTAATCCGAGCAGAGATTTGGGACATAAATTCAAAGTGCTCAGGGGAGGCTGCTGAGGAGCAGCTGGAAGGGTCCCGCTCACAGGGCTGCACCCGGGGCCTCAGCAGAACCTTCTGGAAAGTGAGTGAGTTCTCTTCCCCTTGGGCTCAGGCTGTGCCAGGGGCTGAGCCTTGACCCCTCAGTGTGGCTGCTCTCATTGCTGGGGGGGCCGTGGTGGCCCCGTCCCCAGCCATGCAAAGGCTCAAGTGGCTCTGCCCTGATCCCTCCCCTGTGCCAGCAGGACCTGCCCTTGCTCCTCCTTGCTCCTCAGGCTTCTGCACAGACCCACAGCCACTTCAGATAACGGAGCGTAAGTCTTGTCCTTCAAACCAACTTTAAAAAAAAAAAAAAAACAACACTTGAATTTCTTTTGTCTTTACTGCATTTTTTAAAAGGAAAAAAAGAAAAAAAAATATTCTCCTGTGAATGTGCTATTTCCCATTCATTCTTTCTTTCTTGGTTTTGATTTGAAGCTTTGAAGCTCGGTGTCTGTGAAAATGTTGTTATTTCTCAGGATAATAAGCGGCAATCATCCCTGCCACATGAAAGGCAGGAGAAAGGGGGAAACTTGGGGAACTAGTTAAAGTATGAAACTAATTTTTAAGTTGTAGATGATGTGTAAATGGAGGGGAGTGCATAGCTATCAGTATCAAGCTGTGGTGTTTCTCTGGGTTCACGGTGTGTTGTTTCAATGCACAGAAGCTCAGGGATAAGTATTTAAAATGTGACCCAGAGAAACCCTGGTTTTGATGTTGCAACAGTTGCTTCTTTCCCGACTTGTCTGGAGGGCCCTGGAGAGCTGACAAAGCCCCAAATGGGGATTTTGGGGGGAAAACTCTGGGTTTGGCTGTGGGAAGTTTGCCTGCTGAAGGCTCAGACGTGGTGCTGTGGGCAGAGCATCCCAAAGGTGCACGGGGCTGTACAAGGCTGTGCCCTTGCACCAGCCAGCAGCTGGGGACCAGCTCTGTCTGTGGGGCTCTATTTCTGCATTCCCTCATCCTAAATGTTTGACTGTTCATGAAAAAGGGGAAACAGGAGTTTCTCATTGTGTCCCTGGCAGCCAGTTGCAGTGCTCTTTACTCTGTTGCTTATGAATTCCTAATTTTCATCAGTTCAACTTTCTCAGTGTGTAGGAACAGTCAGCTTGAGAAGGGCACTGGTGTGTGACTCTGATTGGGTTACAGCTGCTATGAGTGTCCAAACAGCCCCATCCAGCCACGGACAGGGCCAGGAGTCAGCAAAAGTTAGAAGGGCTGAAACCCCTTCCCAGCACCCTCAGCCAGACTCTGCAAATCTGAGTTTAAACCAGCCTCACAAAAAGCTGGGGAGGCCAATCCAGGCAGTGTCTTTCCCTTGGAAAAAAAAAAAATTAAAAATAGCTCCTGTGAGCTGCCCTCTGACAAGTCTGTGAAAGAAGCAACATGGATCAGTGGAAGAAATGCCCCCAAGGGCAAAAAGAAACAGAAATTGAGACCAGATGACGATCAACCTTAACAAAGCCTTTTGTGATTCATTGTTTCTTTCAATTTATAAAATGTCTTGTAATAGTTGATAACATTATTGACTCAATTTCCATAACTAAACTACCTCGTGTGACATCCTGTTTATCATCTCAAAGGGATTGTGTGAAAAACTAAACACTGCCAGTGTCTGTTGCCAGCGAGGAGCAGGGGCTGTGATTGCTGGAGTTGTTTCCCTTCCCGTGGGCTGGCTCCTGTCACTGCTGTGTGTCCTGTGCTGAGGCTGAGCTCTGCTGTCCCTCCCTGGGGACAGTTTGGGTTTTGTGGGTGCCCATTCCAGCTCGGTCCTGGTCAGGGGCTGCCCGTGTGGCCTGGGACCCCTCAGTGTGACCGTCCTGGGCAGCCCGGGGAGGCAGTGGGTCAGTTTGCTGCTGTGTCGGCCCCTTGCTGGTGTGAGGGATGTTCCCAAGAGGGTCAGTGCCAGCTGCTGGCTCCTTGGTGACATTCCCAGTGATGGTTTCTCCCTCGATTTTTCCCACAATCCCTTGTGTAAATCAGGGAAGCAGGATGTTCAGCATGGCACACGGTGAGCATTGGCGCACTCAGAGCCGGGGCTGGGGCAGCAGGGTGTGCCTGGCCCCGTGTCACCACCGCAGGGCAGCGGGCCCCGGGAGCTGCCCCCTCCCCACACTGTGACCAAATGAATGTTTCTGCCGGCGGCTCCGCCTCAGCCCGCCCGCCCCTGCTCCGCTGCCCCGCTCTGGGACTTGACTACCTGTGGAAATGTGACCAATAAGTGTTGAATGCATGTTTAGTGAGTGTTTAGCTGTATGAACTAATAAATGTGAAATGTTCTGCACCGCTGGTGTCTCCAGGCTGTTTGTGCCTTCCCCTTTGGTGGTGGCTCTGTCTCAGGGTGCTGCTGGAACGGGTTGTGGGTGTGGGGAAGGCCTTGGGGCTGCTGCTGTGGCTGGGAGCTGGGATAAGGGCACTGTGCCACCCAGGATTTATTCCCAGTGAGGGGCACTGAAGATCAGCAGTGGTGGGGCTCCCTGGGAGGTGGCAGAGGATGCTCTGTGCATGTGGGCTGCCAGGTTTGTCCTCACCTGCAAAGGAAGCTGGAGCTGCACAGAGGTGACGAGGCAGCCTCTCCCCTCAGCCCGCACTCACACGAGGTGCTGCCTGGAAAGCCAGGCTGGAGTGGGAAAAGTACCAGCACCTTTTAATTTTCAGCTCAACCCCTACTGACCACTGTATTTTGATTAGAGCTCTGCTTCCTTTTCATCTCGGTGCTCGGGCGGGTGACAGCCGCGGCGGCCCCGCGTGCGCGGCGCAATAGTTTATCACCGAAGGCCGGCGGCTCTATGAATTCAGAGCCAGCGCGGAACAAATCACGCTGTCACTAACGTCAAACTTGTTAACCTGATCTTTGGTGGATCACTAGTGTCAACATTGCATGGGACATACATTATCGGGCCCAAGGACTTAGGGAGATGTGTTTGTCAGCCTGCTCTGTCACAGTCCCACTCTTGACCTTCGCTAAGTAACTTTCAAGGGTAAGCTGCTTTCCTCTTGACAGGAGTGGCTGTTCCCAGGAGTGTCACCCCATGGGCACTGGCTGGGACAGGGCTGTGGGGTCGGCTGGGTCACCTCCCTGCAGCACCGCAGTTAGACCAGCAGTGGGTGAAATATCTGCTGGGATGGTCCTGGGGGGCCTCTTACAGAGCTGGGGAAGGTTCTCCATTGATGTCCACCCTGCCCATGTCTATTATGAGCTCTCCCCATCTTGTCACCAACTGCTCCCACATCTCTCCTCATCCCTTCCCCAGTCACAGTCTGTTTGGAGTTCACACCTGAAAAACAGACTTCTGAGGGCAGCAGACTAGTGGGTCTCCATTGTCTGGTCCATCACAAGTCTCTCACATCTCAGTTTGCCAAGTGTGGACACTTCCAATGCGGTTGGTCAGCACTGCAGAGGTCAGATGAAGGATATTCATCACCATGGATGGGCTGGTAAGACCATGGAGGGGAGGTGTGTGGTCTGGGTAAGCTCCTGTCCAAACTTCTGGGGTGAGTTGGGATTTTCAGTACCTTTATTGGGTGGTGGATCCCCTCCCTGCAGCCTGCCGTGAGTACGAGGGGAGCAGCTGGGTGCTGGGGGGCCAGCAGGTTGGGGCTGTGCTGGAGAAGATGCCTCATGGCTGGGGGGACCCTGAGACAACTGCTGGGTCTGTGCTCCACATCACTGTCCTCATGGGCCGACCCTGCTAATCAGCTGTGAAAGAGAGAGAGAAAGCTGGAGAGAAATCCTTCTCTCTGCTAACCTCATCACAATAAAGATTCCTATAAAGAGCTCTTATCCTTGAAGAAAATGAGGCACATAAGCAGGAATAGTAAACAAAAGGCTGTCATTTTGACCCAGGAGTGCTTCATGTTGTTGGCAACTTCCAAGAGGAAACATAAAGAGAGGCTGCATCCAAGTCCCAATTATGCAGAACTATGTGACTGATATGTCAATGAGTCCCCCCGGGAGGAGACCACCAGCACTTCCCAGCGCTGCCTGCGCAGCATCTGCACCCGCCGCCACGGCCGGGCCGCGCGCGCCCCGAGCGCAGGCGTGTGTGGCATCGGAAGAATGCGGGGGACAAGGTAATGTCATGGGGAACGCTATCGCCCGAGTCCTCGCCGCACGCGCATTATCAGCGCGGGCCCCGGAGTCAGGGACTGCGGGCAGGCAGCGGCGTTTGGCAAACAGTAGTGCTGGCCACACCTGCTGCAGGCACGCTCCGGGAACGTGGCGCAGGCAGGAGGGCTGCCCCGCGCCGATAAGCTGAGTGGATGGAGATAAAATCCAAGCAGGAGATATGCTTTGCTGAGCATCAAGGCTAAGCACCAGCAAGGAGCCAAAGCACGCTGCGGCCCGCCGGGTGGTGTGGGTCCACGGGCTCCGGCTGCGCCGCGGCCGTGAGGGAAGGAGACGGGACCAGGAGACTCCAAACCAACTGTGGGAGCTTTGGTGACAGATGTGCCAGTGCTTGGGCCCATCGAGGGCACAGAGCTGTGCTGCTCCCATGGCCAGGACAGCACTGCTCAGGGCGGCAGCTTTGGGGCCTGTCCCCATCCCTGAACATCCTCTCACCAGCACGTCCCCTGCTGCTGGAAGTCAGACCCACCTCATCCTTCCCTCCAGGTGCTGTGGCTTCCAAAATGTCGCCTGTCTGTGCCTCCTTGCTGTCCCCAGGAGCCCCTAAGGCCGCTGGCAGCCGGCTCTACCTGGTGCCTGTGCAGCCACTCCAGCGCGGCCTTCCCAAACCCACCCTCAGAAATCCACTCTGACGCCACGGCCAGGCCGAGCCGGGCCCATGCGCCGGCCCTGACCATGGCCGCACGCCTGCTGCAGGAGCCAGGCCGCAGCCTTGGCCAGGGCCCGCGCAGAGGAAAGTGCCCAAGGCCAGCAGGGACGTATTTACCCCCGAAAGCACCTTGCTGCAAAAATAGCAAGTGGCCGGTGTGAGGCCGGGGCTTCCCAGGGGAACAATGCCTGGCAGGAGGAAGCGGCCGCGGCCAGCCCGCAGCCCTGTCCCGCCTCGCGCGGCGCTGAGCCGCGAGCGCTGTGTGCCGGCCCGGCAGGGACCTTGAACCTGACACAGATTTATTTTCTCTGACATTGGCATCGCATCGGAACATCTGGCATGTGGCTGATAATTGCTGGGGATCAGGGCGGAAGCCACTCCAGGCCTGGCGCTTCTTCCAGAGCTCTGTTTTCATTAGTTTTTCTCCTCTCTTCAGCTGCAAAGCAAGGAAAAAACAAGCAGGGCTGTGCAGCCCGCACTCCCACTCCTCTCCCCTCAGCACCCGGGGCTCGCTGCTTCCCTCACTCTGCATGGGAATGCTGCAGGGCACCTCACTGTCACACTGTGTCGGGGCTGTGCTGAAACAGAGAGAGGACAAAGCTTTCCCTGAGCCGGGACTGTGGGTCCTGCTGTTTCACCCTGGTTACAGAGCAGAGCCGTGGCACAGCCTCTGCTGGGCTGGTGTGGGGCTTGAGGCAGCCACCCCTTCTCAAGGCTGTCGTCACTGTGGGATGAAACGGAGAGCAGGATACTGTGCAAACATGTGGGGACACACCGTGGTGATGGATGGATGGATGGATGGATGGATGGATGGATGGATGGATGGATGGATGGATGGATGGAGCATGGGGCTGGCAGTGAGAGCAGATCCCCTCTCTGGCAGCATGGAAGGGTTTCTCATGCAGCCTCTCGCCGTGGCACTGCAGTTCCTGTGTTGCACAGGACGATTGGAAGCCGAGATCTGCCGGCACAGTGCCTGTGGGCAGGATGGAGCATGGCAGTGAAACGTGGGGAATCACACATGGCAAAAACACAGCCAAGGTGTGGCTGCTAGGCCCAGGAGGGGCACTGGCTTTCAGTGAGTGCTGTTCTGGCAAATGAAGAGCTGCTGGCCACGGGCACAGTGAGCCCCAGGGACCTGGGTGTGGGGCCCTGAGTGTGGAGGAGCCTCCTCCCACCCTCCCCTGCAGAGGAGACTCTCAGGGCTGAGGAGGCCGTGGCTGCGTCCTGGTGCTGAGTGGGTGAGGTGAGCTCTCGTTCCTCCCAGAGGTGTCCTGCCCCGTGCCCTCGGCCGCCTCCCTCCTGCCCTGGGCCATAAATCAGGGTGGCCGTGGGTGCTGGGGCTCTCTGGTGCCCCCCACCTCCCTGCGGGGTCTCCCTCCCAGGGCACCTTATCTGCTCCAGGGGTTCCACTTATCTTCGCTGTCACTTTCTAATGCTAGTTTATGGGCAGCGTTTTGTAGCTTAATTATGATGTTTTTCAGCATGGTCACGTGGCTCCAGAAGCCAATAAGGCACCGAAGTGGGTCCATCCTGGCTGAGCCTGGCCCCCATGGGGAGGAGATTGGCCGGTGTCCTGCCCGGGGCGGCGTGTGCGCAGCCAGAGCCCCAACACCTTCCCAAGAGACGCGGGTCCCCATAAATCCCCCAGCGTGCCGTGGACGGGGCACGGTACCCACGCCCCACGGAGGCTTCTCGGGTCACAGCCCCTGGCCGGTGGAGAGCGAGGCTCTCCCACCCCCCGGCCCCACGCGCAGCAGCCGTGCAGCCGCCTCGCGGTGAGTACGTGTCCGTGGGGGGATCCCGCTCCCATCCCGGCCATCGCCCCGCCACGGCCGCCATTCCCTGCCATGGTGGCGGCCGAGGCCGGGGCTGGGGACGCGGCAGGGCTTGGTGAGGAAGCGGGAGTCGTGTGTGGGCCTCCGCTTCCCGTCCCGGCCCTCGGCGGGCGTGGGGATGGCGGCTTTGCAGATCACGGGCAGCAGAGCGAGGCCTCACCACAGCCTTGGCCCCACGGGCGAGCCGCTGGTCAGAAGTGACAGATCGGGCTGCTGAGGGGCTCTGGGAGCCCAGCTGGCAGTGCCTGGGGGTCCCCGGTCACCCGAGGGTTGGGAGTTGCCCATTGGAGCACAGGCAGCCTCCAGACCCTGGAGCGGGCATGGGAAGCATCTGGGACCCCTTGACCCATGGGGTTGGCTGGGCCTGTGTCCCGTCCCCATCCCACAGTGACAGAGATCACAGCCTTCAGCTCTGAGTTGCTTTTGTTCCTGGCAGTGTTTGCTCAGTTCTCCCAGCTCAGAGCCCCTCCCGGGCTCCTTTTCCAGGATGGCAGGCCCTGCTCCGTGGCTGCCTGGCAGCTCCCCCAGGAGCTGTGGTGACTGTTGGGGCCCTGGCCGAGGGTTGTGCCGGCAGCGGGAGCGCTCCTTCCCGGCTGAGCAGCGCTAGCCCGCGCTGCAGAGCGCTCTGCTGCTATTCTTAGCCCGGGCTCCATTCCTGGTGGCTCTGGAGTGATGCTCCACTGAGCCCATTTCCTGCTTGCTGCCCTCCCTGCCAGTGCTGCTTCTTACCCGCTGCACCCGTGGGCAGCTGTGTGTGGGGTGAGCTGGGTGGGATGAGATCTGTGGGATGAGCCCCTAAAGACAAACCATGCAGGGTCAGTCTGGCAGGATCAGCCATGGGGCCATCAGCCATGCCCTTCCTCTGTGGGGCACTGCCAGCAGCTCAGTCCCCAGCTGTGCCCCTCGGGCACCCAGAGCCTCGGCCCCGGTGCTGCTGTGCTGCCAGCAGGCTCCCACCGTGCTGGGACAGGCTCTGCACCAGCCACGAAGGGTCCCTGCCTCTGTGGGAGCCCTGCAGGACGGGCTCAGCACCAGTGCCCAGCTCAGAGCTGGAGCCTCGAGCTCCCCACAGCCAAGCCCCAGGCGAGGTGTGTGGCCCGGGGGCATCCTGATAAACAGGACATGCTGGGAGCCAGGGTGCTCCTGTGCTGGCCTACTGCCATCATGAACATTTCATCAAGAAACCCTAATTGTGAAGCATGGATTCAGTACCTGCTGTCCGACAGGCAGACCAGGACACCATTGGGTGCTCTTGGTCGGTGGCCAGTGCTAGGTCCAAACTCATCTCCTCAGTGGTGGCCCCAGAGGAGATTCCAGGAGCTGCTGCACACCTCAGTGTTCCTCACACAGCTCTCCCTGGGCTGGCAGGGGCTGCTGGTGGGGGATGATTTCTTTCTCAGAAAGCTGGTGGTCCAGGGCTGTGCACCAAGCAGAGCAGGCTCTTGCCCAGACGTGGTGAATTTTGCTCCAGCCCTGAGACTCCTGGTTCTCAGCAGGTCCTGCCTCTCTCAGGCCAGACCCTCCAGAGAGGTCGGGGGACTTGTTGTTGCCCACAGACGGTGTGGGGGAGCAGGGAGGGTCTCACCCCCTTCCCGCAGAGCGGTGCCCCTTGCCTGTCCCTGGGGGAGTCTCGGGGGGATCCCCGATGCTGCCGAGGCCTGGCCGAGCCGCTCCCCAGCCCGGCCGCGGTGTCCCCGCTGCCCGGTCCCTCCGCCCCCGCCCCGTCCGTGCCGCCGCGAGCCGCCCGCTCTCCCAGAGGAGGTTCCCCAGCCCCGGGGGGCTGGCCGTGAGCCCGCACCAACATGGAGATGCTCTTCCAGGCGCTATAAAGAGCTCCGGCTCCCGCACCTGCCGCTCGGTCTCCACCGCGCCCACTCCCGGTCCGCACCCAGCGCCGGGGCTGGGGCCGCCGTCCGTCCCCTTGCCCGTCCCATCCCGTCCCGCTGACCGCGGCTCGTCCCGCAGCAGGGCCGCTGGAGGGGATGGACTACTCCTATGATGAGGACCTGGACGAGCTGTGTCCGGTCTGCGGGGACAAGGTCTCCGGGTACCACTACGGGCTGCTCACCTGCGAGAGCTGCAAGGTAGGACCGGCCGGGGCCGTGCGGGGCCGGGGCCGTGCGGGGCTGGGGAAACGCGGCCGGGGCCGTGCGGGGCCGGGGCTGCGGGGGGAGCGCTGCACGGGGACGGGGGACCGGGGCTGTGCAGGGAGCGGGGAGGGGGCTCTGCAGGGCCCGGGGCAGCGGGACCGCCCGCGGGGCTTCTCTCGCCCGATTTCGTTAGCGGCGGATTCGCGCCCGGCGGCGGGAGGGGAGCGCGGCCGCGACGGGAGCCCCGAGCGCGGCGGGAGCCCGTGCCGAGCGCGGCTGGCGGGGACGGGGTGCCGGTGCCGGGATGCCGGTGTCGGTGACCGCCGCATCGCCGCCGCCCGCCGCCGCAGGGCTTCTTCAAGCGCACGGTGCAGAACAACAAGCACTACACCTGCACCGAGAGCCAGAGCTGCAAGATCGACAAGACCCAGCGCAAGCGCTGCCCCTACTGCCGCTTCCAGAAGTGCCTGACCGTGGGGATGCGCCTGGAAGGTAGGCATGGCATGGCACGGCACGGCACGGGCCGGGGGGCGGCGGGGCCGGGGACCGGGTCGGGACTGTGCGGGGACTGTGCGGTTGCCGGGACCGGTCGCGCTGTCCCCGCCGCTGCCACCTCCCCGGGCCGGTCAGTCCCGCCGCCGCTTCGATTCCGTTTTTCCCTCCCAAGCTAAGGGAAAAATCGTTTTTTCGCGTCGTCTCCTTCTTTTCCTTGTTTCATTTTGTTTGTTTCATCGGGGTTCTTGCTGCTACGGCTTCAACTTTCCAGGATTTTTTTTTTTTTTTGCTGGCAGGAAGGTTGGGAAATAGCAAATAAATTACTGTTTTCCTTAAGGACATAATTCCAGAAGCCGAGACTTAAGAAAAAACGTTAAAAATTATGGGGATCGCAGTAAAACTGCCGCAGACCCATCACGAATTATATTTTTCCTCTCGGTGACATTTAGTATAACGGATTTCTGACCCCCGGGGGGACGATCCCAGCCCCACAGCCACCGCCTCTCTGTGATGTCGGCGCAGAGGATCCCGACATCAGAGTCGGGCCCCGACAGCCCGTGCCGCGGGCTCTGCAGCGCTGGGCATCCAGGAACGAAATGTATTTGAGGGGCCAGGTGGCTGGCACGGGATGGCAGAGCAAAGGCAGGGGCAGAGGAGCCCCCCAGCCCCGAGCCGGCCGCCCCCTCCCCACATCTCCCCTGAAATCGTTTGCGTTTTGCAGCGGTGGGAGCGGGCTGAGTCCCCCGCCCGAGCCTGGGGGGCTGAGCCGGGCTCGCTGCTCGGGACACGGCGCGGTCCATCGCAAAGTCCTTCGTGTTCTGGCTCCTGGCAGGGCGGCCGCTCGCTCCGGGAGGGGTGGGAGCCTGCGAGCAGAAGCGCAGGAGTGAGACACAACATCGATTCAGCCCCTGCAAACTCCCGGCGTGGGCTGCCTTCCAAACCAGATCCCAGTTCCACTCTCCTCCCTGGGCTGGGTGAACTGGTGCCCTAAATCCGTCGGTGCATGCTCTGGCCGTTTAGATCGATGTCGCCAGGGGATTCGGGCCCTGGGCAGGGGCTGGAGACCCCACGGCAGACGGGCAGGGACAGAGGGAAAAGGCACGATCCCAATTTGTTCCTTTCCAGCAGTTTCTGTCGTGTATGCGTGGAGGTGCTTTAGCCCCAGAGCTGTCCCAACAGCCTTTTTGTGCGTTTCTTGCTGCTGGCTCCTCAGCAGAGCTGGGCAGATGAGACAATCACCCTGCGAAAGTGATATTCCATGGAACCCTCTCTTTTGTAGTAAAAACGAGACCACCTTTTTCATCTCCGAGTATTTTTGGGCAAGGCATCTGAGGTGATGTTTTGGAGGTGAGTCTACAGATCCACACAACAAGAGCACCCCCGAGGTGATTGATTTTGGGAACACGGTGTTGACACAGGCACCCCTCAAAGTGCCTGAAGGGAGGTGGCAGCGGGAGGAGAAGCGCAGCCCTGGCCGCAGCTGCCCACAGCCCTGGGGGCACTGCCCATGGCACCTTCCAGGCCCCTGCCCAGGCAGAGAAAGGGGAGGCAGAGCCTGGCAGCACCTGCCCCAGCCAGGGCTCTGCACTGCGGTGAGAGCAGGCAAGGCAGTGCAGGTGGGAAGGGGCTGAGGGTGCTGGGGACCCCTCCTGCCACCGTCTGGGTGGGTGCCTCGGGGATCATCTGCAGATGGTTTTGGGGTTGTTGCTGGGGGTGCAGGCGCTTCATGGGCGGCTCCACTTGAGCCCCCTTGCCCTGGAGGTCGGGATGCAGCATCTTCCTCTCGGCTGTCAGCCGGGACACAGCAAATGGCAAGTTGTTCTCAATCCCAAGTGTGGCACAAATGGCAGGAAAAGCAGAGCAGGAGGGAATTAGAAGGCCTTTTCTCTCTTTGTGTTCTTGCTAGGAGAGGGGAGGAGGTGTATGCAGTTGCCTCTGGAGGGCTTGTGAGACCAGGCTGTGAGCAGCTCTCGCTGTGTGTGGGAGCGCAGGCAGCCCTAGGAGGGTCTCTGCTGTGCCCCCTTGCCCAGGGTCACAGGGGTTTGCTTTGGGATGCCATCCCCGGGCGTCACTGCGCCCGACTGGAGCAGTGGTGGGATAACTTCGAGTGGGTGTGAGATTTGGGTTTTGGCGTGCTCTGAGGTTTGCGGCCAGGGCTACCAGACCTGCCTGTGCCAGCTCGGGCTGCCAGCCTGTGTGGGACCCCAGCAGGGGCGAGCACAGGTCTGAGTGCGGCCTGGGAGCCGGGAGCTGCCCGGACAGCTCTGCGCTGCCCAGAGGGGCGTGGGCCGGCTCTGGGGAGCGGGACGCTGCACCCCTCTCTTCAGAGGCTGCCGCTGGCAGCCCGCTCCAGCGAGATGCTGTTTTCATGAATAAAGAATGAGGGAGGAAGCCAGGGCGGCTCTCCTGGGAGCGCATTCCTGCTCGTCCTGGAAATGCTGCTGCTCCCGGCCACCCTCCGCCTTTCCAGCCTGCCCTGGGAGCGTTGGGGAGGTGCTCCAGCTCTCCGGGGGGGCTGGCTGTGAGCCCCAGGACAAGTAGGCGAAAGAAAGGCAGAGGTAACAGCTGAGAGGCAAAGCGGGACCCGCTGGCTGTCAGCAGGAACACGAGATAGCGGAGGGGCTCTGCCTTTGATGCTCGCTGCGGGCTGCTCTCGCCGGCGCACTCCTCCCCTGCTCCAGCCCCCGCTCCTGCCTGCAGCGATCTGGGGCTCTTCCCAGGGATGGCCGGGCAGAGCCCCGGAGCACGGCAGGGCAGGACAGCGGGACAGCTCCTTCTGCAGAGGAGCACCTGCTCCCCTGCACGTTGGCAGGTCCTTGGGGTCTTTGCTTTGGTGGAACATCTGCTTTGCTGCAGCGTCAGAGGGACTCTGCCAGCGGGATGCCCCAGCAGAGCCTTCGCTACGGCTGGGACCCCAGGGCCGGTGGGGAGAAGTGCATCCCAGCCGTGCTGCCCGTAAAAGGGGCAGGGATCTGCTGAGAAGTAGCACGTGCAGCCTGAACGGAGGGAACCAGGGTCCTGAGGGGACTGTGGGGTCCCAGGCTCTGTAGGGACAATGCCAGAGCTGGTCTGGTGACACGGGTTGTTAAAATTAGAGTGTGAAATCCCCTTCTCTGCCCAGGCTTTAAGGGCTGTCCCCTCAACCCACGGGGAATGAAAGCTGCTTTTTCCCCCAGCTCGTTTCGTAGTGAAAGCCCGAAGTCTCTTCGTTTCCTGCAATCCCCAGAGGCTCTGAGGGTGACATTGGCTCGGCTGGGAGTGACACAATCTTTCTGCAAAGGTTTCCCCAGTGCTCCCCAAACTCTTTTTGCCACTGTGTCCCCCAGCACTTTCCCTGTGCCCTGTGGAAGCCCTGATCTCTCTCCATGTGGGTTCACTGCAGCCTCTGCCCTCTCTCTGTCTGCAGCTGTCCGTGCAGACCGGATGCGTGGAGGGAGGAACAAGTTTGGACCCATGTACAAGCGGGACCGTGCCTTAAAGCAGCAGAAGAAAGCTCTGATCCGAGCCAACGGCTTCAAGCTGGAGAGCGTGCCTCAGATCATGTCCCCGGTGCAGAGTGACTACAGCCTGTCCTCCAGCATCCACAGCATCCACGCCATGTCCAAGCCCCTGCCGCCCAACCCGGCCGCCCTGACGCCCGTGGACTACGAGCGCAGCCCCTACGGGACCCCGTCCCTGGGCATGGCTGTGCCCGGGCACGCGCCCCTGCCCGGCTACCACTACCCCTCCTTCCCCAACCGCACCATCAAGTCCGAGTACCCCGACCACTACACAGCCGCCCACGAGGCCGTGCCTGCCTACGTGTACCCAGAGACCTACCCCAGCAGCTCGCCCCCCGACATCCCCGAGCTCATCCTGAAGCTGCTGCAGCTGGAGCCCGACGAGGCCCAGGTGAAGGCACGGATACTGTCCTGCCTGCAGCAGGAGCAGGGCAAGGGCCGGCACGAGAAGCTCAGTACCTTCGGCCTCATGTGCAAGATGGCCGACCAGACCCTCTTCTCCATCGTGGAGTGGGCACGGAGCTGCATCTTCTTCAAGGAGCTGGAGGTAGGAGCTGTCAGTGGGACGGGCGCTGCTCTGGGGGGACGATGGGGCAGGGTTGAGGCTGCCCATCCCCGAGGATGGGATGTGGCTATGGGCAGGATTGAGGTGAAATGTTGTGAGGACGGGGAAACACCCGTGGACACAGGCCTGGGGCCATCACTGCAGATCTGCTGGCACGTGCCAGTCCTGCTCCCAGCTCCTGCAGGGCTGGAGGTGCCAGGGCCAGGCTGTGGTGCCGGAGCGATTCCCACTCTGTGTGGGGCTGATGATTTCAGATTCATCACAGCAGGGGCAGCTGTTGAGGCAATTGCCGGCAGAGTGACTGTGGTGTCAAGCTCAAGACATAATTGAAAAATGTAACGTTGAGGAATTATAGTTGAGACAATTCTCTCCCCTGCCTTTAGGAGGAAAATCGATGTGGTCAGGTGGGCGCTATTAGCACCAGGCAGCAGGGGCAGCCCGAGCCTGCTCCAGAGCCGTGTCTGCTGCCAGCAGCCCACGAGTGTGCCCAGCTGGGGGACATGGAGCTGAGCTCCATCCTGCCAAGGCATCCCCTCTAGCAAATGTCCCTGAACATTTACTGCAGCCAGGGAAGGGTTAGCAGGGCTGGAGCAGCTTCTGCCATCCTGCACACCTTGACAAGCTTAAAGAAATTTTCCATTCATGTTCTGGGCTGACTTAAGATCCCAAACTAGTGCAAAAATAGGAGAGAAAATTTTGCAACATGGCCAAAACCCAGAGCAACATACTGGGGCAGCTGTGATGAGACTCAGGTGCTTTCTTGTGTTTCCAGCATGAGATTGTACTACCTGGCTCTGGCCAAAATTACCTTCTTCCAGTGGGACTGTGCTGTAGGACAGGACCAGGCTCTTCCCTGTGCCCAACAATGGGTGCCATGGGGCTGAGTGTGGCCAAGCCTCGTGGCTCAAAATAGCCCCCATCGTTCAGAACAGTGTCAGGAAATGGCATTGTGGGGGTGGGTTGGGCTTGTTTCAATCATATCAGTGTCCAGCCTGGATTTTGGGAACAGGGTGGTTGTTGTTTGGCAGGAGATATTGTAAACAGTGTAAATTCAGTTCCCAGCTGTATAGCTGTGTAGCCTTGTAGCCCCATTGTCAGCGTGATTGTGCCACCAAAATAGGCTGTTCCTGTGTGAATCGGTGTTGGCGGGTGCTCCTCCTGCCGTGGGACTCTGGGGGGGTGGCAGTGCCTCAGGCCTCACCTGGGCACAGCTACCAGTGTCCTGCTGGGAGCAGGGCGTGTGCCCTGCCATGCTCAGGACAGGGGGTTTGGTGCTCAGCGGGTGCCCACATCCATCACTGCCATGCTGGGGGCTCAAGTTTTTGCCTTATCCACATGGTGATTACGGGGTGCATTCCCAGCACCTCCCAGGGCTGGGGACTGCACAGGGCCCACAGCCCACCCTGGCTCCAGTGGCAGAGGGGGAATGAGGCTTGGCTGTCCTTGGCTCCCTCCTGTGCACAGAGCCCCGGGCAGCGCCGAGCCCAGCACAGAGCAGCCCTGGTATCCTCAGTGCCCCCACCTGGGGCTGCCCCTGCCCACCCCACACGGCTCATCCTCCCTGGCCAGGGCAGAGGCTTTTCCAGGCATGGGAGAGCAGCCAGTGGGAAGCAGGAGCAGCTCTGAGAACCTGAATCCCCATTCCTGCTCCTGCCTGGCACATAAAGCCGGCGGCGCCGGGGCGGTAAATGAACTCCTGCTAGCGCAGGGTTTATGGCTCTGCCCTAAAGCCAGCACGGAGCAACATCGCAATCTCCGGGATCGATGGCGTGGCAGTCCCTGCTGGGGGCTCGGGGCTCTCAGGGCAGGGCTGCAGCAGCCCTCTCCATGCCCTGGGAAGCTCTGTGCGAAGGTGACAGTCCCCAGCCCCAGCAGGGAAGGGCTGTTGGCCGAGGCCAGAGCAGGGATCCAGGCTGGAAAGGCGCCGTGCTGGGACACCTCTCCAGGGCATCGTGCCAGGCTGGCACTACATGGGAGGAGGTGCAGGCAGGTGAGAAGGGGGGTGTGGGCAGATTGCTCCATCATGGATTGCCCTGCCTGAGCTGGCCCAGCACTGCTGTGCTCCTTCCACAGGGCTGTTAGCAGAGACCTGGCTTCTCCCTGGGTCCTCACAGGGAGCCTGGAGAGGATGGAGCAAATCTTCAGGGGCATGGGGAGCTGCTGGCTCACACCTGGTTAGCACGAGCCTTTGGTGCCTGCCCAGGGAGAGTGGGAGCAGTTTCCCCTGGAGCTGGCCAGTCTAGCTCCCATTCCCATTCCCACCCTAGCAATCTGCCGAGGGCAGAATGGGTGCCTTGCTCTGCTGTCTCCACACTCCTGGCCTGGTGGCTGGGCCGGGAGACATCGGGAGAGCCCCCCTGGCTCCAGCGCTGTGCCCGGGGAAGGAGGGGGGCCACGGGCTAATGGCCTCTTGACATCGGCTCGCACGCCACGTCCGCCCGCAGGCGCGGGGCAGTCAGATTGAAAACAGATTTAACTTCCCAGATATATCGTTTCATTTAAGGGCCAGTAATTCTGTCAGTCTGCCACTGACAAACGAGGGTCCCCATGCCAATCCGCCGGGAGACTGATGTCGCGGCGCTCATCCCGTGTCACCAGGAGGAGAATTACGGACTGCGCTGGCCTTCGGAGGCAAGACTAATAACGCTGCTGGGCAGAGGGGATTTGGGGGCCCGCCTGCTCATCGAGGGCCGGCCAGAGCCGCGGCGCGAGGCCGCGCGGGCGGAGGGGGAAGAGGTCAGCGCTGACGCCCATAAATACGAACTTTAACTGAGTCTAGATGAGATGTGTCAGGACTGAGGGAAGATTTGCAGCATCTTTTCAGGAAGAAAAATATAGGCCGAGGGTGAAATATATTTTGTTGGGTTGTGAGTCTCAGGCAACTTTGTCCTTTCAGATGTAATTTTTTTATATGTATATGGAGAGACAGACAGAGGGATGTGCACGCACGCAGGCGCTTTTGCACGCTCACATTGTGTCTGGTTTTGGTGAGGTTTATACACACGAGTCTTGCACAGCCTGGTTTATATAGGTGTCACTGCCATACCTACATATCAATATCGTGAGCACAGGGCTGCAGTGACCTTTAGATTGGGATGAGCAGCCAGGAATGTTAAACAAATTGCCGCAGTTCCAGCCCGAAGGCCAGGCTGGGCTGGGTGTGCAGTGGGTCCCTGCAGCGCTGGAGGGGCACAGCACTGCTGCAGGGTGCTGGGATGGTGCCGACCCCTTCCTCAGCCCTTTTGTGCCAAGGGCCTGGGGCAAACCACCCTCCATGCACAGGCAAGCTCCAGGGATGGGGGCATGCTCAGGGCAGCACTGTTCCCACACACCCAGGGGTCCCTGAGGTCACTGGGTCTGTCTGCTGGGCTGCCCTCCCTCAGCTGTGCTCAGAGATCCCAGAGCCACACAAAGCCTATTTGCAGTCAATTGCTGCCTTTAACATGTGGGTCATCTTGACCCCATCTCCTGGCCGATGGCCAGAGCGTTTTTGGCAGATTTAAAATCTCCTTCTGGTGGTGGATGCTGCAGCAATGTTTAGCATCCCGTGCACTGGGGGAAATGTGCTGTTGCCCTGCCTGCAGAGCCATGGTGCCCGTGCAGCCGGGGCTGCAGCAGCCTGGGAGTCAGCAGGGAGATGGGATCCTGGCCTAGCCACACTGGTGTGGGTGGGTATTTGTTTTAGGATGCACATCGTGGTGGTACCTGGGCAGGGCAATGGGGACCTGCACTGACCATTAACACCTTGGACGTGTGTGGGTTTGCCATTGCGGGTCGCTGGTGGACACCAATCCCCTTCCACACTTCTCAGTAGCCGAGGTGATGGCTCCTGCTTGCACTCAGGAATTCCTGGGGCTGCTCGGGGCGCTGGCATGTGCCACACACCTGCCAGAGGGCTGTGGGGCAAATCCTGGGATCTGGAAGGACGCCTGGAGGGCATCTGTGTGGTGGGGACAGGTCAGGAGTATCCGAGTGCTGCTTGGGCCCGTGGCTGGGGATGGATGTCCTGGCACCAGCTCAGGGCTTCCTGCCAGAGCAGGGCTGCTGGTGGGCCACTCTCCTTCCCAAAGCAGCGGTACCCAGGGTACCCAGGGGCTGTCCTGAACCAGCCGTGCAGGGAGCAGGGAGCACCGAGGCGCTGCACCATCCCTGCCTGGCCTGGGCACACGCTGGGAGCCCCAACACTCGCAGGGACTCCCTCACCTTGTACCTATGACCCTACAGGGAAGGTTGCAGAGGATTTAAAACTACCTCCACATGCAGGTCCTGCATTCCCATTCCTGGGCAGCACCATCCCTGCCTCCCCTCCAGCACCTTTCCCACAGAGAATTGCATTTTCTGTGGGTTGCAGCCCATCAGGGATTGCTCTTCCAGGGTGGGGAGGGTTTCACGGCGTGTTTGTGAATGGGTTAAATGCTCGCTTCAAAAAAAGATAAGGATTGCCTCTCAAAGACAGCTTGCATCAGGCCTTTGATAAAGCACTCTGAGGAAGAGCCTTGACATTAAAAGGAAGATCCTTTGCTTAACTTTTAACGGGAGCGTGCGTGCTGCCGCCTCACCTTGCTGGGAGGATTGATTGCCTCTGAGTGCCCTCCATTAGCAGCCCCTGCTCCTTCAGGCCAGGCCAGGGCGGGGGGCACCGGGGACCCCAGCCTGAGCCCCTGCAGCAGAGAGAGCCCCAGTGCCAGAGCAGGGCCGTGGGGGCTGCCCGCTGCCCCCCAGCCTGGGCATGGCACACCCTGCTGGTGCTGGGCACAGCCCCACGGAGCCCCCAGCCCACCCCATCGTGTCCCCAGGCCCATTCCCCCGTGCCATGGCCGCGTGGCTCTGGTGCACTGCGACGTTTCCAGGAAACACCACGGCACATTGGAGCGTGCTGGCAAAGGAACTGCCCTGCAGCAGCCATGGAGGGTGAAATGTGCTGCTGAGGGGCTTCAGGCTTCAGCCAAACACCCCTCAGAGCTTGGGAGAAGCTGATTAGTAATTTTTAAAGGAAGAAAATAAGATTTCAGAATTATTGAAGTGCTTTCTTTGGAAAAGCTAACTTTTTAAAAAGGTTTTCAAGGCAAAGCCTTCTGTCTGCCTCTTCTGGAGCTCATCCCGCTCAGGAATGAGGCACAGGAAAGAACTTCCAAAACAACTCCCTGACTGAGCCAGAGCGGAGGCTGGGACAGTGCAGCTGGGCTGGCCCCAGATCCCTGCTTGGGTTAGCCACACATCTCTGCTCTGGTTAGCCACAGATCCCTGCTCTGGTTAGCCACAGATCCCAGCTTGGGTTAGCCACAGATCCCTGCTTGGGTTAGCCACAGATCCATGCTCTGGTTAGCCACAGATCCCTGCTCTGGTTAGCCACAGATCTCTGCTCTGGTTAGCCACAGATCTCTGCTCTGGTTAGCCACAGATCCCTGCTCTGGTTAGCCACACATCTCTGCTCTGGTTAGCCACACATCTCTGCTCTGGTTAGCCACACATCTCTGCTCAGGCGGGCCACTGCCACAGCTAGCCACTCGCCTCACAGCCCTGTCACAGTGCCCACAGCCCCACAGCTGGGCAGGAGTCACTGCCTTCCCACCCCACCTCTTCCCTGCCCTGCCACACTCCCAGCTCTGGCCACCCACCACCCTCGAGAGACAAATCCCCACGGCTCGCGGGGAGCGCCGGCTCTGAGACCATAAAGCTCTTTCTCATCTGGCTTCTATTCCTTCTGCAATCTCCCAGCATGGGTTTATTGCAGCCTCTTCAGCAGAACGAGGGCATTATCCAGCCCTGTGATGCTGCATCTGTCTTCCCTCTATTAACGGGGGAGCACAATGGCCCTGCGGAGCTCGGCTGCTGGCACTGGATTTGCTCCTCGGGGCCGTGGTGGAGGCAGTTCTGTAATCCCAACCCTTTCCCCACACTGGCCCTCAGCAGAGGGGAGTCAGGCAGGGCAGGAGCTCAGCTGGTTGTGGGAAGGAGTTGGGGTTCAGTGGGGAGCAGTGCCGAGGCGATGGAGCCGGTGACCTGTGGTGTTTCTTGGCAGGACAGCGGGGAAGGCAGCGTGATGGCTCTGCAGCTGCTGGCTCTGCAGCACCCCACCAGTCACTGCTGCTCCTGCAGCCCCCGTGCCCTGTGACACCTCTGGGGACCCTTCCAGGCAGTGTCCTGGCTCAGCCCTTCCCAGGGACAGTCCCAGGTGTTTCTCTGGGCACACACACACAGTGGCCCATGTGCAGCAGGGCACGTGGTCACAAGTGCGTGTGTTGGTGCGTGGGCAGGGCCGGGCTGGCAGCTGCAGGGCACAGCGATGTCCCACACCCAGCAGCTCCCCCAGCCTGCCATCCTGGCCAGGACTTGGGATGGGCACTGCCCTCTTTCGTTTTAAAGTATCCAGAGAGGCTCTCTGGACACACAGGCCCTTTGTGCAGCCACCGCGTGCCCCTCCCGCAGTCATTTTGTTAAAATTTGTGCGCAGTTTGAGGAGGTTGTGCCTGCTGGGGGAAGACCCGTGCTGATAAGAGCCAGCCAGTGCCACTGAAACATGTTGAGCTGCTTTGAAGGCAGCTCTGCAAAGCCACCTGCCCGAGGTGCCCCTTTCTGGGGTGCAGCTCCAGCTCTCCATGCTCACCCCGGGGGATGCCCCTCCCATGGGATTCCTGCCAGGCACAGCGTGGGTGCTGTGCCCTGCAGCACAGGGGGTGTCAGCTCCTGCTCTCTTTCAGGTGGGTGACCAGATGAAGCTGCTGCAGAACTGCTGGAGTGAGCTGCTGGTGTTTGACCACATCTACCGGCAGCTGCAGCATGGCAAGGAGCACAGCGTGCTGCTGGTCACTGGCCAGGAGGTGAGGAATGGCCTCAGGTCTGTGGGGGTGCTGTGGAGGGGCAGTGGGGATGGGCAGGGGCTGCAGGGGGGAATGGAGTGACTTCTTTTTTTCTTTCATCCCAGTGTGGCCAACTCGGCATAGGGCAGGCAGGGGGTGTTGTTACACGCTGGGTCTGCTTGTGAAGAAGGTCCCATCCTGTCCCATCCTGTCCCATCCTGTCCCATCCTGCCACACAGCTCCTGGCTCTGGAGAATAATGTTTCTTAAGGAGAGACCAACAGCCCCACCTGCACTGTCAGCAGTGGGATGGGAGGAGGGGCCCCTTCCCTCCCTGGAGGTGGCTTTTGGAGATGTGGTGCCTGCAATTCCAGCACCCTATTTAAAATGGTGTTCCCATTCCACCCATCAGTCTTTTTGTGACACCCCCACTGCTCAGTCGGTGCTCGGGGCTGGATCCAGCCCCTGCCCCGTGTGAGGTGCCCTGCAGCAGGCTGCGGGGGACGGGGGCTGCCGCAGCTGATGCCCCCTGTCCCTGTCGCAGGTGGACATGTCGGCCATCGCAGCCCAGGCCGGCTCCATCCTGAACACGCTGGTGCTGCGGGCGCAGGAGCTCGTCCTGCACCTGCACTCGCTCCAGGTGGACCGGCACGAATTCGTCTGCCTCAAGTTCCTCATCCTCTTCAGCCTCGGTGAGTGCAGCAGGGGGGCACTGGGGCGGCGCTGCGGGGTCTGGCTGTGCTGCACACACGGCCCGGGCTCCGGCGGGGTCACAAGGGGGCTTTTAACGAGGAGCCGGGAGCGAGAGGGGGCTCCTGTCTGTCCCCCTCTCCTGTCCCCCAAAGCCTCTCCCCCTGCGGGGCCGGGCTCTGCTCCAGCTGCAGGGGACGTTGTCACCCCGCCTGTTTCGGTGGCTCTCCCATGGCAGGGGCAGGGAAACAAGCGCTGATACGGCTGCGGAAAACAGGCGTGTTGACAGAGGCGGCCGGGCCGGGCCGGCCCTATCAGCCGGGATTTGCGTCAGAGAGCCGGGCACAGCGCTGGGCTCGGCTCTGATTAGGCTCGGCCTGGAGCCTGCGGTGGGGCACGCCGGCGCGTTCACACCTCCCACCTCAGCCAGACTAAATAACCGCAGAGCCGTGGGCGTTGCTGCCCTGCTGCCACAGCCCGAAACGGGCCCGGCGTGGCACAGCCCGCTCCTGCGCCTGGCATCCATCCCGTGTCAGCCGAGCGCTGGTGCTGGCACGGTGAGCTTGGGGGGCTTGGTGGGCATGGTGAGCCCTCCGCCGTCCGTGGCAGACCTGTCCCCATCCCCATCCCCATCCCTGTCCCCATTCCAGTGCCTTGCCTCTGTGCCTGCACTTCTGCACCCGCGGGGTCCCGGCCAGGGACCAGCGGTGGGAGCTGCGCTGCTGCCCCGTCCTGCACCTGCAGCATCTCCTCCCTCGGCTCTCCTTTCCTCTGGAGCTGTTTGGAAACCCAGAGAAGGAGAGCCGATAGTTCGTGCTCCAGCAGTGATAAGGTGTGGCACAAACAGTGCCCGGGCTGGGAAATGAACGAGCCGGGGGGCTCGGACCCCGAGCCAGGACCTGCCCCGGCTGCTGCCCGGGGGCTCAGCGCCAGCAGAGCCGGGTCCCCCATCTGCCCGGGTCCCCCGTGTCCCCTGGCACGGCACAGCCCGGCACAGCACACCATAGCACAGCACAGCACAGCACGGCACGGCACAGCCCAGCACGGCACAGCACAGCACAGCACAGCTCAGCACAGCACACCACAGCACAGCACAGCTCAGCACAGCTCAGCACAGCACGGCACGGCACAGCACAGCACACCACAGCACAGCACAGCACAGCACGGCACGGCACAGCTCAGCACAGCACGGCACACCACAGCACGGCACAGCACAGCTCAGCATAGCACAGCACACCACAGCACGGCACAGCACAGCACGGCACGGCACAGCTCAGCACAGCACGGCACACCACAGCACGGCACAGCACAGCCCAGCACGGCACAGCACAGCACGGCACAGCTCAGCACAGCACAGCACAGCATGGCACAGCACAGCACAGCACGGCACAGCACAGCACAGCTCAGCTCAGCACAGCACGGCACGGCACAGCTCAGCACAGCACGGCACACCACAGCACGGCACAGCACAGCTCAGCATAGCACGGCACAGCACAGCACAGCACAGCACAGCACAGCACAGCACAGCTCAGCATAGCATGGCACGGCACAGCACAGCTCAGCACAGCACGGCACAGCACGGCACATCACAGCACGGCACAGCACAGCACAGCACAGCACAGCTCAGCACAGCACAGCTCAGCACAGCACAGCTCAGCACAGCGCAGCCCAGCACAGCACATCACAGCACAGCACACACGGCACAGCCCAGCACGGCACGGCACGGCACAGCTCAGCACAGCACGGCACAGCACAGCACAGCACGGCACGGCACGGCACAGCTCAGCACAGCACGGCACAGCACAGCGAGCAGGAGCAGTGTCCCCCCGACGGCCTCCCCTGAGCAGCGGCTTTCAGGGAGGGCGTGGAATCCAATAGCCGTGTTTTCCCTTACATCATTTTGCCCCAAATGCAACTTTTTCTCTCCATATTGCAGAGCTCACTTGGAGTAATTTGCCCTTCGTAGGCTCAGCTGTAGAGGACGGGATTGTGTATTATGTGCAGGATGTAATTGCCTTTAACAAGAGAATTTCCCCATTTACCACTCTGCCACAGCACAGTCAAAGCCAAGCCCTGTTCACAAGAGCTGCCATTTGAGTTCTAAATAGATTTCTCTCCTGAGCAGGTAAAGAGATTTAATTAAAATTAGGGCTTCTCAAAATAGCAATATTTATGAGGACGGCACAGGTTAGCTTTGTTCTACAGAAGGGCTTAATAGAGCCTTAATGGATTGACCTATCATTCGATTTCATGACTTACATTCATGAAGCAGCTACTCTTGGGGAGGGGAGGAAAAGAGGCTTTTATAGCCCACATTCCCTTAAGCGTTTGCAATTTATCAGCAGCTTCTCCCAAACAAAAGGAGCTGTGAATAGGAAGAACACTTGAGGGCATAGAAATAATCCCAGGCATATCTGTATGTGTGATGGGAGGCTTTGTCACAGGACAGTCTTTGCAACTGCTGCAGTGTCTCTAAATGAAGTGAGTCAATGTTATTTGGACAACATTCTTTATTCCTTGCAGGAATGAAAAGATTATTCAAATATTCAATTAAACAGTGAATAGGGTCTTTCAGAGAACCAGGTGAGTTCATCGAGTAGAACTAGCTATTGTTGAGCCAACTCAGGGGATAGATTTGACATTTATCAATATAACTTCTTTTTTTTAATGACATGCACAATAACCTTATGCAGATAAAGAGATTTCATAACAACAACCCGGGTAGCAGGAGACAATAGGAGCAAATGTGCTGTCAGAGTGAAAAGGGAAGGGTGATCTGATCCCCTGCACCTTGGCACAACCTGTGCCCTTTGTGCCTGCCCCCGCAGTGCCCGTGGCCGTGGGCACGGCCCGGGGCTGGGGCTCCCCGGGGGCTCACGGCTTCCATGGCTGGGCTGGGGCTCCCCTCCCTGGGGCTCCTCAATGCCCCCGGCCACACCTCTGACCCCGGCAGGGCTGCAGCAGCCGTGGGTGCCACCGTCCCTTCAAGGGACCCCAGACTCCCAGCTTGGCCAGACCCGGAGCTCAGATTTCCCCGTTTGCAGCCCGTGAGTGGGGATTTGGCACATCAGGTCTGTGTGCAGCACAGCCAGGGGGCTGTGAGCGAGGCAGTGCTCCCGAGTACCTCGTCCTGCACAGTGAATCCACTGAATCCCCTTGGCCTGGATGCACCGTGCCAGGGCTCCTGGGGTCTCTGCTGGGCAGGTGTGTGGGACCTTGGCTGTGTGCAGCTGCAGGTGGTGATGGGGCAGTGCCCAGCCCTGGTTCCTAAAGCCACAGAAATCTGTGTGCAGGGACAATTGACCCTGCCTGCCCCTCGGTGCTGCTGCCTGCTGAGCTGTCACTGCCCTGCTGAGCTGTCACTGCCCTGCTGGCACCAAAGCTGGCAGCAGGATTATGGGAAGCTGCTGTGGCCCTGGCCAGGCGTGGAGGATTAGGGTTTCCAGGCTGGTGAGCCTGGTTGCCACATTGGAAAGACCAGGTTTATCAGGGAATTAATTCAGCCGCTTCCTCGACCTTCAGGAATTAAAGAGGGCTGATGGCAGCGGCTCCCGATGTGTTGGCACAGCTGGCAGCACCTTCTGGATGTGCAGCTTCCCTGGCAGCGAGGGCAGGGAGACAGCAGTCCTACTGCCAGGGGCTTTGGAATCTGTCTCCAGCATCAGGGAACACCTGGGCAGCGGGGCAGGGATGGAGAGCCCTGGCTGGGTGGGGATGGGGTGTGGGACCCTCCTGCGCTGTTTTCACGCAGAGTGTGGGTCCCTCCTGGCACACCCAGCACGGTGTGGCGCAGAGGGGGCAGAGCCGTGAGTTTGGCACCATTTCACACCCACGCTCCCCCCTGCAGACGTGAAGTACCTGGAGAACCACACGCTGGCCAAGGACGCGCAGGAGAAGGCCAACGCGGCGCTGCTGGAGTACACGGTGTGCCACTACCCGCACTCGGCCGACAAGTTCCGCCAGCTGCTGCTCTGGCTGGCCGAGGTGCGGGCGCTGAGCCTGCAGGCCGAGGAGTACCTGTACCACAAGCACCTCAGCGGGGAGGTGCCCTGCAACAACCTCCTCATCGAGATGCTGCACGCCAAGCGGACTTGAGCGGCCAGGCAGGAGCCGGCAGCACCGCAGTGCCTCCAGCAGGGGCAGGGCAGGGGCATGGGCAGGGCAGGGGCAGGGGCAGGGGCAGGGGCAGGGCAGGGCTGGCACAGGGCTGCAGGAGCCTCCCCTGCCTGCCCTCCTCTGCCATGCTATGTAACCTCTGCCCTTGGAAGCGCCCAGCAGGTCCGTGCACAGCAGGGGCAGGTGAGGCTGCAGGGCCGTGCCTTGGCACTGCCCCGTTGGCAGCGCTGACCTCAGCTCCACGCACACCTGGTGCCCAAACCTGTCCCCTGCCAGCCCGGCCCAGCAGCACCAAGGAAGGGGAAAGCCTGTGCCGGCTTTTCTCCTGTTTCTGCTCCTCCTGCTGCCCCCACCAGCTGTTCCTTGACTGCCACCATCCCTCCCCGACCCTGCCCATGTCTCAGGGCCCTCGTGCGCAGGGCAGGAGAGAGGGGAGGTGAAACCCCCCAGGCTGGGGTTTTCTGGTGGCTGAGGTGTCTCCAGGCACTGGGGAACACACAGAGGTGCTGGATTTCTGCAGGAATCCACACAGAATGTGGGGGCCGTGCTGGAGATGTCGGCCCCATGCAGCAGTGCCAGGACCTCAAGGTGCAGATGCCAGGTCCCAATTGCTGCCAGCTCTGTCCTGAAGCTGCCCTGGCCGGGACAGGGCAGGCAGGGCTGGGCAGTGCTGAACCCTCAGCTGAGGAGCATTTTCCCAGTGCCTGCTGGTGCTGGAGGCAGCAGCTCTGTGCCAGCCACAGTGCCCAGAGCCCAGAGCTGCCCACAGGCACCACAGCTCAGTCCTGCCCACAGCTGTGGGGGCAGAGCAGCCAGGCTGGAGGGAGGTGCAAGCTCCAGCATGTGCTCAGGATATTGGGGACACTTGGGGAGCTCTGCAGTGCCCCCCTGCATTTATGTGCTGAGTGAGTGGGTGAGGAGGAATCAGGATTGACCTGGAATCATGCTGGGCCCCCTGGCCCCCTCCTTTGCTCTGCCATGAACCCAGGGGACAGCAAATGCTGTGCCAAAGCCACAGGCAAAGAACTCTCTGTTCCTGCCCCACCGTGGGACTGGGGCTCACAGACAGGACTGGGAGCACTGGGGGTCTCAACCCCCCAAACTGGGCTCTGCTGGACTCTCACTGTTGCTTTCTCTCAGTCTCAGCCCCAGCCCTGGGGCTGGCCCAGCCCCTGCCCCACAGCCCCACAGCCCCACAGCCCCACAGCCCCCAGCCCCCCAGCCCCACAGCCCCCAGCCCCCCAGCCCCACAGCCCTGGGGCTGGCCAAGCCCCAGCCCCCCAGCCCCCAGCCCCACAGCCCCACAGCCCCACAGCCCCACAGCCCCACAGCCCCACAGCCCCCAGCCCCACAGCCCCACAGCCCCCAGCCCCACAGCCCCACAGCCCCACAGCCCCCCAGCCCCCCAGCCCCACAGCCCCCAGCCCCACAGCCCCCAGCCCCCAGCCCCACAGCCCTGGGGCTGGCCCAGCCCCTGCCCCACAGCCCCACAGCCCCCCAGCCCCACAGCCCCACAGCCCCACAGCCCCACAGCCCCCAGCCCCACAGCCCCACAGCCCCACAGCCCCAATGCCCTGCAGCATGGCTGGGGCTGTCCAGGGCTGTTCCAGGGCTGTCCTGTGCCCAGGGGCCACTGCAGCTCTGCAGAGCCGGTGCCTTGAGGAGCCGTTTGCGGAGTTTGTTAGACACAGCAGAAAGAGCATGTTTGTCTCTGCTTTAACACGTTTGTGCATTTTCCTCCTGAAGTCTGTGGTTTGGTTTCACCTTCTTCTTTTTGTGGACTTAACTGGAGAAAATGTTTTGGGAGGTAAAAGATATTTTATTTTCAGAAAATGAAAAGTGTCCTTAAGTGTCTCTCTCTGTCTCTTACATCCTTTCCTCCCTCTCATCCCTGCCCTTCCCCACTCCCCCCCATCCTTCCCAGGCAGAAGGTTACCAACTTCCTTGTCAGGAGCAAACCACTGTAATAAATTTTGCAGTTCATTTAAAATGGCAAAGTTTGTATTTTTTGGCTGTCTTTCTGACCCTTGTGGTTGGTGCTTGGCATGGGGAGGGCTGGGTGTTTGTGGGGGCACTCCTGGGGTGTCACTGCCTTTGTGGGACTGGGACAGCGTGGTTGGGGCAGGGTCTGCTGCTGCCTTTGCTTCTGGGCACTGGGGACCCCAGACTGGTTCAAAGTGCTCCTGGGAATTGCCACAGTGACTCTTAAAGTGTTTTGCAAGTGAGTGCAGGAACAGCAACATTTGTGGGCAATTACTGGGCAGTGCCCTGGTCCTTGCACCATGGCCAAACCCCATCTCTGGGCTCAGCCTCTTCCCTTGGACACAGTGCAACAAGGCGAGGAGGTTGTCTTTAAAATCAGCATTTATTGTTGTCATAATCAGCAAAACTCACCACATTTTCTGTGTCCTAAACACTACAGAGGTAATAGGAGGAGAGGGAAGGAAAGCAGTGCCCAGCTGGAGAGGGGCCAGGCCAGCTGGGCAGGAACCCAAGCAGAGGCAGGGAGAGGATTTCTGTCCTAAGCAGCAGAAGATGCTGTTGATGTCAGCTGGCTCAGAAAGGGCTTGGAGCCAGCTGCTGGCTTCCCTAGAGCATGTGCTTCCTACCCAGCCTGTCCCAGCTCAGGGTGCTCCCATCCCCATCACCACGGCAGCGTGGGCACTGCCTGGGCACGGCTGCCCTGGGCAAAGCTGGGCTCTCCCCATCCCTCTGCTCCAGCTCCTCCAGCAATGAGAGCCACAACCCTGCAGCAATGAGAGCCACAACCCCAGCGCTGCCAGCAGGAACAGGGACAGGGACAGTGATGGCAGAGCCACAACCCTGCAGTGCCAGCGCTGCCAGCAGAGATGGGGACAGCGGTGGCAGCGCTGTCCAGGCCAGCCCTGGCTGCCCTGGCAGGGGCTGCAGGAGCCGTGGGGAGCCCAGAACACAAATACCCACCCCGGGGAGGAGCAGGGCAGTCGTCAGCAGCAGCCCAAGCCCCATGGGACCCCACTCTGCCCTGGTTTGGCACGTGGGGCTGGGAAGGAGCGCAGGGTGGCAGCTCTGCCCTGGCTGGAAGCTCTCCAAGGGAAGCCAGCTCCTCCAGCCTGCCCTCCTTCCTGCTGGAGCACCCTCTGCACTGCAGGTCCGTCACCAGAAGCTTCTCAGAAACCTAAAGCAAAAGAGAGAAGGTCTCAGCTCTGCTGGCAGCAGGGGAGGGCAGGGGTCCCTCCCAGGCCTGGGGGAGAACTGGAGGGACCCCACAGCCCAAATCTGCCATAGGGCAGAGCTGTGGGTGCAGCTGGCATGGGCTGGCACAGCGAACCCTGCCTGCCAGTGGTACAGCTCTGCCACCCCAGAGAACCCCTGTCCCTTTGGGGGTCCTTGTGACAGGGAGCCAGAGCAGCCTCCGTGCACAGGGCCATGGCTGCAGGGAAACCCTTCTCCCCTGAGCACAGCACCCAGTGCTGGGAGCACGGGACAACGAGGTTCAAATGGCATTTAGGGACAACACCAGCTCTGCCATGGCAGGAGCACTGGTGCCCCATGGGCTGCATCTCCTCCCCAGGGCACACAGGGACACTCCAGGACGGGCCCTGGCACCAGGGCTGATCCCACCACGGGCACCCAGCAGGGCTGGCGTGGATGGGCTCTGCATTTCTCCCCGTGACACTCAGGAGATTTTCTGGCTTTGAATCCCAAAGACTCACAGATTCCTCATTATTTCAGTCCCAGCTCATGGAACACAATATGGTGAGAGTTGCAGAACTGCTCGGTATCGATCAGTGGAAGGCTGGGCTGCGCACACAGGATCCATGTTGCTATGTGTGGCTTAGCAACATATAAATGTATTCAAACAGAATAATGAAATTATCGTGGGGAAACAAAGCAGCCATCACTTGAGGAGATGGAGGATGTGGAGGCCTCTTGGAGCCCTTGTTTGTCAAGACAAGGAAGATGGGACTTATTGTTTGTGCAAATATGTGAACGCCCCAGCCATGCCCTGCTCACAAAATGTGTGTAATGAAGGCAGGCAGGGCTGGCTGCACAGAGCAGCTCCCTACAGCTGCCTGGAGCTCATTACTGCAGAGCTGCTCCTTGGACTGAGCCCCTGTGGGGGGAGGCCCTGCCTGGCTCATGCCACGGCCACGCTGCAAAATTCCCCATTTCCCTGGCTCTGGCCTGGCACTCACCTGGATTTTATCCACCCTTATCCTCACCCATCCCACCTGCCCATGGACCCACTGCCTGTCCCTCCACTTGGGGCCACTGCAACACCCAGAGTTCTCACTGAGGCCCTGGGGTAGAGAGGGGCTGCTCCCACCCCAGACCCAGCACAGCTTTCCTGGGACACACAGGTGGAACAGGGAACAAACACCTTTCCTGGCTCTGCCACAGCTCCTGCTGGCAGCAGCGCCATTTCATCAGCTCCCTGGCAGCTTCCAAATAAAGGTATCTGGGGCTAAACACATCCCTTTTCATTAAACTATTTGGGAGAGAACAAACAGAAGGGGGGCAGTGTCTGTGCTGGGATCATCTGTCCCCATTCTGCACCCAAGGGCTCCACAGGGCTTTGCTCTGTGAGCAGAATGGGAAGGCATAGCCTGGCCCAGCCTGGTGTTCCATCGCCCTCTGTGCAAACCTGAGCTTCTAAAACCACACTGAGGGCTCACCTGAGGAAACAAACCAAGCTAACAGCCCACATCTTTGCACAGCTGGAGTTTAATGACACACGTGGGCTATAAGATGTGCAGCAGAAGGTGAGGGTGGGTGGGCAGAGCACAAACGCCCGTGGTGGGTGCAGGTCTTGCTGCCTCTGAGACCCCACAGCCCGAAATGCTGCTGCACAAGGTAATACCCCAATAGCTGCACAGCTACTCCTGGGTGCCACCATCCCTGCCTCTCCCAGGTGTCAGTGTGGGGAGGAAAGCTGCCCTGCTGCTGGGTGCCATCATCTCAAAACAGCCTGAGGCTGCCCTGCTTACACACTTCATGTGCAGCAAAATCAGAGACCCGCTAAGGCACTGCTTGCCTTGACAAAAGGAAATGTCACAATGCAGAAGAAATATGGTCACTGCACCCCTGGTGTGTGCTCACTGCACTGTCCACCTGAGGGTCCCCCCAGGAGCTGCACTGGGAGTACCCAGCAGTGATTGTTAGAGAAAATAAAGTGAAATACGCTGCATTTGTACTGTGAGGAGCTGGGGACTTGCCCAAAGCCAGGCTGGGGAGCTGAGGAGGCAGCAGGGAGCTGCCACCCAGCAGAGGGCTGGGGCTTAGAGGGATTTCTGGTTTTAATGCTACCCACCTCCACGGTGACATTGGCCTTTCCACAACCTGAAACAGAAGGAGCTCAGTGGCTGCTTTTAAGCTCCTAAATCCAGCCCTGTCTGAATAGCCACCTTCCCCAGCCTCCCTGCTCTGGGATCGTGGCACTGCCAGCACCCTGCAGTGCTTTCTGCCACAGCTGCTGGTCTGAAGCAGCCCCGGCAGGAGGAGCTGCTGCCCCCCAGGCCCTGCCCCAGAGCGATGGGGCTGGGGGCAGCAAAGGCTCAGCACAGGAGCCTCAGCCCCCTCTGCCCCGGCCCTGCCTGTGCCCCCAGGAGCTGGGGCACACAAGGAGGGGCAGCAAGAAAGGTACAGAGACACGGGCAGAAACCAGGCAGGTGCCTTGGGGTGGGACCTTTGGCTGAGCCGCAGGAGAGGCAGCACCACTGGGGCTGCACAGCCTGTCCCTCCTCTGCTCAGGGCACTCAGAATTCCCACAGCCTGGCCAGGAACCCAGCAGGGCAGTTTGGAAATAAAATAATCCTGTCCTGGAGGCTGGGCAGAGAGAAGCTGCCCTCCAGCACACAGACACAGCAACCAGCAGCACCAACAAAAACTGCAGAACACGATGGAGGCAAATTTACCTGAGCACTTGAACGCTGTCAGCTCCACGGCCTGGAAAGGGAGGAGGTGTTAGCACAGGGTATGGCTGTGGTGGCTTTGCTGCTGGCTGCCCCCAGCACAGCCCTGGGGCCAGGCAGGGCTGCCCAGAGCCCACCCACCCCCTGTCCCTGCCCAGGACCCAGAGCCCCCAGCCCAGCCCCAGGGACGGGACCAGCAGAGGGTCCCAGACCCAGCTGCCCCTCTCAGAGCTGGGAGCTGACACCCCGGTCCTAATGCCTGCTCTGGGCACCCTGCCAGCCCCGTGGGCACCCACCAGGCTGGATGCCATGCTGGAGAGCACAGGAAGAGCCAGGAAAGGATGAGGGCACCCCTGTGCTGCAGCAGGGAGAGCCCACACAGTCTGCACTCTCTGCTCAAAGGATGGTAATGCTCTGGGAGATGTGAAATCCCTACTCCCAGTCCAACAACAACAACAAAGACCACCAAACAACATTTAAAAAAGCTGAAACACGAAGAACATCTTGTCTGTGTTTGCATCTCCATTCGCTCAGTGTTTTGTCATTTTAAGTGTTTTCAAACACCTTTAAGTAGCATCTTCTCTTCATCCAAACTATTGTGCAGCTGCCAGTGACATTCTGAGTGTGCTGCTCACCGTGACTCAGCCAGGGAGCAGGGAAACAGCCTGGCTTACATAACTGAGGGCACTGACAGCAGCCCCTGCACAGCACAGCACAGGGCACACGGGGAGGGCACAGGCGTGCCCAGCACTGCCATGCCCAGCACTTTGTGTGCCCAGCACTGTGCCATGCCCAAAACTGTGCCATGCCCAGCCCTCTGTGTGCCAAGCGCTGTGCCATGCCCAGCACTGTGCCATGCCAAGAACTGTGCCATGCCCAGCCCTCTGTGTGCCCAGCACCATGCCATGCCCAGCACTGTGCCATGCCCAGCACCATGCCATGCCCAGCACTCTGTGTGCCCAGCACTGTCCCATGCCCAGTATTTTGTGTGCCCAGCAGTGCCATGCCCAAAGCTGTCGTGTGCCCATCCCTGCCCTGCCCAGCCCTGTGCCCAGCCCTGTGCCCATCCCTGCCCTGCCCAGGGCTCAGGGCCCTGCCAGCTCTGTCCCAGGAGCTGCAGCCCCAGCCCTGCAGCACCTGCCTTGGCAGAGAAGGGAAGCCCCACATTAAAATGCAATGTTTATGCACAGCAAAGCCCTCGGTGACCCTCAGGGAGGGAAGCACTTTGTGTCTGTGCTGCTGGGAAATGCCACGGCCTTGGCATTCAGGGGATCTGCTGCTCCTGCTGGATCTGGGGTCCTTGGGCTCATCCTGGGCCCACGTCCTGTACCCGTGCCAGGGGCTCACCCTGACCCTGCCCACACTGCCAGCACCTGGGCCTGGGGAAAGCATCGCCGAGAGAGCCCTGGTGCTGTGCAGGGGCAGTGCTGCAGCATTAACCACAACATAAATCACCAGAGATGGAAATATGGATTTTACTGAGTGCTTCCAGAACGATATGCCAGCTGTAGAAGTATTATCTATTGGATAAATAAGAGCTGTCTATGTGACATAGGTTTTCAAAGGATAAATATTAGAGAGGGAAAGAGAGATCCTTCAGTGAGGGACTCATGAAAGTAGTGCTGGATTTTATTCTGAGGGAATTACAGCACTTGTATGTCAAGTACACAAGGACTGATGATCATTTCAAAAGCAGGAGATGGAAGTGGGAGCAGAGTAGTCAAATTTAAATTGTTCCCTGCTTTAGGCCGTGCCTTGCTGAGCTCTCCATCCCCATGCAGGCAGCACAGCCCCTGGCACCTGCCCCACTGCCTGATTCAATCTGCTGTCCTTGGGAAAGCCTCCTGCTTGATCCATACCCACCCCAGCCTAGGGGTTTATGGCCCGAATTCAGCACCACCTCCTGTTCCTGCAGGGCCCAGCTCTGAGCCCCCTCCTGGCTCCCCATGGGCTCAGGGCGAGCCCTTGCCTTGGCATCTGACTGGATTTGGCACAGAAGTGTTCTGGGACCTCTCCTGTCCCTGCTGTGCCCCTGCCAGCTCAGGGGTGTCCCCACAGACCTGCTGAGCCCTGCCAGGGGTGCAGGTGAGGAACAGCAGCTGTTACATACCGGCCTCTCGGGGGACGTGATGGATGAGATGCCCATGGGAATTCTGGCTCCAAAATTTCCTAAAGGTGAAGCAGCACAGTGAGTTCACAGACCAGAGAACAGAAATGTTTATGCTTTCCCAAGAACCTGGTGCTTTGTGTCCCCCACTGCAGCTAAGGGACCAAGTGGCTTTTCTGCATCACTGCACCCACAAACTGGTTGGAGAATGCAAAACCTTTTTGCCCCAAAGTCAAAACCCCTATTTTCAACTGTCACCTTTGCTCTTCCTCCAGAAAATTAGTTTTGAGACACTGAGATGGATTTTTGCCTCAGGAGAATGCAATGCTGCCATGATGCTGATGAGAGCACCCAGCCTGGGCCAACAACAACAAAACCCCTCTCACCTCTGCTGGTGATGCTCTTCACTGGAGGGTCCCTCTGCACTGGGCTGGGCAGGGCAGCCTCAGGGGCAGGACTCAGCCTCCCTGTGTCCCAGGAGCTCGTGTTCCTCGGGCTGGATAAGTAGTTGATGGGATGAGAGCAGTTCTGGAATGACAGGCAGGAGATGCAGGACAGTGAAATTGCAACGAGCCTTGGCTACACCCAGATCCGACTTCAGAGAAGGATTTCATCATCCCTGCTTTGGCTCCCATCCCACCCTGGCAGAGCAGGCTGCTGCCTAATGGGGGCAGGCTATCTTTGGGTCTGTGGTGTCCAACAAGACCACAAAGAACGCAGACACACATTAAAAAATAATATTTCTTTCCATCATCGTCTCCCCAAAGCAGACCCACAGCACAGCTGGGACCCTCCTCTGGTGGATGAAGGGGCAGCAGGGATTCCTCCCAGCTTACTGTGAATGAGAGGGCTTTCTTCTTGTCCTTCATCCTCTGGATGGCATTCCTCACCTGCAGCAGAGCAAGGACATGAGAGAGGCCACAGCAGCGCCAGCACAGCTGGAGATGCCCCAGCAAGTCACGGAGAAAGAGCAGCCAGGGCAGGAGCAGCACAGAACCCAGCTCCCCCAGTGCCAGCACAGCTGCTGTGACAGGGACCGAGCCCATCTCTTACCTCGCTGTTACAGACAGCATAGACCAGGAATATGTACAGGCCCTGCAAGGGAGGGAGCAGAGGAGGGGTCAGAGATGCACGGCTGGTTTGTGCTCCTCTGCACGGAGCAAAGGGGCACCCTGGGGTGGGTGAGGCTGGCACACAGCGTGGGCACAGCCCAGCAGGGACAGGGAGAACCTCCCACACCTGAGACCAGGCTGTGCACAGAGCTGCTGCTCTTGCTGCTCTCACACACCAGGAGGGGAGCAGAGAGCAGTGGCACCTCGGGCACCTCGGGCACCTCGGGCACCTCGGGCACAGCTGTGTGAGGGACGTGCCCAGAGCGAGCCTTGCCTGGGGGCCACAGCCTGGGGCTAATTACAGCTCCAGACCCACGATGCTGGCCTTAAGGCAGCCCTATCTGGCCCACCAGATTTATGTTATATCTGTGGGTGTTTTGTTATCGCAGCTAGATAAATCAGCTGCAGCAGGAGATGCAATCCATCTTGCCTCCAGCCAGCCCTGCTCTCATCTGCGCGCTCTTGGCAGGCCGTGGCAGGCCCCTGGCACCGTGCCCTGACCTGTCCTTCAGCCAGCAACGCTGCTCACTCCCCCAGAGCAGATTCTGGCCAGCCTTCCCAGGCAGGTCTTCCTTGAAGGAATCATTCTGGATCAGCGTGGGGAGGGCGGCGGGGAGGACAGGAGGAAGGAGAGGGGGAAGGAGAGGAGGCCCAGCTGCAGCAGAGGGTGGGAGCAGAGAGGCAGCTCTGGGGGAGCCCCTCCTGCCCCCTCCCCTTCCAGCCTGTCCTGCCCCTTCTCCTTCTCCTTCTCCTGCCCCTGTCCCTTCTCCTTCTCCTTCTCCTTCTCCTTCTCCTTCTCCTTCTCCTTCTCCTTCTCCTTCTCCTTCTCCTTCTCCTTCTCCTTCTCCTTCTCCTTCTCCTTCTCCTTCTCCTTCTCCTGCCCCTGTCCTGCCCCTGTCCCTGCCCCTTCTCCTGCCCCAATCCCTTCTCCTGCCCCTGCCCTGCCCCTGTCCCTGCCCCTGTCCCTGCCCCTGCTCTGCCCCACAGCACCAGGGCTTCCCTCCTGCTGCTCAGCCCCTGTCTGTGTTCCTGCCCTGCCTGCCTGCAGAAGGAGTTTTCATCTTTGGTGCCAGCACACAGGGCAGCCCTGAGGACAGGCTTGGGCTGCTGCAGGCAAACAGAAAAGAGTCAAACAAAACCCAACCCCAACCACAGAACAACTGCGCAGGACCCACACGTGAAGGGACACGCCGGCCTCAAAGGAAATTCCAAGTGGTCCATAGGAAGTAAGCAAAGGGGCTGGAACAGGATGGCTTTCTCTCAACTCTGCAGCTTCTCGGCAGCATTTATTTCTCCTCTGGGGCAGATTGTCCTGAACTTGGTAATGAAGGGACATGTGCACAGGGTGACACGGCCACCACGGGGTTCAGGGGTGTGCAGGGGTGTGCAGAGGCACGCAGAGATGTGCAGGGGTGTGCAGGAGTGTGCAGGGATGTGGAGGAGTGTTCAGGGGTGTGCAAGGGTGTGCAGGGGTGTGCAGGGGTGTGCAGGGATGTGCAAGGGTGTGCAGGGGTGTGCAGGGGTGTGCAGGGATGTGCAAGGGTGTTCAGGGGTGTGCAGAGGCACGCAGAGACGTGCAGGGGTGTGCAGGGGCGTTCAGTGCTTCTCTAGCTCCATCTACAGCTGCCTTCTCTCAAGGCTGGCAGGCCTCTGTTGATGCTGTGGATCGCAGGTGTCAGCACGTGTTCCAGGGGGTTTTGTCACCGTGTGTCCCCGAGTTCAGACGTCCCCAGTCCTGGGAACAGCCCCAGGGCACCAGAGGCTCATTCCCCAGGTGCAAACAGCAGGAGGGATGCCTGCCCCATCTGGCTGCACAGGTACCATGTTAATTACCCATTACTGGAGCAAATAAAAACTCTAATGAGTTTGTAACTGCCAATTTGCAACCACACTGATGTGAGAAAAGCTAGCACAAAAAACAAGGTCTGAACTGGAAACCTGTGGCACCAGCAGGACACTGCCAGAGACTGGTGCTGAGGGCCATGCAAGGTCTCCAGAGCTGTATTTTGTATCTTGGAAGGATGAAATGAGTTTCCCCAGACAAATGGCCCAGTGCCTGGGGAAAGCTGGGCTGGCTTCAGGGCTGCAAGGGCAGGCAGAGTGCCCTGCAGGTGCCAGCCTGGCCCTGCCCTGGTGGCCTGGGCACCCATGGGATGCAGCACTCACCTGCAGGGAGTTCAGCACGATGAACACGTAGGCCCAGACGATGCTGAGGTGCACCAGGAGCCCACAGAGCCAGGTGAGCCCCAGCACGGGCAGCAGCACCAGCACGGGCTTGGCTGTGGCCCTGCGGGAGGGAGAGCTCAGGGTTACCCGGGCACACTTCAGGGATGAAACTCTACCAAGACAGGAGCTGTGGAACAAATTCCTCTGCAAACAAAATAAGTTAAGACAGGAAAAACCAAATATTTCACCTCCCAGACCCCAGTGTGCCAGCCCTGCTCTTCATTTATCACTGCAAGTTAGCGAGAAGGGAGCTCTTTGACGTCATCAGCCATGAGAAAACAGCGATTTCCCCCCAATTTCTGCTGCAAGGAGGGTTTCTCTATTTGTTTTATTTGCACATGGATGTCACCCTGCCCTCCAGCAATGCCCTATCTTTGTGCTTCTGTAAATTTGGGAAAATTTATTTATGCTACAGGGGAACAATGCGTGTCTAGCAGGGGTATCCGGCGCCAGCTAACAACAATAAAAATTCACAGAGCATGATAAAGCAATGACTCAGGCAGCAGTTTTTTAGAGGTCTCTCAGTATTGACTGATTACAGAAGTCCCCACTGCCTCTCCCCCTGTGTGTGTAACCCCCACCAGCTTTACTTTCAACCCACCAAGTCCCAAGCTTGGATTTCTGCAGGCGCTGCCAAGGGTCTCCTGTCCCAAAGGGGTGAGATTGAGGAGCGTGAGTGCAGATGGAGACCAGCACAGAATGTGCTGGCTGGGCTTCTCATCTGGGGTTAGAGACCGTCTTTGGGTGGGACACAGCTGCCCTGGGGAGAGAATCCCCTCTGCCCTGCTGCTCTTACTCTCACACCTCACTGTCTTCCCTTGGCTGAGCTTCTCTGGCCAACCTGTGCCAGCGCCTCAGCAGCTTCTCTGGAAAGGATTTCCTCCTCGTATCTAACACTGCCTCACAGGTTTCCCACCCATGGCAGCCCCGCTGGGAGGGCTCACCAGAGCTGTGTTCCAATCTGGCTCTCCAGGCTGCTGTTGGGGGTCAGCATCCTGGATCTCCTGCGCGCGCTGGCCACGGTCACGGTCACCACGCGGAGCAGCACCAGGCTGTTCACCTGCCAGGGACAGAGGCACAGAGCTGGGCTCATCCTGCAGCCCCAGCTCCTCAGGTGAGCCTCCTCTGCTGGAAACTGGGGTCACAGCTTGGGGACAAACGTCACTGCCAGGAAAGCAGTGAAACCAAAAGGCTTCACTGAGCTATCTGCACAGGTGTGAAATCTAGGAAACATCCCAAAACTGCTCCCACACAACCTCTTCCCTGGTAAAGGTCTGTTCTGGACCCCATAAACATTGTGCTTTTTTCTGCTGCTGTGTCATGTATAACGATATTTCAAGGATGTAAATATTCCTGTATTAAAGTCAGACCCTTTGCTAAGGCAATGTCACACAGCACATTCCTAACTGAACAGCCAACCAAGAACTGGTCAGCAAAATTTTCTTAAAGCACTTTTTCCTATCAAAAAGCTTTTTTGATTAAAGAGATTTACTTGTGTTGCAGAAGTCTATATAAAGCAAAACAACACTTTTCCTCTAAAAGCAGCGGGCACAATGGGCTGCACCCCTGACCCTGCCCTGCTTTTCTGGAGCAGCCCCAAGGGAGTCCCCCCTTCCCAGCAGGGCTTGGCACTCACAGCCAGGATGAGGAGCACAGGCCCCACGAAGGCCCAGATGACGTTGGTCTGCACGTTCAGCCAGCAGTGGTTGGCTGCCACATACTTGTCAAAGGAGCTGGCAAGGGTCACCCCCACGATGAGGACTGGAAGCCCTGCAGAAAAACCCACAGGTTAAACCCTGGGAAAAGCAGAGATGCCCCATGCAGGGCACCGTGCGCCAGACAATTGCCTCAAAACCCCCCTGACCAGGCAGACTTCAGCGTGAGCCTCCAAAACCCCACGAGCAACATCAATCCTCTGCAGCTGAAATCTGTCCTGGCTCAACACAGCCAGATTTACAAGCTGTCAGCATCTTTCTCTGAGGTATAAAGCATCCCAAGTCCTGAGTCCTGACCAAAGCAATTTATTCCTCAGATTGCTTTTTTAACAAAATGGACAATCAAAGACATAAACCAATCCAAAATGGTTGAAGTGGTTGCCCAGTGTCCAACGAGGTGTGTGCTCCTTGAGCAGCACATCCCTAAAGAGGCTCCTCTTTGACACAAATCTCAGCTTATTCAAATAATTCTATGTCCCTAAAGGCCTCCCTCAGAATAAAAGGTGCTTAGTGAGGAACGCATTTATATTTAATTACTATCGGACAAGAGTGATGCTGTCCAAGAACGAGAAGTTACCATAAATCTCCTCCATTTTGTTAAATTAACTTCTGGGTTTAGAAGTATAACAGAAATGCCGCTCAACTTATATTTTAAGACTAGCAATTTGACAAATAATTCCAGAGAGCTCTGAAGGCCACCAGCACCCAGTTCTCATATTAAATTAAATCAAACAATTGTGCATCTCTCCTATCAAAACTTTCACTAGAAAAGAAAAATAGTATTTTCCTGAGGAGCCAAGGCAGAGGAGTGTGCAGATACCCCAGCCTGTCACGTAGTAGAACCTCATTCTCCTGCCTTCACTCATGTTGACTGCCACCACTTTGCTCCAGAGGAGAAGCCCCTCCACCAGCATCCATGAGAAGGCTGCCATGAAGAAGAGGTGCAGGAAGGCAGTGACCATGAAACACAGCACCTGGAGGGGCAGAAACCACACTGCACAACGTGTATATGTGCATCTCCAACAGAGAGACGAGTAACAGGTAATTAATAAAGGGGTAAGGTAATTAGACTTTAATTAATTTAAGGGAATTAGCAAATACTTCTGTTCTGTTGCTCTGACAGGGGCGCTGGAGCCTGGCCACGTGGGCTGAGCGGGCCATTCCTGCCGAGCTCACCTGGCTGGGCTTGGCCAGCTCGCTGACCATGAGCAGAGCCTCCCCTGCAGCCAGGGCCAGGATCAGGTTCTTGTGCACCGTCGTTCGTTCACTCTTGGGGACGCTGCGGAGGGACAGAGGGAGCCCTGAGCTGCAGCCACACTGGAGGGCCCTCCCTGTCCCCCTGGGCTGGGCAGGCCTGCCTGGGCCACTCGTGCCACTCCCTGCAGAATGACAGTGAGGGGGGCAGAGGACAGCCCTGCTGGGCACGCCCCTGGTGCTGGGGACACCTTTGGGCACAGCTGCTGAGCCCTTGGCCAGCTCCAGGCAGGGGGGCAGAGGTGGAGGGAGCTCCTGCCACGCTCACGAGGCAGAGCTCTGTGCTTGCCAAGTGACACAGAAGGGTTGGCAATCAAAGAAATAGTCCTTGCTTCATTTATTTTATAAAACTTAATTCCAGCAGAGCAGCTTTTATAGTAAACATCGTTAGCAATTGATGGAAACCTTGCCACAGACATGCAGGTGTGTGTGCACAGATCAGTGAGCATCTCCACAGAAACAGCCAGGGCTGAGCCCCTCTCCAGCCAGCAACAAGCACTCCCCTGTGCCATGGAGCAGCTCCCAGCTCTTCCCACACACCTGCCCCACCCACGCTGGCAAAGGACACTCTGACAAGGGCTCGGGAGGAAAATACCAAGTAGAAAATACAGAGGAGGCTGCAAGTGCCCAGGCTTTTCTTACCCAACTGCCAGGAACAAAATGAAAGTGACCATCAAGGCACAGAAGGAAACTCCACATCCAATGAAAGTCAAAGTCTGCAGGGTGAACTCTTCCTTGGTGGTCCTCTGCTCCAGACATGAAACAACAGAAGACTCAAATCCCTCCTGAGTTAACCCCACCAGCCTGGCACCCACCCAGAGGCAGGCTCCTCACGTACCTCCATCTCGTACACCTGCAGCAGGATGGCAAAATTGGTGGTGTGGTTGCAAAAACAGGCAGTGGAGTCTGGGAGAGACTTGGCCACAGAGCAGCCAGCTGTGGACCACATCCCACCAGCATCTGGGCTAACGTGCAGCAAAACCAGAGAAAACACAGGGAAATGACCCTTCACTTCCACAGAAAGCAGGGCACGATGGCAATTGCATTGTCTCAGGAAAAGCAGAGTTTAAAGGAGGAAGATGAGGATATCAGAAACAGGTCTTCACCTGGACTTCCCCTTGGTTCACCCTTTGTCTCAGCAGCTTTGCCCCACCCAGCAGGCACACAGTGAGAGCTGATCTGGTGTCAATGTGTGCATTAAAGAGTGGAGCTCAGCCATGGCAGCTTCAAACAGAGCCCAGCTATAGCACGGCTCTGGGCAGGGTCCCTGCACAGCCCCTGCACTGAGAGCAGCCCTGGGCTGGCTGTGCCCAGCTCTGCCCCCCAGCTCAGCCTGCCACAAACCCAGCATGGCACCCCTGGCTCCCCAGGACAGGCCTGTCCCAGCCCAAGGTTTTTTCACTTGAATGATTTAATTACCAATCTATAATTTATCACAGCCACAGTGTTCTCACCACAGTGACATGCAGCAAACACACATCCCAGTGCCAGGCAGGGTTTGTGAGGCTGGAGGTCCTGCATGACTTTGGGGTGTGTATCCTGGGCTAACTCCTCTTTGACACAGGCAACAACCATCATTAACCAGGGCTTTCCATTTGGGCTGTATATACCTCATTACAGGTCACTTGCTTGTGAGTGACTTCTCCAAAGGAAATCTTCCCAGGAAAGCGTTCTGCTCCAGCAGACAGGGGATGTCAGCATGCAAAGGAGGCAAAAAATTCCAGATCTCTACTCTTACCATTACATTTATATTGAGATGTTTGGTTTTCCAGTGGAAATAAAAAGCTCATAAATCTGGGGACCTGAACTGAGACAAGGCACCTGAGGCTGAAGTTCCAGAAGGCACAGACGGGTCCCACCAGAGTATTGGCCAGGTCCTGCAGGCAGAGAGGGGAGAGAAGGCGTCACCCAGCACTCACTGCAGGACAGGGGTGCAGTCAGTGCAGGATAGGGGTGCAGTCACTGCCCTGGCTGGGAAGGGTCTGTCAGAGCAGCACAAACAAGAGCCAGGGCAGGGACAGCCCCGTCCCAAAGCTCGGGGACTGAGCCGTGCCCGGGCGGGGCTGAGCCGTGCCAGGACAGCCAGGTGGGCTGAGCCGTGCCGGGACAGCCAGGTGGGCTGAACCGTGCCGGGACAGCCAGGCGGGCTGAGCCGTGCCCGGGCGGGGCTGAGCCGTGCCGGGACAGCCAGGCGGGCTGAGCCGTGCCGCTCTCACCGGCGCAGCCCGGGGTACCTGGGCACGGTGCTGCAGGCGGTAGCGCACGGCCGCGCTGATCTCCTGCTGGTCGCTGAGCAGGGTGGCTGAGATCACCGCTGTGCCCACCGAGGTGCCCAGGAACCTGCCGGGGAAGGAGCCGCTCTCAGCGCAGGAAGCACGAACGGGATCTCCCGAAGGGCTGCGGGGTCCGGGTGCTGCCGAGGGCGGGCACGGCGGGCCCGGGGTACCGGGCACAGCCGCAGCGCTGCCCGGCTCTGCCCGCCGTGGGCACCGGAGCATCCCCGCGGCTCCGGCGGAGCGGCTGAGCCGGGCGGGGATGCGCGGGCGGCCATCCCCACCTAGCGTCCGGAGCTCCGGGAGCGCAGCCAGCCCGCAGCCGCCATCCATCCATCCCGGGGACACCGGTGAGACGGACAGGGGTGCAGTGACCGCAAAACCCGGGCACCAGCCCAATGCAGATTGGAAAATGAGCTCTTCCATGGTGCTGAGGGCTCAGTTTCACTCACTTCTGTGCCCCATCAGGGGCAGCCGTGGCCTGGGACACTGCACTGCTGGACAGGCAGTGCTGCAGGGAGCCGTAGCCAAACCACATGTTCTTCATTGTGACTCTGTGCAGGCCTGCAGGGACAGGGACAGGCACAGGGCAGCACTGGACACCCCTGCCCTCCCCTGGGGGTGATGCTGGGGGCCCAGAACCCCCTGAGCTCCCAGCTGTGTCTCTGGAGGGGCTGCACAGACCCTCTCCCGCACAGCCCATCTCCCTTTCATCAGGAGTGTCCCCTCTCCACGCTTCTCCAGACCTCATATGGCCAAGGTAAGGAGTCTGTGGCACTCAGGAGGGCCATGCAGAGGTGCCAGGGGGAGCTCAGGTGTGGTTACAAACCTCTGGATTTCAGCCTTTGCATTTCTTCTGCAGGAACTTCGATGAGGTCGTGCCTGCCCTTCTCAGAGGTCTGCACCACGTAGGCCTCACCACTCAGCTGCTGCTCGCTCAGCTCCAGCCCCCTCACCTCCACCCCTGTGCACAGGCAACATCAGGTGCTGAACCAGGGCTCAGCCTTCCTCCAGAGCTGCTGCCACAGCAAAGTGCCACAGTGACACTGCAATGCCAGCCAGGGCCAGCCAGGACCCACAGCAGCAGCAGCAGCAGCACGGAGGTGCTTTCTGTGCAAACCAAGAGCATCTGGGCTCAATTTCTGCCATGCCCAAAGGCTTCTTACAATGCTCCTGCAATCCACAGCCTGAGAGGTGCCCTCACACTGTGCCACTGCACAGAGGCAATGGGAGCAGGCTGCAAGGCTGGCCAGAGCTGAGCCAGAGGAGCCAGGAGTGGATTTGGGCTGGGAACCAGACAGGGTGGCTGACCTGGGGCTTGGTGAGATGCCCTCCAGTGCCACTCACCAATATTCCCATGCTGGATCGTGATCTTTGTCCTCTCTGAGGTCAGCAGTGGGACCAGGAGTGACACCATTCTGTCACAGAGCTCAACCACAGCCATGGGCCCCCTGATAACCTGCAAAGGCAGAGAGAGCGATGGAAATCAGCACCTGCACCGTCAGCCCCCCTTCCCACAGCTCACAGGAGTTCCCTTAAACGTTTGGTCCTTGGCAGAAAAACAAAGAGAAGTTGAGACTGGAGGGCAGCACGAGAGCCCGTGGAGGTGCAGCAGGCCAAGGGAGAGCAGGTGAGGCACTCAGCCCCACTCTGGGGACACCAGTACCTGGCTGATCAGGGACCACGTCCCACTGTTCTGCTCTTCCAGAATTAACTCAGTGACTTCCATGTAGTACTGGCCCAACTGCTCCAGCATCTCCAGCTCATCTCCCTCCTGGATTTCCAAATCTGAAACTTGCTTTAGTAATTGAAGGACTGCAAGGAGGTCAGATGGCTCAAGCATGGGCACTTCTCCTTCTCTCAGAACAGCTGCCAAGACACCCAGAGCATCGAGAGCCACAGAGAGGTTCAGGTCTTGCACACCACTCGAGAAGACACTGTCAGGAATCTGTCATGGAAAAGAGAGTTTAGTTCAGTGCAGAGCCCTGGCTCTCCCTGATCCTCAGCTGTGCCTTGGCAATCCCTGCATGCCCCTGCTGGCACCAGGACCTGTCTGGCCAACAGGAATATCCTGGGGGAAGGCATCTCTTGTCCTCAGTGCAATGAGTCAATCTGAAGCGATGCTGCGTGTTTGATCGCAGCAGAAGTTACAGCTGTGTTGGTCACAATCTCCAACAGCAGCTCAGGAAAGGTCCCAGGCAGAACTGCTGGCAAAGGGACCTCAAGCAGCTCCAGGTGCCAACACGCCCAGCCCAGCAGCTCCTCCTCCCCAGGTGCCAGCTGGCCCTGCTGGGACTGCAGGACTCACCACTGTCCTCACTGCCAGGGCGTTCACACGGCGGGCGAGCGCGTGGCTGGACTCCAGCTGGGCTCTCTTCAGCTGCCAGTATGCATCTGGGGACAAACCAGAGCCAGAACCACTGCTGAGCTGTGCCACACTGTGGTTAGCACATGCCACGTTCAAAGCCTGGGCCGGGGTCCTCAGATGGTGGCTAAGTCTGCAGGACAGGCAGGACAAGGAGACTTCACAGCTGCATTTTATTTTTAACAATCCCATCTGGAGAGACAGTTCCACACTCCCTTTCTGCCTTTCCCATGCTCCCCTGGTCAATGAGCCTGGGAATGCCTGGACTGGGAGGCACTGACAGCCCTGCACCATGCAGGGTGTGCCACCACTGCCATCGCAGCTGGGGAGAGCCAAACCCCTGTCACAGTGCAGGCAGCTGGAGCAAAGTGCCAGCCCCAGAGGGGTTTGCATGTGAGCCCTTCAGAGCAGGGGCCTCCCCACCCCTGGCCAGCAGCCCAGGCAGGACCTCCAGGAGTGCATGCTTGAAGCAATGCATGAATAACTGACAGATGCTGTACCCTTGCTGTAGTGACAGATGAAAGGCAAAGGCTGCAAACAAGATGCATAACTGAATCCACTGCTGCCAACTTCCAAAACTCTGCATTCCTCCACAGGCCCTGTGGAAACACACGGAGACAGAAGGGTCTCCCAGGGACACGCCATCCCCAGCAGGCATCGCCTTTCCTGCGAGCCCTGGCACAGCAAACGCTCTGGGCTGGGCGTTCAGAGCCACGAGGATCCTGAGACTCACCTGGGCAAAGGAGCTTCATGGCCACTGTCTGGACAGTGCTCTCCACCTCCAGGGCATTGGAGCTCCACCCAAACAGCAGGTCCTGCTCTACCACCCAGCAGGAGCGAGCTCTCTCAATGTGCTCGGTGCTGAGGACCTTGTGCCAGATGTGCAAGTCGGTGATGTTCCCACTGAAGGACTCCTTGGCCCTGAAGGTGCCCCCCAGGGAATCCTGGTCCTGCCCAATGATGAAGGTGCCCTGGCCAGAGATGGCCTGGGGGGCAGAGGGTCCCACGGAGCACAGACCACTGGCTGCTGCCCTCCTCTTCCCATCAGCGTAGATGGCCCAGGTGCCGTTGTCCTGCTGCCAGGTGACACAGAAGTGATGCCACTGCCCATCAGCACGGAACACGGGCAGGTAGGGGGAATGGTGCCCGTGGACAATGAGAGCAAACCGAACAAAGCCCTCCTCATCCACGAAGCCACGCAGCTGGAACTCGTTGATGAAAGCAGGCACGGCGTAGGAGAACACGGTGGCGATGTCCTGGCTCCTGGTGTCCCACTGCAGGTGGGCACAGGCTGTGACAGCAGCCAGGGCCGGGAAGTCACAGAGCACCTTCACGTATTTTGTGTCTGTTTTGTCTCTGAATACCAGGACTGGGACAGTGTGGCCACCTGGAAGGAGAAATTTCAGTCAGCAGAAAGGAAGAAGCATAGGCCAATAAAGTGACAATAAAAAAGCAAGGGACAACCTCTCCAGCCATATTTTTCAGTATGAAAACATCTCTAAATATCCCATGTCCACTTATACTCACGTCTCCTCTTTGCTTTGTGCAGGACACTGTCCCTTTCCTTCAGCCACACAGAGCCTCTGATGTGGTGGGACTGCAGCAGTGTGCTGAGGGAGCCCTGCTCACTGTCCTGGGGCTCCAGGAGCAGCTGGGCAAAGTGCTGCTCACAGTACCTGCCAGCTTGCCACCAGTCCAGAGCAGTGCCCACGTACTCATACGTGTGCCTTGGGGTCTCAATTGTGACAGGAGCCAAGCCTGGAGGGAGACACACACACACAGCCTGGGGAAACAGAAACTCTCCATCCCACAGTTAAAATCACTGCCTCGTGCACCTCGGGGGAGCTGCTGGCAGGAGCCCGTGTCCCCAGGCAGCCCCTGGGCACAGGGTGACAGAGCCCAGGCCACACGGGAGCTGAACTGAGGGTGCTGTGACCCCTCTGCCCAGAGCTGGGGCTGGGAGCACTCCTGTGGGACACACAGACCGTGCTCAGCTCAGCACCAGGGAAAGGCTCACTCTGCTGTGCCTAGGGATGGCCCTCAGAAAAGCTTGTTCAGAGCAGCTGTGCATAAACAACTTTACTTGCTTTATCCCCAAAAAGCTCATCCCAGCTTCTGCACTTGCAGATGCAATTTTCAGGCACAAAATAATCTGTTTGGTTTGCAGATGCAGTGGAGCACAGAGCAGCAGCTGAGCAAACAGCCTGGCAAATACCAGCTCTGCAAACAGCATTTTAGGCACAAAACAGAGTAACAGAAAAAGTTCCTTTACCTTTGTTTGCACCACCAGACACGTTTTGTTTCTCTGTGCTGGATGTTGCTTGTAAAACACATAGAAAGTGCTGATAAAAACACTAACCTTTAGAGGTCTGGTTCTTGGCAAGCGCTGCAAAGGCAAGGAGGCTCCTGGACAGACAGACCTGGTGGAGAGGACGTGTTGTAACAAGCAGAGAGACACTAATATTATCTCAAATAGCCAGAATGGAAAAAAAAATTGTAATACTCACCAGAAAGCTGAAGAAGCAAGAATCAAGACTCAAGTCTCTCCTAACCATGCTGACCAGCTGGGAAGGTTTCACCCTTTGCTAGAATAAATAAAGTGTTACTGGAGATGCATCACGGAGACAGAAGCACTCTGCAGAAATGGCATTCCCTGATAATGCTGCTTTCCTCAGAAAGCCCCCAAACAAAAAGGAGAAAATTACTCCCTCTGGAATACCTGTACCGAATAGTATCTTATCCAAAGAATTCCCAGATCTTCTTGGAGACCTTAAGGTCTCAGTTAAACATTTGTTTGCAGGATATAAAATAATTAAGCATAAAACATAGAGATGTGCAATGTCAAGGAGCAGGCAAAACCGCAGAGCCTCTTCATCCGCATTAACTAAATAAAAAAGCCACCATAAATGGCATCATTAACGGTGTTGCATCACCGGCAGCTTTTCTCGTTGCTTTTAAAGCCTGCAGGACCAGAGTGGCAGAGCAGACCCTGCAGAGCAGCAAAGCCAGCCCCTGTGAGCCCAGACACGGAGCCCAGCACCACGGAGCCATCCCAGAGCTCAGGGCTCGGCAGCGATCCCCATCTCCCCCCTCTGCCCCTGGGCAGGAAACTCTGAGTGCAGACAGTAAAAAGCCCAGTAAAATCATAGATGAGGCACGTAAAGACTCAAGATGGAAACCGGCAACGCCAAAGCAAACAAGCCCCGAGCTCCGGGCGCTGTGAGTGATCTCTGCTCCCCTGGCGCTGTAAAAGCGCATTTAAGCACTTTGCTGCTAAGGGGCTTGGGAGATCCGCTCTGCCACCGGGCTCTGGGCTCACAGTCTTTCAAAGTTCAGCAGAGACTTTGGAAACACCCAGCACGGCTCTTGGCCCTCCAGGGACAAGTATAAATCTGATGGGTGAGAGGGAACCACGGCACCGCCGACCTCCCTCTCCTCAGCCTGCACCTGCAGCCTCAGGGTCCGCTTCTCCAAGGAGGGCCCTGGAGATGGTGCGGGGAGAGCTGGGACCGCTTTGGGCAGAGAAACGGGGCGGTGGGGAGAGGCGGGTGACCCGGGGGGGAGCCCGGTGGCTCCGGGCACCCCTGTGGCTCTGGGGCCGCCCTGGGGAGCCCGGGCAGGGTCGAGCTCCGGCACGGCCACGGCGGGACAAGCGCGACGGCCGGCGGGGCGGGGAGCTGCGGGGCCCGGAGCGGCGGAGAGCGGGAACCGCGGCCGGTGCGCTCCGAGGGGCCAGGGCTCCGCACCCGCTCCGAGGGGCCAGGGCTCCGCACCCGCTCCCAGGGGCCAGGGCTCCGCACCCGCTCCGAGGGGCCAGGGCTCCGCACCCGCTCCGAGGGGCCAGGGCTCCGCATCCGCTCCCAGGGGCCACGGCTCCGCACCCGCTCCGAGGGGCCACGGCTCCGCACCCGCTGCGCACCCGCTCCGCATCCCTCTCCGCATCCCTCTCCGCACATCTCCCCGCTCCCCACACGCCGTCCCTCGCAGCCCCGCCTGGTCCCGCACACCGCAGGTGCCGCCGCTCCCGCACCGGGCCCGCTGGGCAGAGGGACGGTGACTCCACGCCCGCACCCCACTGCCCCCATCCTCACCCCACACGGCCCCCAGACCCCTCCAGCCCGCCACATCGCCGCAGCAGAGCACTCACAGCCGTCCCTGCTCCGCTGTGCCGGCAGCACCGGGATCCTCTTCCCCGGCAGTCACTGCTCCATAGAGGTGCCCAAAAAACCTCCCCAGGAAATCTGGCCCATGATCATGGCAAAGGAATCAGGGAGTGGGGGAGTGACGCGGGATCCTCGCAGCAGAGAGAGCCCAAAGAGCCCAGGAGTGCAGCTGGAGAGGGGCAGCTCTAGAGATGTCCAGAGGGCTCCTGGTGCCATGTCCCCACCCAGCAGCTTCAGCGTCCCGGCGTTTCCTCCCGCCAGGGCCCGCAGCTGCCCCGGGGGCAATGCCAAGGCTGGGGGGTCCAGGCCACCCCCATGGCTGTGGCTCTCCCCAGCTCACCAGCCAGAGCTGCTCCTTTGGTGATGCCCACTCACTTTTGCTACAGCAACTGGCACACAGCTCCTACTCCTCCCGCCCCAGAAAATGCTTGAATCACACCACGGATTCACCAGCAACTGGCTTTTGTTCTCCAGGGTCTTCGCCTGGGAATGAAGGCAGTTTTCCCATCCCAACGCCTCTGCTCTTGGCAATAAATCTCCCACAGAAGAATGGACCTTGGAGGCAGCTGCTCTGGAGCTTGGGTGCCAGTTGGAAGTGGCCTGGCACCCCTGGCAGCGTGGCACAGAGCCCCAAGGGGCTGCCAGCAGCATGGCAGCCCTGCAGGAGGCTCTGCTGCCACCGAGGCTTGGCCAACGCTGGATCCTGCTTCCCTTGGGAATGGGGACAGCAAAGGGCACGAGGCAGAGCCCAGCTTTACACCAAAGAACTTCAGAGGGAAACTGCAAAATTATTTCAAATTTAGGGCTGGATTAGGTTTAATGAGTGTTAGAGTTTCCCAGCAGACAGCAAAACTGTGGTCTTTGTGCCTGTGTCTTAGAGAGAATCAATCACCTTTTGTAAGAGCACAAAGCACAGTTTCCTGGTAGCATCAGAAGAGGGATCAAGCCCTCAGCCTCACTCTTCTCTGTATATTCAAATAATCCTTCCTCTGTGCACATGCAGGGAGGTGAAGGGAAGTTTGCTGTGATCACTGAATGCCCCCCAGGTTTCCAATCTCACCTACACCAGTTACCTGGAGTTAAACATAAACTAATTTCCATAAGTATACCCTGGACTTTCAAATAAGACTTGATGCTTTGGCTGGCATCAAGGATGGCTCTGGACACCCTGGCAAGAAAGCACCACTGGCATTTCAAAGGAAAGGTCACAGCCAGCCAGTGGGAACCAACAGTTGGCATCTCATTGGCTTCACCCAAAATCACACTGGAAAGGCCCCAGAGAGCACAGCCCAGGGAGTGTGGATCCTTTGGACCTCCTGGATCCCCAGATGATTTCTGTGCCCACGTGGGCACTGCCAGCTGTTTGATCCCTTGCCATCAGTGCTGGCAGCTCCTCCCTGTACCAGCACTGATTCCCACAAAGGCAGTCAGCTGTCTCCTTAGGGCAGCTCAGCTTCTGGAATCACCTCCATTCATACATCTGAACATAAACCAGAGATGACAGAGTTCCTGGAGCTAAGAGGTGTCTGTCCTGCACATGAAGACCTTGGCAAGCAGACATACAACCTTGGGATGGTTGGATGGCAAAATCCCAACGCACTTTTAATGCTGGTAAATCTCTCTAACAAGCAGCTGAGCAAAGGGCAAGTTGTTTTGTGCCTTTTGGGCGATGCTGTCACTCTGGGTTAGCTTGGTTTGGGAGAGGTTGCAGTTCTGTTTACACTCAGTCAATTTAAAAAATCAGCTCAGGTGCATTTTAGGGGGTGTTTCCTTAGCAGTGAGTAAACCCTGAGCTGCCACCCTCAAGGCACATCATTCACACAACCCTTCCCAGCACATGGGCAAGCAACATGTTAATCTTTATAAATCAAATATTTGCCAAATGGAGTAGAAGCCATGTGTCTGAGCAAGATGCACTGAGAAATGGAACAAAGCACAGAGCGTGTCAGAGATCACTCAGTCGTGTGCAAATCTGTCCCTTGCAGAGTTATCCCTCAAAACAGCATTCCTCTGGCCCAGATGTACATGTTATTCTCCTCCAGTCTCTTTTTGTCCTGCTGTTTGCTGCTCAGAACTGACACTCTCTCTAACCCAACTCCTCCTCACTCAGTTTAGTGTCACCCAAACTTTCATCAGCACCAGTCCTGACCCCAGGCAGGGTTTCCCAAGGGCTGACTCAGGAGGCACCACTAGAAGAGGTGCAGACTTACCTCCCTCCCCAGCACTGTGAGTGTGTCACACCACTGCCATATCACGATTATTTTACCCTTTCACACATCTGAATGTTTCACAAGCTGCTGCTGCGGGTTCTCCACAAAAGGAGATTCATCAGCACTCAGGGAGCAATTAACCCCGCACTGCAGTGCTCAGGCCATGGCACAGCTCCTGCTGCCAGGGAGCCCTCAGGGCAGGAGATCCCATCTCTAGCACTCCAAGCAGGCTCTTACACACGCTGCCACCCTCACATGGGTCAAGCAGTGCCGGGAAAAGCCCAGCCAGCTCCCCCAGCCCCTCTGGACACAGGCACAGGTCAGCCCCTGGCCCCACACTCCCCTGCCCAGCAAACAGGTCAGTGCCTGCACAGCCACCTCTGACTGGCCACGGAGCAGCCATCAAGAGCCCAGCTGGGACCTGGCATGGCAGCTGCCATTTCCCATCCACAGCTTTCTTCAGGGACCCAAGGAGTTCCTCACCCTGCACACTGCAGGTCTGCACTGATGTGATTTTATGGCCAGACACACACATCTTTTGCAATGCCATTATTTGTCTATTTGTCTCAGTTTCCTCTCCCCTTCTCCTTTCAGGTCTGTCACATCAGGGTTGCCCAAACTCCTGATGCTACAGGCTTCCCATCCAGAGCCTGGCAGGTGATGGATGTGCCCCCAGGAAGCTGAGGGGAGAGGGCACAGGTCACAGGCAGAGCAATATCTCCCCAGGGGGACAGAGTGGCCCATGGAGGTCTCAAGAGCCTGCTTGTAGCAGCCACCTCCTCACACAGAACATGAACAGCTCTCCTCAGTCCCAGCTTACACCCTGGGCACGTGGAGCTGATAGCAAGGAAAAGGTTTTCCTAATTTTCCTCTGGCTTTCCTGATTGCTGTGTGATGGAAGAGCACCTGCACCAGGAGAAAAAAATGTTTGAGACTTGCTGAGCAAATGAGTTCCTTTCTAAGAGCTGCTCCCTCCAGGCTCAGGGCTGGTCACAAGCAGCCACTGACACCACTTGTGTCACACACTGCCTGTGTCACACACCACGTGTGTCACACACCACGTGTGTCACACACTACCTGTGTCACACACCACGTGTGTCACACACTACCTGTGTCACACACCACTTGTGTCACACACTGCTTGTGTCACACAGCACGTGTGTCACACAGCACGTGTGTCACACACTACCTGTGTCACACACCACTTGTGTCACACACTACCTGTGTCATACACTGCCTGTGTCACACACCACGTGTGTCACACACTACCTGTGTCACACACCACTTGTGTCAGAGCCTTGCAGCTGCTTTGCTTTCAGGGCCCTTGTAGGGTCACTCATTTGGGAGACCTTTAAACATTCAGAGTGCGAGGTATGGAGTCCCCAGTGTGGAACTTGCATTAATTAGGTAAAAAATCTTGTCTGTGGAGGCTGCTGCTCATTCCTGGTCCTGGCTGAGCAATGCAGAGCTGCCAGAACTCTGCAGCCCTTGAGTGCAGAACCTGCCTTGGTTTCATCTCCTGTGGTACACTGACATCTCAGCTGAGAAGAAGGTTTCCTCTGCAACCCCAGACTCACATTTCTAGTGCAAAGGGTCCTATTCCAGTGCTATTTTGCTTTCTAACTTGTTTGTAGAGTTAGATTTAACCAGGGTTTTATTTTCCTGTTTTTGCTTCTCAAATGCCCCCAAGTCTCAGCGAGGTTTGTTTCAGCAATCTCATGTGGACATGCCAGCCTTAATCTCACTCTTGCAGGCCCTTGCCATTGTGTGGGATGAAAGCTCAGCACAGAGCCTCCCCGTTAATTGCCAGCTCTCTGTTCCCAGTGACAGGTGTATTGTCTGGAGGAACAGACCCAATTGTGTCCCTGCTCTGTGGGACATCAGCTGCTGATATTCCAGAGCCTTTCAGGGAGCTCGGGCTGCTTTTTTAGTGCCATCATTTACAAATCTGTGTAGCCCAGAAACTTCATGGAAAAAACAGGAGTTGCCTGTATTACTCATCTTTTAGGTGTTGCTTTTTTCCTCAAGCTAGCTACTCCTAAATCTCCCATCCTCCTACCAGCAAGACAGGGCATTTGGTTCTGATTCTCTTTGAAACCCTAAATCTTTCTGATACCTTTTTTCCATACTTTTCTAATGAAGGGGGTTTGCTGGTTTAACCAGACACCCACTGTGCATCTCTTTGAACCTGGAATGACAGCTAGGAAAACCTCTGCAAACAGTCATTTCTGTGAGGTGTCAATGTGCACAGGCTGAGCCATCGTGGGGAGATGTTCCTGTCCTCTGGAGGCCCTGAGGAACACCCTCAGCAGGGATCTGGACTTGGGGACAGTGGCTGTGCCTGCTTTATCGAGTAAAAAGGGGAGTCTGGTGCTCAGAGTGAGGAAAGGCAGCAGCAAGAGAGCTCCTGAGAGATGAGAGAAAACATACAAGAGCAATATCAGCCCCAGATTGCATCTGTCTTTCCCGTTTTTCACATGAAAGGCTAAAGCTTTCCATCCGTGGCTGTTGCACAGCAGCAGAGCTGCAGCCACCAGAAACACAACAGACCAGTCAGCAGATGGCCCGGCCTCCTCTGCAGGAGCCTGGCGCAGAGAAACCATCTCTGCTGGCTTTCATCACGCCAGCCACCAGGCAGGAGGGTCTACAAACAACTGGCAGGAGCGGTTCCACACCACTTTACAGGAGCACAGATGCTGAGCAAGGGGAAGCACGTTGTGTCCAGCTGAGCCCGGGGTCTCCACAGCTTTGGAGCTCAGATAACTCAGGTGTGCATTCCCAACCTGCACTGGGAATCCCCCCTCAGGTGCCTTTTGCTGACATCCTGTCCCATGGAGGGAGACAGTCTGCTCTCACATCTACACCCCTGCCAGAACCTGATCCCATTCAGAAAATGGCTCTTCAGGAGCTCTGTGCAGGTTCCTCCACATCTCACCTCTTGTCTGCTCCAACCTCTTCTTTCCGTTTCAGAGTAATGAGGGCATCCTCTTGGACTCAAATCAACACTCCATTTCCTCTAAGGAATTTAAACATGTCAAATAAATCTGCTTTTGGGAGTTTCAGTTGCAATGAAGAGGATCCCAGTAAGCTCACCTTCTGTCCTGCCTGGGCAAACACTCGCTCCATTAGCTTTGGTTTAACCACAGGTTGGTAAAGTTTGAGTCTGTCTAGTTCTGATGCTGTCAGAATTGTATTGAAATTCTCCTGACAGATCCTTGGCTTGCAGCTCGTTAACAGATCGTTGTTGAGGCGAGATGTTTGAAATTGGAGCGGTTTGGAGCAGGAGAGACACATGGTGCATTCATTCTCCGGTTCAGCCCTTCTCTCCCTGCCTGGCTGCACTCCTGACACAAGTTCACCTTGGGACATTGCAGGAGCTGCTGTTTGGGGGTCAGGAGCACACACCAGCCAGGAGTGTGCTGGCATGGGCACCAGGCACAGCCTGGTGAGGGCCAGGAGCACCACCAGGGCTCTCCCTCCTGGCCAGTTTGCTTTGCCTCTGACCAGCTCTAATGAAAACCTGTCCTGGGCAGGGCTGGTGGTGCAGAGGCCAGCCTCACCCTGTAAGACTTGGCTTTTCCAACTCCTTCATTCTAGAGAGCAAAAAACTGCTGGTGATTTCCTGCAGTCACCCTGCAACAGCGTGTTTGCCTCTCACACTGCAAGAGCAGGTGCAAGCTTCGTGGAGGAGAACCATACTGAAGATCCTGTTCAACGTTCCAAGTTACCCAACGTGTCTTCAAAAGGTCCAAGAACTCAAGATGCCATTTGTCATTCACACTTTGAGAAAGCACTGAACACAAAAGTGGGAGAGCAGGCAGGTGTCGGTGCAGGCACCAAAATACCTGGGAGTCTGTACATGACACACAGACAGAGCTCAGCACCTGCTGAGATAGCACCAAACATTCTCCCATCCCAAGCAAGTTCTAAAAAACGTGTCTGGGGCGCTATTTAACTTCCCTGTCAGATGTCTTGTAGGATGACAAACCTGGATTGCAGCTTTGTTAAGGCTAGAAACAGATTTCAGGACTGCTTTAAAAAAAATATAAAGGGAAAATTTTGCATTTTTCAGGCTTGGGTGCAGTTCACTGCAGCAAGTTGAGGTGAGCTCTGAGGTGTGCAGCCCTCTGAGTGTTCCCAGATGTATAACCAGCACTTTTTTAGAGATGGGATCAGAGCATTAACAATTAATTGGACCTGGCACTCTCCGTCCCAGTGTTTATTCTTCTTATGGACTTTTGAACTTGCCCAGCTTGTCAGAACAGCAGCATCCTCCAGCCCTGCACGAGGGGGTGCCCAGGGACGCCTCCTGTCACCCTCCATGGCCTCGGGGACACCAAGGGGCTCTGGAGGACACCAGCAGACACTGCTGTCTGCAGCCACACCAGCATTGCTGTGTACAATACTTTGCTATACAAATACAGCAGGTGTGGGAAAGCCCACGGCAGACGATCAGAGATTTTATCCTTCACACCATCAGTTGTATCTCCATCAGTGGCACTGGAAACAGGCATCCCAGGCAGCAGGGGAGAGACAGGGCTGTGTGAGCCCCTGAGGCAGGCGTTTCCCTGCAGTAGATGGGGCTGGTGGAGCACAGGGCACCTCTGGAGCAGGGAGGAGAGGCACCTGCACGTCTGCAAAGGGCCAGCCCTGCGTACCTGCAGGGTGGGAGAGGCTCTCTGCCTCTGGAAGGTAAGGCAATAATTGTGGGACATCTGCTTGGTTGTCAAGGACCAAAAGGGAAATAAAGCTGTTGTCCCCTCTAGCTAAAACCTGCTGTTTCCTTTTCCCCAGACTCCCCACCACCAACTGCTCCACAGTTTACGTGCCAATCCAATTTTGATGCCTGTAATTCACCCCAGAGACTGTTTATTTTAACTTTATCAAGTGAAGAGAAAAACAACTGTGTTAGAATGAAAAAAGAGCATCTGGCAGCAGGATATTCTGTCTCTCAGACAGTTTCCCAGCTTTACTGGTGCACAAGAACATGGGATTTCAGTTACCCAAGGGCTGAAAGGAGGGGAGAAGAGCGTGCAGAGCACAGTTTCTCTGGGTGTTTACTTGAAGGATGGTCCTGCCTGGTCTGGTGGCTTTTTTCTGCAAGACTGCCACTGGGGTTTGGATTTCTTCCCCGTTTTTGTTCTCTCCCATTGGCAAGTGTTTTTGAGCATTGGAGGGAAAAGTAGACATTGCCCAGTAGCTTTGCCCACCCATCCCGTTTTTGTTGTTCATCTGGAGAACACCCTGATGGACAACACTAATTTTTCAATAATTAGGAGGGACAGTGCAGACATGCAGGTCTGGTTTGACACAGGGGACCCTGGGCTCCTTTTCCTGCAAGAGAAAGGGTGTCAAATAATTAATATTTAATATTTTGAACAAACGGCACTTTATTTTTTTAATCAATGAGGTTTTTAATTTCAGACACTTGTAATATCTAGAAAGCAAATGTGTGTGAACTTTGGAAAAATCTCACTCTGCCTTGCTTTTTGCGCATTCTTTCTGCAGATGTTCCAGAAGTTCTGCTCTCTGTGGATACATCTGAGCATTCCTTTAATGGTTCGGGACACCGGAGGAAAAGTTAAACTGGACACTGGATGTAGTTTATTCAGAAAGCACTAAATTAATTTTAGCGACATACAGCTAAACTCCTGCAATTTTGAAAATGGTTTTTTGTTTGGTTTTTTGTTTGGCTGGTTGGGTTTTTTTGCCACAGAACCATTCCATTGCCAGCACGTCGGCTTGGGGTCGGCTTGGGGTCTGTTTTGGGTCGGTTTCGGGACGGTTTTGGGTCCGTTTCGTGCCCCGCCCGGCCCCGCCCATCTCTGCCCCGCCCGGCCCCGCCCATCTCTGCCCCGCCCTGTCAGGCCCCGCCCATCTCTGCCCCGCCCCTCAGCGCGCGGCCCCGCCAGGCCCCGCCCCTCAGCGCGCGGCCCCGCCGCCATTTCGCTGCCCCGGAAGCGCTCGCGCGCCCCCCCTCCCGTGCCCGGCGGAACATGGCGGCCGTGTCGGTGCTGCGCGCGCCCGCCGGCGGCTTCAGCTTCGACAACTGCGCTCGGTGAGGCCGGGAGCGGCACGGGGCCGGGAGGGGACCGCGGGGCCGGCGGGGGGGAGCGGCACGGGGCCGGGAGGGGACCGCGGGGCCGGCGGGGGGGAGCGGCACGGGGCCGGGGGAGCGCGGGGCAGGGCCGGGCCGGGCCGGGCGGCGGAGGCGGCACCGTTCCGCCCGGCCCCACCGCCCGCTGTGTTGCAGGAACTCGCTGCTGGAGGCCGAGCTCGCCCAGAAGGGGCTGCGGGTGCCCGCGCCGCGCAAGACCGGCACCACCATCGCCGGCGTCATCTTCAAGGTAAGGCGGGCGGCGGCGAGGCCGGGCCGGGCCCGCGGCGGCGGCTCCGCGCTGCTGAGTCAGCCCCGGTGTGCCCGGCCCGTACCGACCCGGCCCGCTCCATCCCGGCCCCATCCCGGCCCCCGAGCTTCCCCGGAGGAGGTCGCGGCCTGGGGAATAATTCTCCCTTCCTGCAGGATGGCGTCGTCCTCGGAGCGGATACGAGAGCAACTGAGGGGATGGTTGTTGCTGACAAGAACTGTTCCAAAATACACTTCATTTCCCCTAATATCTAGTAAGTGTTACAGTGCTTTGTTGGGTAGTAAATTGTTTATTGGGTACGTTATTGCGTATTGTTGGTACTGGGGCTTTTAGCGTTGTTCTTTACTAAGAGCAAATTCTAAGCTCTGTTTCAAAATGATGTTTTATTAGCAAAGCTTCGGGGTTTATGGCATTCCATTTACACTTAAGTGGGCTCTCTTGTTTCACACTCTCTGTGTGTGAACTTAATTCCCTCAATTTTACAATGAGAAAGTTTCTGCTTGTTGCCTGAAGCATGGAGGTTTCTGTCTCCTTTTCCTCACTTGCTGATGACGTTCCTCAGCTGCTGCGGTGCGGGCACAGCTGCAGACACCGAGATGACCACTCAGCTGATCTCCTCCAACCTGGAGCTGCACTCCCTGTCCACGGGCCGGCTCCCACGAGTGGTCACTGCCAACAGAATGCTCAAGCAGATGCTCTTCAGGTAACTGGGGGGTTTCTTGTTCATCCCCTGTGCTGGTAGAACCACCAAATAATGCTTAAGGAGTGTCCTATCTCAGCCTGCTTCACCGTCATAACTTCAGGACTTCTTTCATAATTGCCCTTTGCTTCTTGGGCTTGTTAACTGAGATGGAAGAGAAATGGAGTCTGTGGTGTTTTACAGAATTATGCAGCAATCACACAACAAAAGTAGAAGGGTATTAGTTTAATACATAATCCCACCCATGAAAACTGCTGTGTATCCTTGTGGTGAGAAGGCTATACCAGTAACAGAGTAATGTGCAAGCTTATAAAGCTGGGAGTGGTTTGCAATAGAATCACTGCCTCAGAAAGTCTGCTGGACCCTGAAATAAGCCATATTTTAGTACATTTCTCACTCTATTGCTGCCAGCTGGTGAACGCAGCCTGTTCAGTGCAGGGCTGCACCCGCTGGCTGGGGAGCAGTTCCCAAGCCCTGTATGGTGTTGAGCAGCCCCAGACTCACAGACAAACCTTGCTCCCAGGTACCAGGGCTACATCGGGGCCGCGCTGGTGCTGGGGGGCGTGGACGTGACGGGCCCCCACCTGTACAGCATCCACCCCCACGGATCCACCGACAAGCTGCCCTACGTCACCATGGGTGAGTGCTGCTCCGGGGCCAGGGCACGGAATGCCTCGCACTGGTACCTACAGGGCTTTCACTTAGAGCCCTTTGTGTGCTGGGAGCTGGGTGGGCATCAGACCACAAAGATAGAGTTGTGCCTGGGTTTATAAGGCAGGTGCACTGTTCTGTTGCCTCACATACGTGGGCTAGGGTAAAGCTCAGCTGCCAGGAAACTGATATTGGGAATGTTGCTCTGTGTGTTCCACACCTTAAAGCACAAGAATTGTGGGATTCCCAAAATCTTGCTGAGAGAAACAAAAAAATTCCTAAGAAACTTGATTTGCAGGTTGTCCCAACTCGTGGCGTGTACAAATTCACTTGGGGAACTTGTGTATTGTTTGGAAGACTTGGGTTATTTTAAAAGGAAGCTTGTGTTTGATAGAGCCATGGAAGTGTAAGGAAAAGTTCAAATAAATATATCAGAGAGCTAATCTGAAAACCAACTGTTTTAGATTAGCAAATCAGCCTGTGCCTGGTGCAGCTTTTGAGCTGCTTCTGTGGTGGGGAAATACACATTTATGGATTCTCATTAATATTTTCTGTTTCTGGCTGGCATCTTTGGCTAGAAGAGCTGCTCAGGAGGCGGCGGAGGTTCCTGTTCTCGCGGGTGGCGGTGTAGCGAGGCCGGGCTGATGAACGCCCGCAGTCAGCGCCGGGCCGGGCCGGGCTGGGCTGGGCGCTGCGGCGGCCGCTGGGTGGCGCCGGCGGGCCGGGCACGGCGGGCCTGCCGCGTGACGTCATCGGGGGCCGTGAGGGCTGTGGGGCTGCGGAACCGGCCCGAGCGGGGCCATGGAACCGCGGAACCGGCCCGAGCGGGGCCGTGGAACCGCGGAACCGGCCCGAGCGGGGCCCTGGAACCGCGGAACCGGCCCGAGCGGGGCCGTGGAACCGCGGAACCGGCCCGAGCGGGGACATGGAACCGCGGAACCGGCCCGAGCGGGGACATGGAACCGCGGAACCGGCCCGAGCGGGGCCATGGAACCGCGGAACCGGCCCGAGCGGGGCCATGGAACCGCGGAACCGGCCCGAGCGGGGCCATGGAACCGCGGAACCGGCCCGAGCGGGGCCATGGAACCGCGGAACCGGCCCGAGCGGGGCCATGGAACCGCGGAACCGGCCCGAGCGGGGCTGTGGGTCCGCGGAACCGGCCCGAGCGGGGCCATGGAACCGCGGAACCGGCCCGAACGGGGACATGGGGCTGCAGGGAACCGGCCCGAGCGGGGCAGAACGGGGCTATGGAACCGGCCCGAACGGGGACATGGGGCTGCAGGGAACCGGCCCGAACGGGGCTATGGGGCTGCGGAACCGGCCCGAACGGGGCAGAACGGGGCTGTGGGGCCGCGGAACAGGGCCGAACGGGGCCATGGGGCTGCAGGGAACCGGGCCAAAGGGGGCTATGGAACCGGGCCGAACCGGGCTGTGGGAACCGCTCTGCTCTCCGCACATGCTGGCTTTCCTGCCTCAGTTTTAAAAGCTTTACATCGCGGCCTGTCAGGAAATGCTGGCAGCTCCTCTTTCCCTCCACAAAAATAGCACAGTAGCAGGCTTAAGTTCAAACGAGGGGGCCGTAGAATATCAGAGGGTTCAGTTCCGTTTAGCTTAAACTTCAGTTTGCTGCGGGCAGTACCAGGTGTGTGTGGTTCTTTTCGGCCACGCTGTCAGACAAAGCCCCTCTCAGCATCAGGGTCCTTCACCTTCCCACCCCTGGTGCTCTAATAAAAAATTAGGTAATGCATATAGGTGAAAGATAGAATCGAGACAGCAGAAAAACTATGAAAAGTCAAATTTAAGATAATAGTTGGAAATGTATTTCAGTCTTACTTAGACTAATCTACTGGTTTTTGGGGGTATTTTATCCCAAATGTTCAAAAGGCGGTTTATTAAATCAGGGAAGGTGTGTATGGCCAATTAACTTCTGGAAATTAACTAGGAAAGGTGGTTGAGAAGTTGAGTTTTATTCTGGTGTGCCAGTCTGTCTGGATGGACAGTGGTGTCCCGCCTTGCAGGAGAGATTTAAAGGGTACACAGTGCTTACTCAGGAGCGAGAACATCAAATTAAACTGTTTATGCTGACAAAGGACAAAATTGGATTTCAGCAAACGATGCAAGATTGTCTGATTGCTTGGCTTGTCTAGGAAAGCTTCTGGCCAAGGCTTATAATGAAATGCATGCATAAAATTAAAGCACTTGAAGTGTGTAGTTGAGCTTTCGGAAGCAGGCGGAGTGCTCAGGAGTCTCTGGTGGCCGGAGCTGCTCCCCTGGTGCCAGTGGTGCTTCATATTCATAAATCAGCTCTTCATTGCAGTGGCAGTGTCGTGCTGCAGAGCAAGAACTCCCACTGCTGGGAGCCAGCCCCCAGCCAGGAGCCAGCTGAAAAATGATCCTGGTCCAAGGGGCTGCCGAGATCATGGAATTCTTACCTGGGATGAGCAGCAAATTGAATAACAATGAGTGCCTGTGAATAAATGCCCTGTCAGGGAGCCTTGGCAGTGATGGATGAGCAAGTGCTCAATGTTGCTCTCCAAGCTCAGCTCATCCTCTGGTGTGGCAGCAAACAGGTCCTTGGGTGAGGAGAGGGACTGTACCTGGCAATGAGAACTTGTCTTCAGTGAAGGTTCTGCTGAAAAGATCCAGTGCATCTGCTTTAGAAAAGTTCCTGCAGTTCTGATTCACAGTGAAAATTATTGTGAGCTGCACTTTGCTATGTATCAATAATTATCTTTCACTTAAAATCAGTACTGAAGTGGCACAACTGGTTGAGTGAAGACCAGATGGAATTTTTACAGTCATTTTATTAGAGTTGCATGCAGAAAATTTAACACCTTGGTTGGCAAAAATCAGGAAAGCACCAGTGTTACTTAAAAAAGAGAACAGTAAATTCTCTTATCGTTTCCTAACTTACCTGGTTCATACTGAGAAGCATTTGCCTCGGAGTAGTTCAGCTTCTGTAGTTCTGTAGAATTTGTTTGCAGTCAATATTTTTATGTATGTAGGTATTAGATTAATGCTTCCTGAATATTTGGTTCTGAAGTGTAGCTTACTGCAAATATATGCAAAGTAAATTCTTTGGAATTGAGATGGCATTTTTTACTTGATGTTAAGTGTAAGCATTCTTAGAAGATAGTGGATTTTAAAGATCTGAATGGATTTCTTCCTGAGTGCTATATAATACAAATAAATTATGACTTTGCTAATTATCCTTTACACATTATCACACAGCTTTCCTGGACGTTTTAATGGATTTGGGGTTGAGCTGCTGCTGAATGTGACCTGGTAGTGGCTCACCGTGTGTATGAGGTGGGGAATCCATCCCAAGTTAATGGATGGTGTTTTGCTGTGTTTGGATTTTATCCTTCTCCAGACTTTATGTTTGGGAATTGTGAAGCTTGTTTCTGCATAAAGGCAAAGCATGCTTGTTAAAAATGAATTATTGGTGGCCACTGAGTGCACGGACAAGAGAGCAGCTGTTTCCCCACACACAAACAAGTTCTCCATAGACCCTTAATATCCAAGTTTTCTGTGTTTTTATAGGAGCTGCAATAAGAAAACCGTGCTTGCAATGTTTACTTAAGTTCCCAGTTTTATTGCCTGCTCTCCTGTCACAATGCAGCTTTCAGGAGGCAGCTGGAGAGGCTGGAACATTGTGGGGCTCTTTGGAAGGCCAGTGGGGTGGGACAGGGATGCTTGGCTGTGCTGGGAGGCTTTTGCTGAGGGAAATTTGAAATGTAAGCTTCTTTAGGATTTATAAGCACCAGAGAAAAAATGAAGCAAGTCTATTCAGCTGTTCCAGCTTCCTGTTCTGCTAGAACCTCCTTAGGATCTTGGTTTTCAGATGTAAATGTCTCCATGTAGGTTTAATTAAGTTAAGACTTTAAACAACTCTTTGAAAATTTACATTATAGGACTGTCTGGATTTATTTATTTAAGGTTGATAGTAGATTTGGCATTTATTTGTGTCTCGGCAACATAGTGAGATAAATAATTAAGTGTAATTCTTTATGTATAAAGGATTTCATGTACTGTAACACAAAATTCCGCCAGCCTTTTTCATTTTTCTGTTTCTTGTCTCTAAGTTACTGATTTCCTGTCCATAGTTCTTTTGGGAACTTCTTAAAAGGAGCTGGAGGAATTCAGCATGAGCCGTGTATGCAATTGTTTTGTCAATAATTATTTATTTGTCACTAGAAGTTTTAAGAAATTAAGATCACTTTTCCCCAAGTAAATAGCTAATGTAGTAATTTTGGTCAGATATTACATTTTGAGTTTTCTTTTTTTGCACTTTTTCTCGTCTTTGTACTCTGATTTTGTAAACCTTTCCCCAAGAACAGGGTTGTTTCCAGCTTTGAGGCTTCCCACTCAGCTCATGGTCGGCCTTCATTTGGGAATAGCAAGAATGTTTGGGCTTGGTTTGAGACCATAGCCCAGATTTTTTTTCCCTCTCATTAGAAATATTCCTGTATAATTCCAGAAGAATTATTGTTTTATTGTTCAGGTTCCTTTATTTGTTTTGGCACATGCTTTATTTTGACCTTGTTTGAAGGGTCAGTAAAATTCCTTTTATTTGTGATTTGTTCTGTGATATCAGCTGTTTGCATCAGCAGTTCAGTTTTGCTATTAGTTGCTTTAAAATCTTCTTTATTCTCAGTTTCAGCATTTAAAAAATGGAGTTGTGTATTGCTCCAAGGTGTAAATGAATAGTCATTGCCTGCAATACAAGTGCATACTTAGAGTGTCCTACTGCTTTTAGATGTGATGTATTTGGTACTGTAAAGGTAATGATCCTCAACCACAGCAATATTCTGTAACAGGAATATCTGTCATATTCATCAGGATTACCATGTTCATTGATTTGTGTCTGTAAATCTGCTGTTTCAACCCTTTAAATTTGATCTATAATTGGACCTCCTTAAATGGTTCAGCTAAGGTAGTCTGTATTTTCTCAACAGTGTCACTGTCAGCTTCTCCTTTTTCATTATACATTCAGCAGACTTGATAAAATCAGCAGGACACCTCATTTGAAACTGTTTAATCGCTGCCTTTTGCTTTCACTAAACCATTGAGGTGGTCAAGCGATATACACAAATCATTTTAAATAGGAAATATGGCTTTCTCTGTGACCCAGCTAAACAGATAGCACTATGCAAAACAAGTTAAAAAGTAATAAATGCCAAAAAATCTTCTAATTGGAGTAAAAAATTGCAGGTAACTTTATTCACTCCCCAAAAGTAGTGCTCTCTGAAATATGGGTAGGGCCACCGACAGACAAGAAAATCTTCCTGAAGGCTCACTCTTTCTGAACAAAGCAAGTTTACAGTTTCAAATAGTACCATCCTGCTTTTTGTGTATAAATGTGACAAAAAGCACATTTATAACCTTGCAGTCACGGTGCTTTGGGCAGAGATGGCTCCTGTTCCATCACTGCACTTGTACTTGGTCCTTTCTGCAGAGGAACGTTAAACTCTGCCACTTTGTTCAGCTGTTATTGCTCATTATTGTAAAAATAATGGCACAGAGCAGGAGCACAATTAACTGTTTAACTGCAGGGGAAATGTGCTGGTGGCAGCAGCCCCTGCCCTGTCCCACTGCTGGGCTGCTCATCCCCAGCCTTGGAGCCATCTCCTCTCTCCTGCAGCCCTCCAAGAGGGGCAGGAGGGATGGAGGAGTGGGGACTGCAAACCGTGGCATTCCCCTGAGTCTCTGTTTCTAACCCCACTTTTGTACCTTATGTTGAGGATGGTGAGGAGGAAAGGCAGTCAGCATGGGCCTGTGCTGAGTCTGTGCCCAGAGCTGAGCCCCAGGATTGAATCGGGTTCTCACAGTGTACACACTGTACCGTGCAGAGGAAGCTGTGCTGGGCTTGGTTTGTTTGTGCTGATGAGATGCAGTGTATTTTTCTCTAAAAAAGTGCCAAACCTGAATGCACTGGCTGAAGGGCTGTCCTGGTGTTGTCCCACAGGTTCTGGATCGCTTGCGGCCATGGCGGTATTTGAAGATAAATACAAACCCGACATGGAGGTAAGTCCTGGCTTTTTGAACCTCAGCCTTTCTTCTCTCAGCAGTCCTCGTCACCATAAGAATATAGGAGGTTTAAAACTGTTAAAATTAGGTAAATATGCTCTGGTGTTGCTGCACTTAAAATGTACTAATGTCAGCTTTCTGCAAAGCTGTAAAAATTGGCGGGTAAAATAAATAAATTTGCAAGAAGCTGTATATATATATGGGAGAATGTGTGATTTGAATGTATGTGAAGGCTTTAAAAACATACAGCTTACTGGTTATAGTTTACTTCAGCAATTTACCAGCCCTTGCACAGTCAATATTTTTGTTTTTCTGTCCTTCTATCCATCTCTCTCAGTCTTGAAAAGAGAATGCATCTAAAAGTCTTCAGATGCTCCTCATTTTTGTAATGCAGCTGATGTGGGTCAGTGATGGTCCTATAAATCCTCAGTTCTTCTCTACAAAGCTGGTAAATGAAGTTTAAAATGTGAGATGATCTCCTGTACATCTCCTGACAAATCACAATGTGCAATTCCAGCAGGTGTTTAAAAAAGCAGTCAGCTGCCCCACCTTGTTTTGAGAAGTTTGCCATTAGTTAATTGCTTCAGCATTAGTATAAAGCAGTTCTCCAGTTATCCCTGGCACCTCCTGTCAGTACCTAAGCAAGAGTTGTAGGTGTGCAAAGTTAGGGACAACAGTGGGATCAGGATTGCTGTGATTTGGGCAGCATGTGAAGATGCTGGACTTCTGGCCTGCAGTGTATTTACAATTGGTATCAGAAATACTGGAGTATGTTTAGTGGGCTCCCAGGTGGCTCTGGGAAGGATCCTCACACCAGATGGCCGACAGAGCCACAAGACAGAGAGGAAGGCTCTGTTTTTCCCTCTGCCCTCGTGCTGCTGCAGCAATGAGAGTCTCCTTGTGCAGCCTCCTGTGTGACTGTGCACTTGGCATGTGTGCCATCCGCTGCAAACACGGACTGCAGTCCCTGGGAGCAGCAGCTCCAGCACAGCACTCCTCTTTCCAAGATACAAATGGCAAAGAGCTGTGCTGTGCAACTAAAGTTTTCATTTATTCTCAGCTAGCTTTCAAGCTTAGATTTTAAGTCATTTCTTGTGTTAGAGCAACCAAAAAAGGCACCAAAAACCTGTAAATCTCTAAATTTTCCTATTTAGAAAGGTCATCCTCATTAAACTGTCTTCACACACAACCATAAGTGGCAGCAGATAGTCACTTATAACAAGCCTGTAGAAATGCAGCCTACCAATTTGTTGAAATAGATATTTAGATCTTTGAGACTTGCATGCACCTTAACCCTTCCTTTGGTTTTCCTGCGTAATCTGTTATCTAATAACAGTTCAGGAATTGTATTAACCAAACCAGCAAAGTTTTATATGGTAAAGTTCAATGGTACTCAAACACTTCCTCATATTCTGTTATGGCTGTGAGTTTGTATTTACATTCCAAGTCAGATGTGGGATTTTTTTTTCAATTAATTAATAAAATAACAAATATTTCTATTGATATGAATCCAAATTAAATATGAAATATGCTATGCATATTTTACATAAAACTGGCTACAAAATGGCAATGAAGATAAAATTGCTGGAGATTCATTTAATAAAATTGGTAGAAAATTATTATTTTTTTCTGTCAAGATCAATGCTCCTTTCTTTTGCACTAATTGTCAGAATAGCTTGCTAGGGCTACTGGAGGGTAGTGGTGTGCTTCAAGACCATCACATCACAGAAAAATGATTCAAAGGCAAACTGTCCTGCACCCTCTGGTATCAACTTGCAAATTAGCATCTGGAATGTAATTAAACAAGCTTAATGAAAGTAGCAGCTGAATACTACTGGAAAAGACAATCAGCTTTTTTGCCTCTGATATATATTCTGTACTATTGAAGCTGATCACCAAATGCATCGTGTGAGCACAGTTAAAAAAAAATTAGCATTTATTTGAAGAATAGGAACTGTTTTTCATTCTGTTATGCTTTTGGCATGCACTGGTGTCCCAGGAGAGCCATGCCACAGCAGATAGTGCACAATATTTATAAATCCATGACAGGCAATAATAGCAACTTGAAAAATTCTTTTGCTAGAATTTCAAGTTGAGAGCTGCCAAAAGCTGAGAGGATCAAATCTGCAGTGGCAGCTGCTGTGCCCTACAGTTAGAATCATAGACTTTGAAGATGCTCAACTAAAAAAAATAAAAAAAATAATAAAATAAAAAAAGACTGCAGGCTTAGCCAATTTTTGCAGGTTTCTAGAGCCCTGGCTCTCTGCCTTTTGAAGATGAGTTGCTGAAGCTTCTCCCAGTGCCTGAGGCATGCTAACACCAGCAGGATGTGTTTTTTTCCATAGACTTAGTGTGTCTTCAGATTTCAGTAGCACATGCTTTGTCAGTGCCAGCTGTGATGGTCCTTCCCTGGCTGCAGTGCTGGGAGAGGATCTTTCCCCCCTGTCCTTCAGGGGAGCTCTGGAGATGGATGGTGACGTCCCCGAGTGCCACTCGCGAGCCTGATTTATGGAGGCAGGGTTTGTTTGTGGGGAAGGAGGGCTGGCCTCTGGAGGAACCATTATAGATCGCTGAGGATGGGAACACTTTCAGCCCTGAAGGCCTCTAGATGCTTCAAAAATGTAATGCCAAGCACCTAACTACTGTGGAACAATATTAATCTGTCATGTGGGCAGCTATAGATCTGCTTTAAAAAACATAAGTGGAAGAACAGCACATCTAATGGAGTGTTTCCAGCTTAGATCTTTCATTGGAGCCAATTTTTCTTCCAATAGACTCACCACTGGTTTTAAACCTTACAGTCATTTTGTAAATGCATTTGTGCCTTCTGGTGTTAAACAATAGCAAAGAAATACTTTGAGTCAGTGGATATGGAAAGCATTGTGAGCTGGGGAAAAAAGTGTACAGTATTAAATGCTGGAATTCTGCATTTATCTGTGGTGGTTGAATTCCTCAGGAGATGGGGAGGGGGATATATTTTCTTCTGCTATTTGATTTCTGGTGTTTGAAAAGTAGAAGCATTTTGTTTGTAGAATTACTTGATGCTCAGTGGGGCTATGTTGTAGACTTCTTGTTTAAGCAAGGAAAGGTTGCTTGTAAGTTCATTTCTTTTCTGTATTTCATCAAAACAACCAGGTTTAATAAAAAGAGGGTCCAAAAGGAAGAGAATCAGAAGCCTCAGAAAACAGAACTTTTGCAAAGAAAAGAAAGTAAATCTTGGAGTAGCAAGTTAGGAGAATAACAGGTGGAAGACAGGAGATAGGAGACAGTCTGACAGATATTTATTTCTAGGATAGATCACCACAAAGGTGTGAGATTATACTTACAGTCATTTCGACTATTTCTTAAGTGTGGCAGGAAATCAAGTGGTGCTGAATAAAAACAAAAATACCCTGGAGGGTAAGAAAGATGAGTAAGAGAGGACTGTTCTGAGGGTGTTCCACATGGAGCACAGACCTCTTGGTGCTGCAGCAGCTGTGCTGTCCCAAAAGCTGCAGCTGGCTGTCCCCTGGTGTGCCTCAGTGACCCGCCTGCAGTGGGGGCTTTGGCTCACCTGTTTGGGTGGGATCTGCATGGGCTGGGAGCCATCTGGTGAGCAGTTTGGTGGGCACGTTTGGGAGGAGAGGTTTTTGAGGCACTTCTGAGTAGCCCCTAAGCCATAAGTGAAGTAGCTGAGGAACAGAGAGCTTTCCTCAGGATGCTCCATGTGCTCTGGGATCTTTGCAGTATCAAAATGGAAAGTAGCCTAATGCAGCTTTTGCTGTGCACCTCTAATTTCAGTAAAAAAATGCATCAGGCACAAAATATGAAAACATGTAACTTTCTTCCATTTTTAAGCAGCTGACACACAGATCCTTCAAATGTTCCTGTGCTCACATTTCCTACATTTCCTGTCCCTCAATGTGGTAGAATTATTTTTGTTTATGAACTAGTGACAACAATGCTGAGCTATTTTTGGGCTCTGTCACAAGTCTCTGATGTGCAGCAGTAGTTGTCTCCGTGGCCCTGGTGCTGTGTGACAGGGAGGGAGCGGTGACAGGCTGCAGATGAGCCCGGTTCATTAGCGATGGTGATCAGCTCTGGGCTCAGGTGTGGCAGCCGCGCCGATCCCGCAGCTGCCACTGCTGCTTTAATGACTCTGCAGGACAGTCACCACTTGCTGCGAGGTTTGTGGGCTCCACTCTGGCAGCAGACAATGGAGATCAAGCCAGACTATGGGAGTTAGGCTGGAGAGCCTGCCTGAGATACTTGAACCCCTGTGGGTGTCAAACACGGAATTAAGTAAATGGGGGGGGGAGATGAGACGAAATCTGACTTGGTGAGCAAAAATCAGGACTTTGTGTTTCTGTGCCTGTGTATTTCATTATCCAGTGACAGCAACTGAGGCTGTTAGTGGCATATCTTCACTCCTTGCTGCCAGAGCTTGTGGCACTGCAGTTTTCAGCTTTCCTGACATAGCTGTGTTCGTGTCTCCTGGAGACAGGGATTTCCATGGGTAAATATCAGGTCTTAGTGCATACAGTCAGCCAGAAAATAAAGGCTTATCATACCTGTTTCTTATTGTTAGGTTAGATCACAATTATCCCGTGGCAGCCTGGTTTCTGCCTGACACGTTGGACAGTTTGTACTGTTTTCATCATCTTTCACAGAACTGCGCCGTGGATCGATTTCCTTTGTGGAACTAGTGTTAAACAGGAAATCTGGGCTGATTTGGAATATGCCAGCTAGGTATGCCTGGCATGGTGGGATTGCAGGAGAGGTGTTTTGTGGGGTGCTTTCTGAAGGAATGAAAGCCTGGTTTGTGTGCTGAAGTCAGGGGGACACTGCCGGCAGCACCAGTCTGAGATCCCAGAGATACCCAGCAGTGCTGCCTTCCAGTTTGCTGATTGCAGACTGTATCAAGGGAAATAAATGTTACCTTTGTTTAAATTGGGCCTTGCTGCATGTCAAAGAGCAACAATTTCTTCACCTTTATGAAAGTAACAGTTAAACTTTGTCCGTAATAATGTAGACAAGCTGGCCAGAAGCAGGGCTCTGTGTTAAGGGATCATTTCACTGCACAGGGTAGGGGGAGGACAGGTAATTATTTTTGATGCATTTCTCAGGAGCAGGTGTTCCAGTTTAAATTGTTCCAGTTTGTATATCTCCCATAACTGCAGAACACAGGCAAAATGTCCTGGAAGATATTTCACATGGCACGCAGCCCGAGCGCTGCTCCCGCGGCGAGGCCGGCGGGGCTGAGGGCAATTGCTGGGAGGGAGCAGGGAGGAGGAGGAGGAGGGAGCCAGCCTGGCCTTTATGGAGCATTTTGGTGTGTTAGGAAGGATATATTACCAGAGGGCCCAAGGCTTCTTTTCCAAATAAAACATTGACCTTCATCCCCTTCCATCCTTTTGTCAGAGGTAAAGCAGTGGTCTGATGGGCAGAGTTTGCTTTATTTGAAGCCAGACATGTTATTGCTTGATATTATTTTTTTTATATACAGTAAGATAAAGTAACTTTAACCATAGTGTTTTGCAGGGTTTGCATATCTGGGTGGCTGAGGGTTGGTGTGTTACTGCAGAGCAGCACAGAGGGGCCAGAGGAGGAGCTGCAGCCTGGCAGGATTTGCAGCTCTGGTGCTGTTAAGCCAGTTCCAATTTTGAGAATCGGTTCCCTAAAATCCCATGAACTTTACTAAGTGATGGATTGAATGAGTTTTTGTAATCATTCTTAGTTCAGAGAATGGGAATAGTGTTAAAAGAAATCCCATAGTTGTGAGAAGAGCTTGTAATTTAATTCTGTGCCATCGGAAATATGGATTGTGCTAATCCCCGTGTAGGGAATGACATACAGCAACTAATGTTATTGAATAGTAGTTCCGAATCATATAAGTTTCTTGTCTTGGCAGGTAATTTGGCATAAATTGTTAATGTAAATCCAGGTTAGTGGGGAAGACATTATTTTACTAAAAAAGATAAACTGCTGATTAATTCAGTATAGAACTCAATTACAAATTGAAAGTGTCTCTGCGGGACGCCAGTACCCTAAAGACAGCAGATGTTGAATTGATACTCCAGCATATTTCACCCTGGTATGAAATATTAACGTGGTTTATTATACTGGTGGTGTATGATATCAGAGAGGGGGTGGGGATGAGCCTGCGCTCACAGGCAGCTTCCTCAGAACAGGAAAAAACTGTTATCTCTGAGAATAATTACCAGGGACCACTGAGCAGTTTATTTGAAAGTTCTTAGCAGAAGATGGTTAGAAAAATAAGCATTTACTGACACTTCAGTCACAATGAATCCAAACATAAAACACATAGGTCTAATTAAAAAAAAAAATTAAAAGAGACAAGTTCCTTATTCTTGGTCATTCCTTATTCTAAGGCAGGACTGGAAATGCTCTTTTTTGGTGGGGGGAGACTTGTTAAACCTGAGTGGTTTGAAGGACACATAGCAGCCCCTTTCCTGACAGCCAAACCAAATCTGTTCTTGCTGCTGGAGCCTTCCAGCCTCCCCTTACCAGAAACAGAAAGTCCTTTGCTTCTCAGGTTTGTTCTCTTTGGACTTAGAGCAGACTTCATCATCTCTTGCAGGTACAGACTGATCTCCACCCCAGCCCCTCACTCCCCATACACTGCTGATTCTCTTCCAGACTCTAATTATGCTGCTCTAGGTGCTTATGTCCTTCAAGAGGTTTTGCTTTCTACCCCCAAATTCCCAACACTCCTTTATTGATTTATTTTTTGTTGCCATTGTCCTTCCTGAAGCTTCTGATTTTTTTTCTTCGCTTCACACATAAGTCTTGGGGATTCTCATTTTAAGTAATATCAACTTTTTATGTGATAGTATTTGAAAAAATCTCGTTGTAAAAGACTACTATGGTAAGTATTTGCATTTGTTTATTCTTACAAAAAAACTTGTTTATGTTGATATTGTACTGATTGTGCATTGCATTTCAAATCTTTCTAAGAATTGCTTTGGAAAACTGCACAATGTATTGCATCTCTAACAGCATCCTGATGACCTGCAGAAAGGATTAATTTTATTTTTGTAAGAGAAAAAAAAAATCAGGAATTTCTAAAATTTTAAAATCTGGAAAAATCATCTCCTGTTTAACTTGCTTGTGAAGTTACAAAATGTGAGGAAATGGTGTTCACAAAGCCATTCCAGCTGCTCCCTTTGCTGCTAGAGCATGATGATAAACCTGTTTACAGGTTATTAGTGAAGACAGTATTAATACAATGTAGAAGTAGTCTCATCTCCTGTAGGAAAGTCTCTTTTTTCCTTCAGTAGCACTTGAAATTTGGAAATTGCTCAAGTGAGCAGAGAAAGTTGATCCAAGTCATATACAAGAATAATGTGTAAAAGTTGCTCCTTGGTGCTGTTTGGGACTCGTGGCACAGCAGCTGTGAGAGGCAATCCATCAGCTCTGAGTGTCTGCAAACTGCAACTCTCCAGATAACAGGTTTAAAGTAAAGATTTAATACAGCCTCTATCTACTGTGATGTTGCAGTGACAGTTTAAAACTCATTCTCTAAATCTCAGCAGACTTTATAGCCAGCAGTGGGCCCATATAAAGCTTAATGGCATTACAACACATAAATCATCTTTTAAAGATGCTACCAGTAGCGCCAATATTAAATGCAGACAATTGTCTGCGTTATAAATAATTTATCAAACGGCGTTTCAGATGAGCCTTCCGTGCTGAGTTATTTATTTTAGCCTTTGCTGCCCTGCTCCTCAGGCAGGCCCTGCAGGGCCGTGGTCAGTGTAATGAAGCTGTCCCCCAGCTCCGTGCTGACCACGGCAGCGCTGCCGTTTGTCAGGCGCGGGTAAATGGAGCTGCACATTGGAGCCAGGGGACACATCGTGGGCTCTGGGACGGGGACAGACAGATCACCCCATAAAGTGCTGCTTGTCACCGCGGCCTCGCCGTGCACTCCATCACTCGGCTGTAATCTCATTTAAGGAGCGCTGGGGGCCCCAGAGGAGGATATTCCCAGTTAGCTTGGTCTTTGCAACCATAAAGCATGAAGTGCTCCTTTTATATACTCTGAACTTTTAGGGTTTTTTAAGATTAATTATTATAGTGACTCATTGAGGGCCCTGGACTTGAGACTGTGTCAGCACTTTCCTGCTAACCCCTTATTTTGTGACTGTAAGTAGCAGTCCTTGCTGAACTCCGTGCAGGATCTCTGTAAGGAATACTTGGGGTTTTTCTTGTGGCTCTTCTGTTCAGCTTTGTAAATTGTCAGAAGAGGAGCAGGAAGCAGCACTGAGGCAGGGTTTTCTAATGACAATTATTCCATGTTCACAGCCTGAGCTGCACTGTGTCAGTGAAGGAGCTGAGGTTACAGCCTGGGCTCTCTGTGCAGTGCCTGCCTCAGTGCAGTTACAGCTCAGCTCTTCCAACTGCACTTTATTAGGTATTTTTTGAACTATTTTGATAATATGATAGAGTTCATTTTTCAAGCAAATCAGATTTAAATTAGAGGAGTCTGTGAGGTTTGCAGTGTTGACTTAAAAGGATGCAATTAAAAGGAGGAGTGGACCAAACTCCACCTATCTGCTGTAGTTTTCCTAAGCTGCTTTTCTTACACCTAACCCTCATATAGCTTAAAATTACTCTGCTTTTGCTACCACTTAGTTCTTAGACCTACACATACTTCTTTGGTTTATTTCACTATAGTACTAAAATAACCTTTGTCTGCAACAAATTATTGACAGTCTTATGTCAGTTAAGTGAAGAATTACTTGCTTATCAGGATTTTATTGCCCAAAACACTGAAGGAAAGGTACAGGAATTATTTTTGCAGCGTGGCTGTATTGTCCTAGTCAGCTCGGTAGGAAGCATAATTCAATTTATTATTTTTTATGAAGAGTAATAGTTGTGAGACTGGGAGTGAAGTAAGAATCGCTACTGTTTCTGTAGTTTGGTGGAGGCTGTGCCCTGCTGCCATGGCTGTTGGCACAGGAATGCTGCCATTGCCACTGTCCAGAGGGGCAGCAGGGAGTGCAGGGCAGGCAGGAGGTCTGGGCTCCTTGAGCCACACTCGGGGCTGGAGCAGCTGCAGTCAGGGCTGAGGCCCCTGGCACTGCAGCCCCTGGCACTGCTGCTGGCACACACTGGCTGTGAAAATGAGGCATTTTCACAGCTGGTGCATTTATCAAATTCAGCGTTGACCTCATCTCTTGTTCCTGGTGTCTGGTGGCAGAAGATTATTCCAAGGTGTGAAATAGCAGCAAAGCAGTGAGGAGGGAGCCTGGCAGCCTCAGCATTCCAGCAGGATCTGCTGGGTGAGCTGAGCAGCCACTGCTGCACAACCTGGAGATGAGTCCACACCTGTGTGTCCGTGGATGTGTGCCAGCCTTACTGTTTGTGTACTGGAATAGGCAGCTCTAGTTTTCAAGTAACACACCTTTGAGAGAAAGTAAGGGGTCCACATTCTGTGGTTTGTACTTTCTAGGCCACTGAAAAGATTTGTGTATGTATATGGTGTGTGCATATGTCCATATACATATTTATATGTTTTCCTTGCATTCTGACCCCTTGGCCAGGTGATGGGCACAGGCTCAGTGGAGCTGAGGGTGCAGGATGTCCCCTTGCTGGGCAGGGCTCTCCAAGGCCTGTGGTGCCATGGGAAGGGTGCAGGGCTGGGCTGAGGGGCTCTGGCAGCGAGAACATGTCCTTTGACACAATTTAAAATGATACATCAAGAAAGGTTACAGCAGGAGCTGAGGCCATGTCAGATGGTTGCTGATGGCCCTGAGCTGAGTGTGGTACTTTGCTGGTTTGGAATAGCCCCAGCCCTGCCCGGGAGCTGCAGGGGGAGCCAGTGCTGCTGGAGAGGCTGCCAGCCCCATCAGTGCTCCCCAGGCCTCCACAGCAGCACCAGCCATGTGGTACTGCTGAGGGGGGAATGTGATCTTACAGATCTGCTGTAATAGTCTAATGGGTATTTTGATTAGTTTAAAATGTTTCTTAGATACTCCCGACTGCTGTTGTGTAATATGGGCACTGTTGCACAGGGGTTCCTTTTAACTGGTAACTGTGTCTTAGTTAGATCCATTATGTAGCAAAAGTTCCTCTTGTGTTTCACTTCAGTGTTACAAACGTAGCAATCTCAGCATTTTGACTGCAGTGCGGGTGAGTGGAGGGTTGGTGTATCATCTATTGTTCCAAGCTCAGCCTCCACAGGCACAGGGACTCAGAGTCCTGGGAAAAGGCAGCACGGGGGCAGTGACAGCTTTTCCCTTCCCAGGAGGAGGAGGCCAAGCAGCTGGTGCGGGACGCCATCGCCGCCGGCATCTACAACGACCTGGGCTCGGGCAGCAACATCGACATCTGCGTCATCAGCAAGAGCAAGCTGGACTTCCTGCGGCCCTTCGACGTGGCCAACAGGAAGGGGGACAGGTGAGTGGGGCTGGAGCTCCTGTGGGGTCCCTGCTCCGCCTGGCAGGGCCTGTTTGCAGTAATGCCAGTTCTGTCAGTGTTCCCTGGCTGTAGAGCTTTGAACTGCACAGTGCAAAGGAGCGGCTGTAGCAGCAGCTGAACTGAGGCAAATACATTGGTGGAATGATTGTAGAGTTGCAAAATAAGTAAATTCTTGTTCTTTGGTTTTTAGCACAAATGTCCCTCCCCACTTTGAGAGCCCACTGATTTCAATAACAACCCCTTCAGTTATGTGGCAGTGTTTTTGTGAGCAGTTTCCTGCAGTGCTGGTTTATCTGAAACTCTGTCAGTTATTGCAGTCAGTACAGATTTTGCAGTAAGCACAGCCTCTTTACTTTGGACTTTTACAGGAAATGTCTAAAGCTGATCAGTTATAAAATTTTAAATGCAAGTTTTCCTCTGTACCATCTTCAAGACTAACTTTTCCCCATTTCTTTACTAGGTTTGGTAGGTACAAGTGTGAAAAAGGAACAACTGCTGTTCTCACAGAGCATGTGGCACACCTGGAGCTCGAGGTGGTGGATGAGACCGTGCAAACCATGGACACATCCTGAGCCTGGTGGGTGCTCAGAGAGCAGCTGGTACAGAATAAAGAGGCTCTGCCCACTGTCTGTGTGTCTGTACCTGGTGCTGTTGCTGCTGCTTTTCCCTTCCTCCTTTAGAGCAGGTGAGGCTTGAGCAGCCCTGAAGGGCTCTGGGACTGACCCCAAGGGGAATGAGCAGGTGAGAGCTGTGCTCCCCTCCAGGCACCACCTGGCACTGGGGGCAGAAAAGGAGCTGCTTTGTTACCTCACTCCAGGAACAAAAACAGCAGGAGTAAAACTGCTCTGCAGAAGTCTAATTTGATAAGTTTTGATTTAATAGAATGTAAGAAAACAGTGAGCATTGGTGGTTCTGAATTGCTGCCCTTGCCCCCTCCAACAGACACTGCTCTCCTACCTCACTGCAGGGTATCTCTCACTGGTCAGCAGGGGCTGGTGCTGTTACTGCTTCCCTCTTTGCTGTATATGCAGGGCACATCCAGCATCATTTCAAGTCTGATTGTCTTGTTATTCACCTCCACTTGGACCTTAATACTGGACTTTTTTGTTTTTTAAACAAAAGTGTTTATTTTGGAAATAATTTTTTTTATTTATCTAAAAAGGCACAGTTGCAAAAAATTACCTTTTGAAATACATTTCTTTATAAGCACTACAAATTTTCATGTAGCAAGAAAGTGATCAGACTTCTCCAGATACTCGTATTTGAGCTGAGCTTCCCTGGAAGCCATGGCTCCAAGGAAAGCTGCAGTGGAACCAGAGAGGTTCAGGCTGAACTCTGGCAAGTGCTGGAAGAGCTGGTATAAATAACCAAGCTGGTTGGCATGGAAATGGTGGGAGCAATTTGGTGCCTCCACGACATTCTCCTGCTGATTTAAATTTCCCACATCTCTCCCAAGAGCAGCAGCCTCAACTTTCTGCTGAGAAGCCTCAGTAAGTGGCATCTTCCATTAATGATACCAACCATATTCACAGCAGTTAATGGCTTTTCTTGGTACCCTATCCAAATATTCCCAAATTTTACAGGAAGTAGTTGAAGATGGCACTGCAGTTTTCCTTTAAGTAAAGAAAGGTAGGTTAAAAAAATCCACTAAAAGCATATATATGTATGTAACCCCCTAACCCTAATCTTAGTTCAAAAAAGTTAAAGATTGTAAGCTTTCTTTAAAAAAACAAACCAGGCACAGGCTGCATTTGAACTGTCTCACACAAATGTATAGATTGGCACGAGCCCCTGTCCCACGTGGCAGGGCACTGGAGCAGCACAGGCTCGAGGGGTTCCTCTGGAGCACAGCCCTGCTGCTCCTGACAGGCACATGGAATGGAGACACTGGAACGTGAATCCACGGCTGTTCTAAGGCAGTGAGTATTTCCATTGGCAGTAAGGAAACAAATCATTGATTCAATGAATGAATTTAGCTGGTTGACAATTTTCATGCAGTTAAAGACGATGACTCCTTCAGATCACGTTGAGATTTTATAAACATTCACATTCTGTAATGAGCTTTCACAGTTTGAGAGAAGGGGCTGATCCTATGCAGAATTCCATACACAAAGCATTTCATTTATTTTTTTTAAATTTTCCAAGTGTTTAAAACACTGCTGAAGTTCCACTGATAGTACCCGATGTACTATTGAACGTGTCAAAGTCTCTGCACCAAAACTGAGTTGGCTTTGATAAACACTGGTTTTGAACAGGAACCTGGAGGTGAAGAACCATTCCAAAAGGGAAAAATGAGGGAAAGGAGCAGGAGCAAGGCTGGTATGGGTTTGCTTGGCATGTTTATCTTCTTTTCCCCAGGCTCATGTTTAACTCATCTCTGACAGAGAAATGCATCAGCAAAATACTCTTAAGTTTTCAATTAAAAAAAAAGAAATCATGAAACAAAAGGGTTTCCCACCCCCCCCCAACGCTTCCCAGTTCCTAAGTCTGAAGAGGAGGAAATTAATAAAAACATAAATGGCTGCTTTAAAATACGCCAAGTAAAAACTGAATTTGCTATTAACCATTTGCAGAAGAGGCAAAGTAGCAGTTATACAAATTACACAAAATCTATGGTAATCCTTACATTAGTATAAAGTGATTTCACTGAAGGAATTATTTCAATATTTCACATTACAGTTAAGATAGAAGGTCTGGCAAACGCTGAGCCCTCGGTAGTAGCTGCTATCCTAGATTACACACGACAGTTTTAAGAAAGGACCCTTAAATGATCTACATCCGTAACATTATTTGCCTTAAAAATAAAAAATAAAAAGAATCACTTGCAATACCTCACAGAATCTTCACGTTAAAGCACAACCACCTGTAAGAGTCCTTGTCAAATAACCTGCAAATGATGGAGCCTCTGCTGCGAGTGCTCAACCTCCCACCTGTGTGACCTGGCACCAGTCGTGTTCAGCTGAGAAAAAGAATTCAAGTAAGACTGAGCTGTGCCGGCTCTGGCTCATGTGCTCGAGGTCCACACGTGCATTTGTTTGGCTATCTGGTGCACGTAGCTGATGTCGGGCCTCTGGTCTGGGTCGGGGTAGATGCACATGCTCACCAGCTCCCGCAGCTGCAAGAGAGCAGGACAGGCACATGAGTGACTCCTCTGCAAGAGAGCAGGACAGGCACATGAGTGAAGCCTCTGCAAGAGAGCAGGACAGGCACATGAGTGAAGCCTCTGCACTCCTGGAAGGGCTGTGGGAAGCAGGAGAGGGGAACCTCTGCTGCTGGGCAGAGTCCAGGCATGTGTCTGTCTCGTGTCTGTGTGTCCCACCTCCAAAAGAGCCAGGAAGAATCCTTCCCACCAAATCTTCACTCAAGACTTAAATCTTCCTCAACCCCAGAATATTTTACATCCCAAAGGAGGACCCAGTCTATGCACCCAGTGCTGGGGAGAGCATGGGACAGAGGGAGGCACTGTGGCACAAGCAGAACACAAAGGAAGGAAGGAAACCCGAGATCGCTTCCAAGCTGTGACTGAGGTGGGAGGTGTGGAGGGACCTGCCAGTGAAAGGGAAGTGAGGAAAGGGGGAGCCTGAGCAGAGTTGTCAGGAACTGCAGTTGTGTTGCCCTTCCTGCACCATCCCCAGCACCCAGCACTAAACTCCAGCCTTCAGCATGAAGAGTCTGACCAGCACTTGTGGATCCCAAGCTACTGGACACAGCTATGAGACCCTGGTGCTTCCTAAAAAACCTGTATGAGGAAGAGAAACTGGTCATTGATTATGTCTAATAAATAAAATGCAGAAGGGCTGCAGTGTCCCCACCTCCCAGCCCTCTTTATTGTGCACATGAAAGATTGTAGCTTTTAATTATACAGACACTGAAAGCTGCTGGTACCCCTGAGGCACCAGGAAAAACAGCCTTGAGCCTCTGATCTTCTCACATCCTCCCAGTAACCACAGTGCCAATTATTTCACCGGTAATTAAAAGCGTGGCCATAGAGCCATCAAGCACTCGGCTTCAGCTGCATTAACGAACCCGAGGATTCCAGCTCTGGATGGAGCTGGGCCAGCCCTTGCTCCCAGCCCAGACCTGCTGCCTGGCCCTGCCCCATTCTCTGGTGACTGACCAGCTCAGGGCAGGGACACTGCAGCCTTCACAACCCTGACACCCCAAAGACTGAACACGAATCAGCCCTGACCACAAAACTCCCACCAACAGCCGAAAATGCTCCTAGAGCTCTGCCCAGGGCCTGTGCTATTTGTCCAAACAGGAGCTGTGCTCCCTGTGCCTGCAGCACTGAGACACAGCCTGGGCAGTTCTGTCCTCACAGGCATTCACCAGCCCCTGCAGGAACCACAGGCTGAGCCTGGATCAGCATCTCCAGTTACCAGCAAATCTGTTCCCAATATAGCAAACCAACCCTGGCTGGATCCCAGCTCCTCCTCCTGCTTCCAGCAGCATGCAGTTACTCACAGGAGGATGTGGACTGGTGAGGCACAAAAAGCCACAGAGGAGAGGAACATCCCTGAAAGGAAACTAAAGCTTAAAAAACACTGCCTTATTCCTCTTTCTTGTTCCAAGGAAGTACACGCTTGGTGCTGTTGGTGCTGGAGCCCTGTTCTAATTCCCTGTTTGTGCTGTTCCAGTGAGCACCAGCAGCAGCTGAGGAGCTGCAGCCACAGGCACAGCCTCCCCAGCATCCTGTTAATAGTGCATGAACCATCTGCAGTTCTCTGGGACCCGGCGCCTTTGAGCTCTAAACCATCCTTCTCACCCCGACTGTATCACTGCACTCCACACACTCTTTAGCACTGCCAGAGGGAAGCAAACAGACAGTAATTGTAAAGACAGGAAACACATCTGTCAACTTACACTAATTCCTGCTGCCAACAGGCATATCCTGAAATGCAAGCTGCAGCAGCACAGCAAAGGGATGCATGGAGCTGGGCGCTGCTACGGAGCTTGGGGCAAAAAATGGTAAAATTCACTTCTACAGCCTCGTTCTTAAAGCACCGTTTTGCACGAGTTACTTGGCAAGCAAAAACAAAGCAAAAAGTGAAGTTGGTGCAGGTCCCTCCCAGGGCCGAGGCCAGGCCGTGCTCTCCCGGCTTCCTGCCCCCTCCTCAGGATGCTGAGGCAGAGTGAAACAAAAGAGAAACCCCATAGGATACAGTGAACATTCAGAATGCCATTAGCCATTTCCTTTCAAAGAGAAGGCAGTGTAAGAAATGAGGAGGTTAAGGAAATCCAGCTGCTTTGTCTAGGTGAGGCAGAAAAAAGTCAAGCTCATCTCAAGGGGCCCTGAGGAAATCCAGCACACATGTCTGCAGCTGGGCCAGCAGGAACTGGGACACTGGGTTTATGCACTGCTTCAGATGCTGCTGCCCATCCCTCGTGTCCAGACACACAAACCTGGACAGCTGCTGTACAGGTCTTATTGCATTAAACTAAATGACTTTTTTTCTTAAAATTAATCCTTCTCCACTTTGTCACACACTGAAGAATTCATAAACAAACATATCAGTGCTCTTTTATGAAATGTTTCATGGGAAAGGAAACAAGGAGAGGGCTTTCCTACAGGTCACTGCTGGTTTCTGCCAGCCCCATAGACTTTCAGTTTCACAATATTTCTTACATTAAAAAATCTTTTTTGTCTTGATTTACCTTGTCAGTATTCAGACACTACAAAAGTAATTTGCTCAGCCCAAGGACCCACTGGCCATCCCCTGTTCTTCCCTAGATGTGGGGGGTTCTCCTCCTGGGTTCCCTTTCCCTGTGCCTGGAGAAGCTTCACTGCACCTCCCCATTCCCCTGCAACCACACTCCCAATTTACCTTTTCAGAATAATGTTCAGCTGGAAGAGGTGGGTAGTCACATTGCTCTATTTTTTGGCAAAGAGAAAACAGGTTCATTTTATCTCCATAGAAGGGACTTTGCAGAGCTGCCATCTGGAGAGAAAAAAAACAAAATGTTTCAGAAACATGAAGGATTTGAGAGTCCTTGGTGCTGCCAGTTTGCAAGAGCCAATTCTGTTCTGTGCCAGTGAGCAGAGCAAGGGATGCTGCTGCTCCCCAGCCCAGGCTGCTCTGAGACCCCAACAGCTCTGCAGCCCTGTAGGGCTGGTGCCAGGCTCTGCCAGAGTTCCCAAGAAAAAACCCCAAGAAAGAGGATGCTCAGACCACCAGCCCATCAGCAAGAACTCAGCTGGCTCTAAGACAACTCTGAAACCCTCTCAGATACAATCCTCTCTCTCTGTCTTTGAACATTTAGCTGCTAAGAAGATGAAGAATCTTGAAAGCATGAGCATGTACTTAATCTTTTAAAAAACCCCTAAACAACCTCAAAACAAATGTATCTCCTGCCAGAAATCTGCTATTTAAAAAAGAGTATCCCAGGCAGATATGAGAACAATACTACTGAAAATGTTCATCAATCTGCTCCTTTTCCTCTCAGCTTCATCTCAGGCCAGCTGAAGTTGATGCTTCTCAATGCACATTAAGGGGGTATTTGATGATTAATGGTCTGTTGCTCCTTACCTGTGCAGTGGAAGTGTCTGGAGAACTCTGGCTCTTTCTGACCCAAGAGAGCTCCCAGCAGGACTGGAGAGAGCCAAGACCAAATCCTCCAACCTCCCACCCCACAGTGAGGAACCAAGACTCATGCATTATGTTTCTTCCTCACTCCTCACCACTACTATCAGGAGTAACACTACGTTACTCCTCACAAACCCACAGACCTGAGGGTGAAGAGTCTCCTGACAGGATCCCAAAGAACCCCAGCATGGGGCAAGAGCATCTGGAAGATTTTTGAAGGCAAAAGGTGTCACTGTTACTTCATTACTGTCACGACAGTAGTAGGCAACTCAGTAGGAGAAAAATTACACAGTCCAATTAGAGACTCTGCTCCCCAAGTAGGACTGATAGCAAACTGCTCTCAATCAGCTAAAACAAACTGGAGAACCCAGCACAGACTGTTCCAGGGAGAGCACTAATGGGGACATTAGGGAAAACAGAGAAAGCAAGCAAGAGTTAAACAGGGTCTCCAGGATCTCAATACACACATCAATAATGCCAGGGGGGTTGAGAGGGGTTTTCCAATTCCCATTAACTTTTCATTCCAGGTTTAGTTAAGTGCTCGTGTGCAAAAGGAAAGGATTGAAAAGGACACACTGTGGGGTTTGGGATGGTAAATGCAGGGAATTAAAGTGGAAAGAGAGAGCACCCAGTTGTGACCACAGCAGCCAGGGCTGCAGGGCCATGACCACAGGCACTGTGAGTATCTCACTAACTACACTTTGTGATGCTGCACTGGGGTTTGCTCCTGACATTTTGATTAGAGCAATTACCCCAGGCCAGGCAGATCTCCATGGCAAACGCCCACCATGCAGCAGCACTGGTTCAAACATCCAGAGATGGGAATCCCTGTTAGTGCTTAAATTGATCATCTTGCCAGAACTGCTGAAGTCATTGCTTGTAGCTACATTCTGGGAATTAACAACTTATTTTTATCCCCTCCAAGTTATCTTGCTGACAGATATCTACAGGAAGTGAGGGATGAAGACAGTTACTACTATATTGATAAGATTTAATAAAAATCACTATTATTATCAATGTCAAAGTTAAGTGGTGCTATGTGGCATCATGTCCCAAAGCCCTCAATGTTCCCTAAGTGGATTCCAGTGGACACACATGTCTCTGAAGGCAATTTGTACATTAAATCTCTCTGCAGCTTATCTACACAATCTATCTGGAGAAATATCAGAAGTGACTCATACCCAAACAAGCATCCCTCCCTTACTTCTAAGCCAAATGGAAAAACATTCTCCTTACAAGACATAAAAGCAGATAAAACAATTCCTTCAAAGACACGCAGATCTGATGCTTCATTTTCAAAATTCTAGAAAGTTTAAGAAGTCAAGTAGTTGTTTAACAACTAAGCATAAAATTGGTAGCTGTCCAGTCCTCCCTGGAATCTGCAGTATCTCACAGCTCCTGTTCCCTAAGTTAAGGTTTACCTACGTAGGAAGGAAATTTAAAACGCTTCACATGCCAAATTTTTCAGATGTTACTGTAGTACTGCTACTCCTACCAGAGAATTATGTTTAGTGTGCAATTAATTCAGCTTCTTGAAATACAAGGAGTACCAAGACTCCTGTGCCATAAGGGGACCATATTGCCTGCAACAAAAACATATCTTAGCACAACGCTAAATATTTCTCTCTGCATAAATCTGGAATCCCATCCCCGGGAGCTGAGCCTGCAGTGACTCAGAGCACCCTGGCACTGCAGCAGCAGTGGGCACTGCAGTCCAACTGGGCCCACTCTGGCTGCTCCCAGCAGCCCTGGGCAGGGCCACAGCCCAGCTCTGAGCCCTGCACATGTAATGGGGAAATTTACTGTTACCATGTCCTACAACGTTTGTTAAATCAGCCAGCTGAAGTGCTCACAAAATGAATTACATTTCTGTTTACTCTCTAATTTCATGGGATTACTAGAAGTTGTGTTGAGAAGCAAAATGTCATCAGTTCCCATAATTGGTTAACCAAAGAGGATGTGAGCAATATTCTTGACTATATATCCCAGAGATTTTTAATTCTCTGGGTGGGGATAAAAGCTTTCTAAATGCTGGCATGCACTGTCACTTGAATTGGAAGGAGCATCCATCTAAAAAAGATTTAGATTAGATTATAAAGAGGTACAACACTGATACCCTTTGATCCCTGCTAAAAATTAAATCATAAACCCAAAAGCACAGTTAGTAAATCATAACACTTATTTTCAAAATACATGTAACAGCTTTTAAGAACAAGTTGCACACTGGGCAGTTCATCCAAATGTGTCTGCTCTTACAGCCTCAAGCTGTAAGACAATGTACAATTAGAAAAAATTCCAGTCATAATACAGTAGGTTAGAGACACTGATTTCACATCACATAAAACCTCTGTTTTTCCTTACTGGAAGCTCCCAAGATTAAAATACCACAATTGGTCAGAATTCCATCTAAGAAACCAGTACCTTGCATTCAAATGAATTTGCTATTTTCAAAACAAAGGCAGTCAGGAAAAACTCTGACTGTGCTGCCCTAGCAGAGCTGTGCTCCCAGCAGGAAGGGGCATGCAGTGAGCTGGCTGTTCATGGCTCCATCCTCCACATCTCTCACTTTGGGTGGCACAGCCCCCTCACTCTGCTCAGGAGGGGCACAATGGACACCAAATGCTTCTTCCAAGGATTCTCAACAAGTTGACTACAGGCAGTCTGACCTACTCAATCCCTGTCCCAGACTCTGTGGTTATGGAAAACCCAGGAGAAAAAAGTGAGAAGATACTTGCCTCATACAGTAAACAGCCCAAAGACCAGATATCAGATTTAAAGTTATAGCCGTTCTCGTGTATTCGCTCTGGGGACATATAGTAGGGAGTTCCCACTGCAAAACAAACACAGCAGGGTTAGTGCCTCACAAGTGACTGTGCAACCCATGTCACACACACACAGACTGCATTCTAGGGTCAGCTGTAGCACAAAGAGCTCACCAGAATCAAATATATCATCATAAACAGAGCAGAGAATGGTGAACGTGGTTGAAAATATTTCCTGTATTTCTGACATTTGGGAAACATTTTGTTTCCCTTCCAGGCTCCCAAGAACCTTTAGAGTGTCTTGGATGGACAGAGCCAGTGGAAGGGATCATGCCCTTGGACACCACTGGGTCTGGCAGGGCCGAGTGTCACAGGGAGACCTCTGACAGGTCACCAGGCACTGCAGGGACACTAAGCCCAGCACCAGCCAGGAATGCAAAACCTGTCAAAAAAACCAAGATAATAATTGCAAGCTTTAAAACCCTGCTCCAGCTTGCAGCTATGTCAGAAGCTAGGGGATTTCCATGTACTTCCACAAGTCTGTATTTTATCAAAAGAAATTTACTCAGTATTTTGGACAGAAGTTACAGGAAATTATTAATAAATTCCTTACCTCAAAAAGGTTCTTTTTAAAATCCTAAATAAGTTTCAGTTGTGGTACTGGAAATGCAAGACATCCTGGCAGTCTCAACTACATCAAATAATCCTCAGATACATCATTTATTAAAACATCCAAGGACTGTATATGCTCTTTCCTCCTGCTTCCCCCTTGCTTGTCCGTCCCCTGTCAATTTTTTTTCCTTTTGGCATTCCAGTGTATCCTTCTCCTAATTAAAGACCTTTTCTCACAAGATGGCAAATGCTTAATTTGCCTGTAATATTCAGTTTACAATTTCTCTGTTTGAAATGCTGCCTGAAGACAGCTGCAGGACTAATAAGCTGAAGGATGGTGCTAGAGGTGGAAGAGCAGCCACCACCTTCCCCAGCGTTCCCATGGAGGGAAACAAATGAGTTCTGGGGCACAAAGAACAACCTGGAGAGGCAAAACCAGGCCCTGGCACCTGCACATGTGACCCAGCACACAGAAGGTAATTTATTTGAACCCTCGAGATGTTCAGCAATCAGCTGCCCTGTGTGATGAACTCGGCTCATGCTTCCAGGTCTTTCACTTTAGAAATTACTTCCCTTTCAATGTGAAGAGTATCCTAATGAGAAGTTATATTTTTGGAAATTCTCTAAAAACCACAACACAGGGAGATGGCTTTGTTTCCATGCTCAGGAGGTGCAGGTCAGACTGGCACAGCCCCAGGCCTGGCTGGGTTCAATTGCCTGTGAAGGGCCCCTGTGTGGGGAGCAGACCTGAGCCCTGGCAGTGGTTAAGGATTCTTACTGGGCTACCCAGAGTAACTTCCTGGGACACCAGGAGCAGACAGGACTCCTTCTGAGGCTTTCCACGGCCCTGTCCACACGACGGACAGCACAGCTCTCCAAGTAATTCCCACACATCTGCCAGGTTTCTGTACAAGAACTGACTTGGCTGGGAGAGCACTGATTCATTTTCCTGCTTAAAAATATGCAGCTGCAGAAGAAATGGTGATTCATTCCAGGAAGTTGTGGAAGACACTTCTGGAAGTCCCCACTGAGCAGCAGCATAAGACACTTCCCCAGCTGCAGCTCCTCCTCACTGCTGCTCTGCCAGCCGTGCCAGGAGCTGCTGGAGCTGCGGAGCACAGGGCGGGCAGGAGGGGCACGGGGTGGGCAGGAGGGGCACAGGGATGGCAGGAGGGGCACGGGATGGGCAGGAGGGGCACAGGGTGGGCAGAAGGGGCACGGGGCGGGCAGGAGGGCACAGGGATGGGCAGGAAGGGCACAGGGATGGCAGGAGGGCACAGGGATGGCAGGAGGGGCACGGGGCGGGCAGGAGGGGCACACGGATGGCAGGAGGGGCACGGGGTGGACAGGAGGGGCAGGGGGCGGGCAGGAGGGGCACGGGATGGGCAGGAAGGGCACAGGGCGGGCAGGAGGGGCACGGGGCGGGCAGGAGGGGCACGGGGTGGGCAGGAAGGGCACGGGATGGGCAGGAAGGGCACAGGATGGGCAGGAGGGCACAGGATGGGCAGGAAGGGCACAGGATGGGCAGGAGGGCACAGGGATGGCAGGAGGGGCACAGGGTGGGCAGGAGGGCACAGGGCGGGCAGGAGGGGCACAGGGCGGGCAGGAGGGGCACGGCAGCAGCCCCACTCGTGCCCAGGCTGGGCGGTGCCAGTGCCAGGAGCTGCTCTGGCACTCTGTTATTCCAGGTCACTGCATGGGCACCAAGAGCAGCGTGTGGGCTGCAGAGCCAGGCCCTGCTGCCAGGGCAGCAGCTCTGCTGGCCCCACTGTCGGCTCAGATCACGCCTGCCCGGCCGTGCCAGCGGTGACAGGGCTGTGACAGGGCTGTGGCAGGGCTGTGACAGGGCTGTGGCACGGCTCAGTGCGTCACCAGCCCCGCTGTGGGGGCACAGGGCTGCTCCAGCCCATTAATGGCTCCGGGAGCGCTCCACGCCTGAGCTCATTTCGTGGAGCCCACCTTGCACATTTACCTATCATTACTGTGGCCTTGTCAGCAAATGTACAAACAAGCAGGGCTCTGCGTTTCCAAACTGATGCATTAATTTTTAAATAACTGCCATGATAAAAGACTGACAAGGCCAATTCTCTTTCTGGCCTGTCCAACATTACGTGGGAATCTCCTGTAATGAGCATCTTCTAGGAAGCTGCACAAGGCTTCCAGTGCAATCAGCCGGGGCTCGCCCTTGCATCCCATTAGTCAATTTGACAAGAACAGTCTAATCGGAGACTATTAATCAGAAACTTTCTTCAGCGTTTGCCCTGCTGCAAATACAAAATACTGCTCAGATTCAACATTACTCACCAGGCGGCAGAGTAATGCATTTGAAGTTATAAAGGTCGCAAAACCACAGGGAAGATTATGGTAAAGGAAGGAGCTTCCTGCTCTGTTTCTGGAAGTTGGAGCCCTTCATTGCAACATCAGCCACTTCAGAGATGCCAGAGCATTCCTGCTCTCCCAGCACTGCCCATGGGCAGCTACAACAGCCCTGGGATAGCTGCAACATCCAAGGTAAGGAAATGCTAATTATTCCCAGTTAAGATTAGGATCGAGTCTCTTCTTTCACAAGGAAAACACAAAGGCAAAGGTGGCAAAGTTATTCCAAAAATGAAATCAAAATTCCATTCCTCTCACATCTGCAAACATGGCTCAGCAATGAGCAATGCTTCCTCAGAAACTCATCTCTAGATGAAATCTACTTACTCTTCGAGAGAAACAATAAATATTTTGTGCATAATACTGCAGCTGTTGTTCCAAGACCTGTTGTCCTAAGCTCTTTTTTTTTTTTTTTTTTTTCATTTCATTCATATAATTGAATCACACAATCCTATCAAACTCCTTATAGTTCTGTGGTTGGGTTGGGGTTTTTGGTTGGCTGGCTGGCTGAGTTTTTCACATGTAAATAGCACAATCTACCTGCAGCAATTCTGCAGCTCTCTTTTCTTCCACAAATACCGAACTAGAGGCAAACCAAGAACTCCAAACACACTTGGCTGGTGACGTTTTCAGTGGATTTCTTGTGTCCATTTTTTTCTTACCAAGTCCTGATTACCAGCCCCTCCAAGCCCTGGGATTTTGTTTCAGATGGCAAACTGGCTTGGCAAGCAAAAGAAAGAAAAGAAGGCAGACAAATGGTCCATTTATTGAAGAACTCTTCAGTTCCTCCCTGCTCACCCTGACATGCAAGCAGGAACCAGAAGGAACGTGTAACAGCCCATGTACTCCAATCCAGGGCTATTGGCATGTTCTAAACTGGGAAGATTTGACTTATGTGAATCTCCCAGAAGGAAAATCTGCTCCAAGTATATTCTTGTCCAAGAATAAATAATAAATCATCTGCTCCAAAACAAGACTATTCTGTGTAAAATTGGTTTCTTTTGGGGTTTGGTTGGATGTTTTTCTTATTCCTCTTGTTTCTTCAAAATGTAAAGCCAGTCAGAAGTTCTGGATAATGCCAAGTTTATTTGGCTAAAAATGGACATTATACCAGTTCTCAAAAATGTTATCCATTGTATTATTAATGGAAATTCTCTGTATTTATTACAGCTCCTATTAAAACAAGCTCTATCAAGATTAATGTTAAGTTTGCCAAGTCCAAAATTAGGGAAGGAAGGTGAACCACCATGTTGTAACAAGTAGTAAAATTCGCTTCAGCTACACCCAGTACCTTGCAAACATGAATTTGCTGGTAAGGCTTGTACAGGAAGAGCCCTTCCCTATGGAGAAGCATCTCCTGTCTCTCCAGGGAGCAGTGGCAGTTGAGGTGTCACCCTGTGAGCTCCCACAGCCCCAGCTGGTTCCCGCTGCCTGTCCCCGCACTGTGAGAGCTGGAGGTGCCCTGCTGCCCCTGTGGCAGGTGTGCCCATGGAGGTTTCCCAGGGGCCAGGGCTCTCCCTGCCCCGTGGTGTCCCTCTGCCCCGGCGCCGCTCCCGGCTCCCGCTGGCGCTCCGAGCTCGGCGCGCGCCGGCATCTCACGAGCTGTGTACAGGCAAATCTTTCATTTTTCTTTCATTACCTCGGCATGTACTGTCACTTAATTTTTATGTATGCAATCCTCCCTGACAAATATGATCTGCTGCCTGGTAATTCATCTGACGTTCATTCTGTTCCTTGCTCTAATTACGGCTCCGTTCCCGCCGAGGCGGCGGGCGCTGCCGAGCCCCTGCTACACCTGTCAGCCGGGTCGGGGCTGCCTGATGCCCTTTCATGCCAGTCTGCTGCTAGCAAATACAAGCAAAGGGAGAAATGAGATGAATATATTTGCATAAGCCGCACGTTCAATTCATGGGTCAGCAGCCAGAGAAATGATGGCTCGGGGCGGTTGCCAGGGCAACGCAGCAGCGGGAAGTGCCCGGCCCCGCCGGCGCCCGGTGCCCTGCCCTGGTCTGGGGCGTCCGTCCCTCACAGCTCCTTCAGCAAACGTCTTCATTAAACCAAACCCAACACCAGTCCATTTCCTGCTGCTACAAAACCTCTAGCTCTGGCAAACTATCCAAAAAATAGAGAGAAGCGTCACGTCTGCGTATTTTCTGATTGTTAAAATATTCTTTTTCACTTGGATCCAAGAACCGCTGGAAATGGTGATGTGTCCATCCCGCCCACAACATCTCCAGTCCCTCTCACTGCTCCCTCTGTCCTGCACCTCTCACCTGTTTGCAGGACACTGGTGATGTGAGGAAGGGCAGGGTTTGTGCACCAGGGGCTGAGCTCTTCCTACTCCAGCTTTCTCAATTAAGAGGGAGCAGCCCTGGTAAAGGTCACAAGCTTGGCTTACATGTGCAGCCAGTTTCCAAGCCCCAATTTATTCTTATTAATATAATAAGTGCAGCAGTCAAACTGGATAAGATCATATAATTAGACATGATCATATTTTGGCCTGTTCAGATGATGTGATTGTAACTTCCTGTGAAGAGGATTTATTTTCATCTATTAAGTATGGTGGGGATATATCCTAGGACAGCTTTTGATACAAAGGGTAATCTGAAATCTCCTATTTTACAAAAGTAAACTACAGAAATGCTTCCTATTTTTTAAGCACACACAAAACAAGGCAGGTATTTTCCTTCCTTGTGCACTGAGAAGCCCAGTGCTACTGGCCAGGATTAGCAATGAAATTTGTTCACATCCAAGAAAGGATTCAGCAAGACACACTCAGCAGAGGAAATTGCACAAACAAAAATGTGAAACAAATATTGTGTGTTTCAAAGGCAACTGAGAGACATTAGTTTAAAAGAGCTTAAATATTACAACAAAAGCCAAAGTTCCTTCACTGCTGTAATACAGAAGCACCTTTGGGACTCAAAAAATTCAGATCCCTTAATAAAAATTGAAAATCAGCCACCTCTCAAGAGGTTATAGAGACAATTATGAAATACTTTATACTGTAAGACTTGAAGAATGAACTGCATAACTATGCAATTTTCTATAGCACTAGAATTAATGTTAAAACTAAAAATGAGGAAGACAACCTTGAGACATGTGTAAGGTATGAAGAAAAGCTGGATGTTCAAAGCATAGGCCAGATTTCAAGTGAACTCCCTTTTTAGGACAGATCAGACATGAGGGCTCACCCACCTCAGGCAGTCCCAGCCCTATCAGGGCAGAGTCCTGACCAGCAAAGGTAAAAAGGTAAAAGGTATTTGGGGGGAAACACTGAATTCCAGCAAGCACCGTGCAGCCAAAGTGCTCTTTAGAGTGGAAAAGCTGCATTTGCCATGTGTGCTGTAAAACACACACCAGGCCAGGCCTTCCAGAAAAAAATAACAGGTTTTTAAACAGAAGATACCTATGAATGCCTGCAAAGAGCATTTAAAATGCAGTCCCCATGGCCTGACTCCCACTCGTGTCACCCCAGGGGGACAGACACCCTGCATGTGAACATCAGAGCTGGGAGCGCACGCCAGGCCCTGTTAACGAGTACAGCTTACCTAAGGAATGTGCTGCAGTGGTTTTAGAACTAAAAAACCGGCCTAATCCAAGATCTCCCAGCTTCACCACCCCTGTGGCTGTTATAAACACGTTGGCTGGTTTTATGTCTGCAAGAAGAAAAAGGTAAAAGGTCAAAGCCACAAAAGGTTATTTGGTTCTAATGCTGCAATAGAAGCATCGCCTGGAGCGCTCACGGTACAAAGGGGCTTGAGCAGAACCTGCTTCTTTAGAGCTTTGATAGGCTCAGCCTTCCAAGGCTTCCAGTTCTGCACAGACACAAAAATCAGAGTGTACTTCCCAGCACACAAGAAATACCAATGAGGGAAAATGTAGGAAACAGCTCAAGAGAACAGAGGCAACCTCTTTAACTGCTGGAAATCAAAGACACGAGCCCAGTTCTCTTTGGGAATGATCACTTTGCACAGGAAACTGCACTGCCCACCACCATCCCCTCATGAAAAGGGTAATTACTGTTCCACATATACATAAATTCTGGGCTCTACACAGCCCAGCTGGTTCATGGAGGGTAGATATCACTACAACCCCAGTTTCCCAAGCAGTCATGTCAGAACTGAGTGAGAGGCTCTTTCCTCATGTTAGAGCAGACCCAATGTGAGAGACTCCCCATTTCAGCCATTACAGCCCTAATTCAGGTACAAGTGATACACTGCACCAGGGGATGTGTAATGGAGCAAAAATGATATCACATTGCTGAAAAATACAGTGAAGAATTCCTCCTTCAAAGGAGAAGGAACTAACAAGCAGCCAAGATGGGTGCTGGTACCTTTTGGGAAATTTGCACTTCCTGAGTCCAATCCTTCCCAAAGCACCTCACTGACACTGAAAGCAATAGTGTAATTTTTGGATAGAGCTCAAAGTTATAAGATGTTCTGAGACAAGAGACTCAAAAATAATTAATGAAAATAGAGAACAGGTTATGAGAGTGTGGGACATATTTGTATTAATATTTCAGAAAAGCCTGCTAGACAGGAAAACTCTTCTCAACTCTCTAAGGTCACAGCTAATATAATGAAGACTATTTCTTAGAGTTCACTGTATCCAGGAGTCTCAGCATTTTATTTCTGACACTTTTCTAATGGCAAGTTTGACACTTCTACTTAATATCAGTGTCTGGAATACAAAGCAGCTCATCTTCCTAATACCACCCTCACTTCGGCCTGAATGCTTTAACGATGAGGCAGAGACAGAAGGAGAAATCCATCTCGCAGGCTCCAGCCTCTCTAAACATGCATTGGCTGAACATCAGCATAATTGTTTTTGAATGTAGGCGCTTACTAATTGGAACATTATATTATTATTCAGTGAAAAGAGACTGAATTAATGTTACCTCTGTGCATCACCCTGCGGGAGTGCATGTGTTCCACTGCACTGCATAACTGCACAAAATATTTCCACACCGTCCTTTCCGGGATTAACCGTTTCTGCTTTTTAAAATACTGTGGGAGGAAATAAATAAAAGATCAGTGAAAAAGCATATTTGACTCGTTCCTGGAATTGTGTTAGTCAGCTGCAGGTTGCTCACGTCTTCCAGATCTGCAGCTGCATGACTTTTCTTCTGATTAGCTTTTAACTCCTCCTCTCTGTGTGGAAACTTCGATGCAGTTCGCTAATTAACAACTATTATGAAAAATATGCTTAAATAGGTTTGACATTTTTGAATGGACACAATTATGATTAGCATTAATCTCCTTAATTACCTTGCAAAACATATTTAATGCCTCAAAACAACAAATGTCTCAAATATTTTGCCTTAAGAAACAAAAGGCCATTAAACACCCCCCTTGTAAACATTCGTTATTGCATTGTCTACTAACATGAATAAGGAAATCTGCTTTCCTTTTTTAAAAGATGGCCAGAGCATCAATAAAGCATCCATGTTCTTTCTGTGATCAGGTAGAATAATATATTCCATTTCATGCATAACAGGAATACTAAATGCCCTGCACTCTGCAGTGACAGAGGCTCTCCTGATCAGCTGGGTGTGCTCAGGCAGCACCGAGCGCAGCCGGGCCCGTTCCAGGGACCTCTGGTGCCTCAAAGCTCTCAGAATAATGGGCAGCACAAAGCAGCACCACCGAGGGCAGCGTGGCCCTGGCTCCCTGCAATACTGGAGTCTTCTTCAAGCCACTACAGGAATAAAGAGCCAGCTGCACACTTCAGGGAAGGCCAAACATTGCAGACCTTCAGCTGCTCTCCCTCCTTTGCAGGGGGGCACCCCAGCCGTGTCTGGCACCGCACCCAGGCATCCCAACACTGCAGGGTTTGGATCGTAGGTCCCTGGCTTCTCACTGAGCCAGCTCTACAGCCAGAGCATTAACAGAATACCCTTCAACACTTGCGGAGGTTTCCCACTGCTCCTCGAGCCCTGCCACACAGGGTGGCACTGGGAGCACCACGCACCCTCCTGCCTCAGCACAGCTGCACTTCCTCTGCATGGCACCCGTGAGGATTCCCCCCTGCAGCAGGAATAAAGGAAGGCAATGGCTTGCTGCCCCTTTCTGCATCTCATGCTTTTCCCCTCAGCACTGACATCTGATGTCCGTTGTCACATTCCCTATTTTATGTGAAACGCTGTTACCAGTTCGTGTTTGACTCAAGCAATGGCAAATTTTCTTTTGCAGATCAGCTGTGAAGGGGCACGACTGTGCAATTCCCCAGGCAGCAAATCTGACAGATTGCAACAGTCTCAACCCAAAACTGGAGAGAGAGCACAGAGGAATTACAGAGGGTGAGGGAGAAAGTGTTATATACACAATAAAATTATTTCATTCTCATTAAAATATTTAAGACTGGATATGCAAGACCACAAGTGATAATTTTCTAAATGTCATGTCCAATAAGGTTCACCTGACATTTACAAGGAAGTCCCAACTCTCCAGTGGGTTTTCCTGCAGCTCTACATCCCTCATAAATAATGCAGGCACCGGGGCATGACAGAGACAGGCCCTGGGTTTATCACCCTCACACCTTGCCTGGGTTGTCACTGCTGCTCCACCAAAAACCCACACAGGAGCTTCAGCTCCCAGGGAAGGAGAGAGTGACATAGAGGAGCTGGTGGGGAAACTCCCCTGCTGCAGTGCAGCTGCATTTAACAGGCAGCTTTTGTTCCCTCTTGCCTTTAGGGCTTGGTTTTGGGTTTTTTACCTCTGTTAGAAATTGTAAAAATTTAATTCCTAGATTTGTACCAGTTGAAAAACTTCATTTATATGACCTTGAAAAAAGAAATGCATCTTCTTCATGTCTGAAATACAGAGGGAACACAGAGCTGTGGACACTGGAAGCCAGCATAGTCCAGAACTGGGCAAGGCACCAATCCGAGACTCTACCAGTTATGTTTTGGAAAATGTAACTCTTATTATAATGACACAGAAAGTTATTTTTAAAATTTAAATAGCCAACCCTGATAAGCAAATGAATGTATTTGTCAGTATTTTTGAACTAAAAACTATAGATGACTAAAAAATACAAATATTTCATATAATGAGATCTTAAAATTCTGTAGGTAAAACTTTTGTAAGTCAAGATTGCAAAGTCAAGCAGAACCCTTGCACAGCCCAGGGAGGCCTCACACAGCCCTGACTTCTGCTCCTACAGTCCCTGGGCTTTTTCCATCTTTGACCACAAGCACAAAGGGCCTGAGATGAGCTGCAAGTCTCCCAGGAAATGGTGGGAAAAGGGCAGAAGGCAGCAGGAGCCCCAAGGGAAGAGGGAGGCCAAAGGCAGAGCTGCTGTGCCCCCCCAGCTCCCCTTCCCCCTCGGGGGAGGCTGCACTGGAGCTCCAGGGCTGTCCCAGGGTGACTCTGCCAACTGCTGCTCCCAGCACTCGCCCAGGGCTCTCCTCTCACACCCAGCAGATTTTCCTGGATCCTGGAAATTTAGCCACTGACTATGGACTGAATGGGGAACTTGTTTGACAGCCTTTGGCCTAGTGCCTCATGGCTCTGCTGGCAAAGAAAACAAATCTGTTAATAAGATATTTTAACTGTGACAACAAGGAGGAGGAGAACTTTCCAAACATTCATTTATGATAATTACAGAATAATGATGGCTAAAACCAGGTAAAACATAGAGAGAAGGTTGAGAGTGCTAACAAACATGATATAACACATCTGTTCTCACAAGGGATGTATGTCTAAAGATTAACATGTCAAAGAAAATATAAAAGCAGGTGGTAACAGCTTAACTAAAGCTGGTTTGCAGCAATACAAGTATTCCTAAGAGCAACATAAAAGAAGAACAAGTACTTGAAACATTTTCTCAAACCCAAATCCCCATTGCAAAGGAAGTCAATAGACTTCCTTGAATGTCTTCAGAGTGGCAGACAGGCGATGTGAATAGTGAACCCAACAGTAATTAAATGTCCCCATCAATCATGGGCTGGGTAAATCAACCTTGCAAATAACACACATGTCCCACCAGATCACAGACACTTCCCTCTGCAGCAGTGACCAGAAACTCAGGACATGGCTGGGGTATTTAAAATGCCACCAGCCACTTGGGCTCAGGTCTGGAAGCAACCCATGGGTGTGCAAAACTGCAAGGGGAGTAAAAAAGTGTTTCTAACCCAGCTGTGCTCACCCACTGCCTCAGGCCTGCCTAATCCTGGAAGTCTGCAGCACCTCCAGGACAGACACATCCTTACCTTAATCATCTGAGAGAGATCCCCAGCATCAGCCAGCTCCAGGACAATGTTGAGTTCATTGTCTTCAATGAAAGAATCCAAATACTTAATTATGTTGGGGTGGTTCAGTTGCTGCAGAGGGAGGGAATGCAAGAGGAGCAGTTACAAGGTGGTCAGGACAACTCCAGGCACAGCACCTGCACCTCCTGTGAGCCACAAGGGCACCCACAGCCTGGGCCAAACTGCTCCAGACAAAACCCTGGGACAAACAGCATCTCCCACAGGCACAGCACCCTGGAGGTGTCCTTGGCAAAGAGCAATTCCACCCAAACAGAGTGAAACAACCTCTTCTATTGCAAACTTACAAAACATTTGAAAGCAATGTCCTGAAGGATGCCTTCTTAAGCAATAACCAATTTCCCCCCCCCATTAAATGGGAACAAAGCCCCAGATGTTGGTTACAGTACTCAAGGTCTTTTGCCCTTAAAAGAACAGCTCAAACTAAAACTTTGAAGGAGGACAAAACCACACAAATTGTACATGTCAGCATCTGATTATTTATGCTGGCTTTTTCACTAATTCCCCTCTTTCATTTCAGTATAGCTCATTCCTACATTCACAACTGATCTTGAATTTATTTTTTTTCTAGAACCCAAAAATACCACAGATCCTCTTTCTGAACGTAAACCTCAGCATTATTTTCCTCCTTAATATTGAGCAATTGGCTCATGTTTATCCTTCCCTACAGCCTACAGACTCAGGCCACAACTGCATGAATTTGAACAGAAATCCCCAAAATCACAGGCACAGAAGTAATTATTTAATACTTTTAGAATGAAATTTGACTTGCTAAACTAAATTTTTAGCCCTTTGCAGTCTGTTACATTTACTAAAAATAGGTATTTGAAGTGCAACACATCCATGTTTTTAACCAACAATTTAAAATTAGCTACTAAGGCATCAAAATCACTACTTGTTTTAATCACTTAAACACACTCTGGTTTCAGAGCCTTTATCTAAATGATCATTTTTCATATGTGATATTTATACACACACATATATGATATGCACAGCCAAAACTGCTTTCTCCTTTACTATGTAAGCTTTATTTGCCAACCTGAAAACAATTTTTTCCACAAAACAAAACAAACAAAAAACAAAACCCCAAGAAAAGAAAAATAAAAAAAAAGAAAAAAGTTATTATAAAAATTCTTACCTTCAAGAGGTCAATTTCTTTAATGCAATCTTGCCTTGCCTTGGCATCCATCATTTCAAAAATCTTCAAACACAAAAGCATAGAAGATAAAAATGAAACAACAAAAAAAAAAGTACTTTATACTTTAACAAGCAGTTGGTGTTTCCTTCCCCAGTCTGTACATCCTCTGCTGTAATGAGTATTCACACAATCCCCAGATCAAAGAAAGATCAATGTTTTCTTTATTTTGAAACCACCACAGGGATAACATTGGGGTAAAAACTAATTTTAAAACCCAGAGGCAATATTCTAACCAGCACAAAAAAGAAAGATACAAGTTTGTGAATTTGCTGCTGTGATTTTCATTGGTTTAATTATTATCAATTCCATATAGTAAATAAAAGACAAAATGTTTACTTTTCTCTTTTAAACAGATACAGCTTCCACTGATTTCTCTGTAATAATTAACAATAACTTTGAGCATTAATACGCATTCTGCAATGATCACTAAATCACTGGAAATGGGAGTTTCGAGGATTTGTTGAAGGATTAAAGGGAAATTTCTTCAAACAAAATGCTGTTCTCAATACTGTCCTATACTTTCAGCCAAGTTTTAAAAAATCTACACTTCTGACATCCAAGTTCTCACAAATTCTTCTCCAACTCCACCAGCAAGCCCCAGCCTTTTTTCCTTCCATGTTCCTGTGGCTCAGCTGTGTTGGGATGGCAGCTCCTCATGGCACCAGCACAGCCACAGGCCCTTGCTGTCTCACACATTAAAAACTATTTGGTGAGCCCTCTTCCCAAAGTAAAAGGTGAAATTTGAAATAAATATGAAATAGCAGCAGTGCTGTGCAATCCTGACGTGGACACAGGAACCCCCTGAGGGGTGATGAGGGACCAGACCCTGCAGGGCAGAGCTGGCAGCCCTGGGTCACCAGCCCTGGATGGTTCCCATCCCACCCCAAAGCAGGGGCTGCAGGAAATGCTCACCTGCACCTTCTTCAGAGCCACAGGTTTCCTGTCCAGCAGACAAGTAGCTCTGTAAACCTCGCTGAACTGGCCTCGGCCGATCTTTTTCTCAATCTGAAAATCTGCCAAGGTGCAGCGATACGGGTACGACGTTAAATGTCTCTGTCAAAGGAAAGGCAGTCAGGGACCCCAGAGAGCCACTCGGCCCCTCCTGCTCCCCTGCTCGTGGCCAAGGGCTCAGCCTTGGCCCTGGGAGTGGAGAACATCCCACCACAAACACACCAACTCCTGGCACATGTAGCAGCAACACGGGCTGGAGGAAGCCAAAGGACTCCTGTACAAAGGGAGTTAGAGTCTTGCCTTCCGTGTAAGTAACTAATTAATCCCCAACTGCTCTGGCTCGTTCCACAGCCTCTCATCAGCTCTGCCTGCCTGTGTCAGCGGGGAGATGCAGCCCAGCAGTCCCAGGTAAACAGGCAGGCAGGCAGGGAGGCCCAGCCTGACGAGGAGCAGGGACCCCACGGACCCCAGGGCTCCTGGGAGCCCCGCTCGGCTCCTCTGGCACAGCACGGCTGCCAAACAGTCCTTAAAAAAGAAATTATCAAAATTAATTACTCCAAGTATTCAGTTTCAGCATCTTGAGCCACTTCAGAGTTTGCACCAAAACCCCCAAAAAGAGAAGTTACCAGCACAGGGGGTGGGGAAGGGCTGCCCAGGGATGAGGCAGGCTGCAGCCCAGCCATGCCCAGCACAGGTGTCCTGGGAAGGCTGCAGGCATAAGGAATGACCATTGCTAGCACTGCCATTTCCTAATGCAGCAGGACAGGGCTGGAACTGGCATCTGAAATGCAGGAAAAGCTTTCAGCCCAGTGTTAGGACCTGCAGATATTTCTGAAGGCAAGTCCCACAGAAAGAGGAAGGTCATTTCTCCACATGCTCCTTTCAAGCAGTTCAGGCCATGGTTCACTTTAGGAACCCTCCTGTCTCCCCTGCACTCTGGAACAAGTCACCAGCGATTAACTGCAGTCAAAGCAAAAGCTTTTCTAACTTGCAGTCACCATTCACAATAGAAGCAGCACTTCTAACAGTGTTTTATGAGGCAACTACTACAAAACTTTATTTTTCAGAAAGAAATTCATACCGAAATCAAGGACAGTTTCCACTCACCTTTCCTAAATCATTAAAGTGTGCGTTTACACCAAGAGTGCTTACATGTAAATTAATATTTCAAGCACGAGCCGAGAAATATCTACCAACTCCTGAACTTGAAAGCATAAACAAATGTTAGGCAAGTGTGAGGGGAATGTGCCCCAGCCCCTTGGCCACGGAGAGCCCCAGAGCCTGCTGGTGCTGGGGGTGATGCTGCCCATGCCTGGACACCTCTGCTCATGTGTTCTGGCACCTCCAGGACTGCAGCTGCACATTTACATATGCAATGACCTAGATTTGCATGGGCTATCACAACCTATCAGACCTAATTAAAGTAACGGAGCTTTCAGAGAGGGCAGGAGATGTTCGATTGTGGAACAAACCAGGAATCATCCTCAGGTGAGCCCAAAGAGCACCAGGAAGCTCCCTCTGATCTCAGGCCACGTTCCCTTCTTGCTGTAGCTGAAGGCTGGCAGGAAACTCTGCTGAGCAGCACTGCAAGGACACCCAGAGCACTGGGACCCAGCTGCCTCCCCAGGCACACACTGCATCTATTCAGGACTCCTCACATGGGGCTCTCCACTGCTTTCTAGTTCTTCCACAACTCACCACCATCATTTTTCAGAAAGCTGGCAAAGAACCAATCCCTATCCATTCAAACCCATGATCTTTATTTCTGCAAACCTCAGAGTTTTCATGTACAGATATCAATTGTGTGCAGTAAGACACCACCATCATCTTCTAACTTGTCCATTAAAAATACATTTTCTCATTCTTAGGACAGATTTAGGCTCAGGTTTCCATAACTGCAGTAAAATCAAGCCCCTGCCTCTACAGATCAGGTGTCAAGGTCAACAATGGAGCTTGAATTAAAAAAAAAAAAAAACAAATCCAAACCTAAATGAGCCAAGAAAAGGGAAGAAAAAAACCAACCAAGCAAAAGGAACCCCAACCCTGGACAGTACAAAAACTGGGCTGTTTGCACAGTTCTGTTCCCAGGGCAGCTGTAGGAAGGGCACAGTCTGGGAAGAACTTGTTTTCAGACAAAGGCTGTTCTCTTCATGCACACAAGGAAGTCTCATTCTTCTCCTACTCCATGAAAAAAAAGCGCCAAAGAATTCCTCATGCAAATAAAAAACTCATTCATTTTGAAGAAGAAATGCAGAGATCATTCCAAGAACAAGCTCTTCTGGACATCTCCTCTGGCACACATGTGCTCTGTGAGATGGAACCAGTGGTGCCAGAGCAGAAATTCCAAAGCTGGCAAAAGCAGGCAAGGGCAGCCCTTGTCAGAACGTCAGGAGGAATCCTGCCAGGGCTTTCAGCCTCCAATTTTGAGGTGTTACAAGATTGTCTGCAGAACAGAATTTGTAAGGTTTCTAAGGACAGGCAGGTAGGATGCCTATACACCCTGAACACATTTGTTGTGTTTTATTTTTCTTCAGGAGTAGTTGTCCAGAATTTGTGTTTTGGGATGGGGAATAAGAAGAAACTCTTCTGTAGAAAGACTTTCCATCTCCAGAACAATTACTGCTTGGCCAATACATTTGCCTCTTTGTAATGACTTAAGATCCAGGGCAAACCTGACCAGCCCCAAGAGAACTGTGGGAGCAGCTGTGCCTGCAGCCTCTGAGCCCTTGTTTTGGGCCAAGGAGCACCCTGAGAGTGAAAGCAAAATATCCCAAATACTGCAGAGCCAGACCTGTCCCCTGCTCCCCCAGAGGCACAGGGAGCCCAAGGGCTGAGAAAGGGGATTGCTCACTGCTAATTGGCACAATACAGAAACCCAGAGTGCTAATGTTAATTAATAATCAAGTCAGTTGTTTTACTGCTGATTGGCATGAGGAAAACAGGCACCAGTCAGCCCTGCACAAAGGGCTGCAGGCATTTAGAGTATTTGTAATCAACCTAAAAACTGTTAGGATTAGTTAACCAACAGTTAAAAAGTCAGACAGTCCAATCTTCAGATGCCAATAAAAGCATCTTTCCTGTAGAGCCATGAAATGAAATATTCTTTAGAAGAGTAAAAACATACTCGCCCAATTAATTTTCTGAAATCTCATTAAAAAATTTAGCCCGACTAAGTCATACACTTCTGACCTGAATTTTAATTATCTTTACGCTGGATATAAGGTTTTTTCTGATATTTGCAATGCATCATTAATTTTAAAGGAACGGTTTCCTTGCCTCTAAAGTGCATACTTCATCTGAGTGACATTTACTGTAACTAATTTCACCTTTAAAAGACATCTGCAGTGGTACTGGGGGAGCTCCAGCCCCTCCTGCAGAACGTGCACACACCATAAGCAATGATTTACTATCAACATCAGTATTTCAAACCCTTTTAGGATGTCCAAAATTATACACCTGCCTCCATTCAATAATGCCTACCTGAAAAGAATTTTGCATACTTTAAGGCTGAAATTCCAGTGTGAATTTATGAGAACACATTAGAACAGATTGATTAAAGAAGGAACTTCTAAGCTTGCAAGAGATGAGGAAACTTTTAAAATATGGATTATCCTTCAAACAGGTAGCCAAGTAATTATTGAAGAATACATCAGGTTTTTCAATTTGAGCTTCAAAATTAGACTACACAGTCATAAAATACCCTTCACCTGATATGTTACTGGAATTAAAGTTTGCTGAAGAACTTGGCTTAAGTTTCAAAGTTTCAGCATCCCTGTCAGCATGATTGGGATCTATCCTGATATCCAGATATTCTGGGCCTATCTAGACATTTGTACTACTACACCACAAGGGAAGAGAAAAATACCAGCTTGGAAATAGTAGGACAAGGTGACATTCACAAAGAAATTAAAATTACCATAGAAATAATCTCTTAACAGCTCTGCTGCTAAAATGTGAGTATATAAAAGAGCTATTTAAAAGTGAGTTACTGTGTTTATTTAGTATGAAAACTAAGTGAAAAATTACAACTCTATATTTTTATATCACTGATTTACTCCTAAATAATTTTTATTGCTTACTGCTACTTAGTGTTTACACACTAAGTAATCTGGAGACTTAAATAATTAACACCTTCATTCTGGAACATTACTAGAAAATGTTCTCCCTCTTGCTAATGAACTTCCTTGGGGTATTTCTGGGCAGGTATGAGAGCCAAAAGCCAAAACTGTCATTTTATTGGACATTTTAAAAAAATGTTTTTATTACAGATAACTTCTAAGTATCCAGCATTACTCAAAGGTTTCATCTTATTAGCTAAACTACAGCAGTTAAAGACAGAAGAGCCTGACTCATATTCTGTACTGATGAGCTATAAAGCAGAAACAACACCTCTGTCAGAACTGACAAAAAAAGCAGCTTTAGGAAGCAGCATAATTATAAGAGAAGCTTCTGGGAGAGGAGTTGCTGCTCGGGACTTTTGGGGGCTGGCACAGTAGTTTGTAATGAAGGGGCTGCAAGGAAGAGAAGGCTGTTCCATACAAAGCTCCCTCCTCATCCAAGGCTCTAAGAACTCATGTTCTGGTTTTTTTCTCCTTAAGTTTTTATCTCTGCCATAAATGACATTTCTCATAAAACCAGTTTGGTTAATTTTATCTTCCCAAACCTCCCCCCCACAAGCCATTACACAGCACGTCTGCATTACTCAGATTTTTCAGAAGAAAGAAAGGATCTAAGTTCAGATTCTCCAGGTAAAAAGTATCAGAGATTTGAAAAAGTGTATATAAATATATTCCTGAAAAATGGAAAAGCAGAAATATGTCATCAGCAACCCCATCATGCCACCAATGGAAGGCTTCTAAACACTGCCTTTTCTATATGCATTTTTCCAGTTCCTTGGTAGACTGTATATTCTTGTTATTCAGGTCTTTTTATGTTATTTTGACAGCAAAACCAAAGGCAGTCTTCCTGCAATTCTAATTCCAAATTAGACCATTCTCAGAACAGTTTACTAGAGCCCTCCATTAACAGGACTTGGGTATTACCAGAGTTGAGGGGAGGTTTCACTGAACAATGACCATACAGCAAAATGAGCCCACTCAGCATCAGCATCACAGCAGAACACAGATTATTAGCTACTAATTACACTTAACTATGTCATTACAAATTCTAACATGTGCTCCAAGATGCCATGAATGTATCTGCTGCACAGGAACACTTCCTAATCTTGTTCATGAAATAATTACAGGGGCACTATCCTGCCAAATGAGGCAGTAATTAACCCTAATTGCTCAAAATGCAACTGGCTAATTCTAGGAGATTAATCAAGGGGATTCAATTATTATTAAATGACTTAATATGACAAATTGCTACATTAGGAGAGGGGGCTTTGCTCCACACCATGGTACTTTCCCAGCAGTGCATTCAGTGTGTGCACAGAACTCCCCCTCAGCAGAGGCTGTGCTGGGCACTGGCAGAGCTTTCCCAAGGAAAGTGGGATTGATCTCCAGCTTGGGGACCCTGCTCAGCCCTGCTTGGGGACCCTGCTCTGCTCAGGGACCCTGCTCACCTCTGCAGTGGGAACAACAAAGGCTCACCAGCCCTCCCCATGGTCACATCCCACCACTGCTGCAATTCTCTTCTTTCTGACAGCTTTCCATGCTGCTTTTGGTTCATTCCTTAATACGACACAGGGGCAAAACTGAATTGCTCTGATCAACAGAAAACAGGCTGAAAAGTCAAGCAGCCAGAATTCACAAAATCCAAGTTTCATGATTACACAGACTGTGGGTTAATCCTGGTTTTAGCTCCCCTTCTGCAGAAAGGCAGGAAGAGAGAGGAGCTGCTACAGTGAAACTTCATTATAGTGTGGACAAAACACATTGCAGGATGAGTTCCAGAGACTCGCAGGGAGCCTACAGCTCCATGGAGAATGAGCTTTTTCTTTTATCTGGTAATTACTTCTCTGGCACTTACTATAAAAAGAGATAAAATACATTTATTCACTTACACAATAATCTATTTTACTTTGGCCTTTTCTTCAAAGAGTCAAAGACATGAGAAAGCCAACTCAGTATGTTTTCATAAGATGATTTAAAAACACTAGCTTTAAGTAAAATTCAAACTATTTCCTCTTTCTTTTATTATAATCAAAAAATGGGTTCAGGAAACTGTCTGTCTGGTAGAATCCCAAACTGGATATTCCCTAAAACTGCTACAACTGCACTAAAAACAAAAGGAGGGGGACAAAAGCAGCTAAATGCTAAGAAATCAGGAGACCTTTATGGAACGAAGATAAGAAAAGACAGAGGGAAAGGGATCAGAGACACCCGCACTTACCTGAGGATCATGCTGGAATTCCTGCCCTGGCAGCTTGCACAGAGGGTTGTTCTGGTCCCCTAGATGATGAGGATGGTTGTGCTGCCCTTCCATGGTATCATACCAAACTCTGCCTCTCGGCTCTGCTGAGGCAAAAGAAAGGGGAGAGGTTTCAGGCCAGCCCAACACAGCAATGGGAAATGAGAGTCTGATCCCCTTCAAAAATGGTACCAGAACCTGCAGAAGCTGTAAAGAGCTGCCCAAGAGGCAGCTGGGGCATTCCAGTGCTGGAGTCACACTGTGATCCCAGATTAACTGATCCTCAGGGACAGGGCTGTGCACACACTTCAGGAACACCGTGGGCAACAGTGATGGGGCAGCTGTGGGACACCTCCCCTGCCTGCAGAGAAAGAATGAATGTACCCAGATTTTCCAGCCCTTCTGGGAAATAAAACCTCTACTTGAACCATTTGTGTTCAAGCCTGACTCGGGGACAAACTCTGCTAACTCTGTCAGCTGCTCAGGGAAGCAGGACTGGATCACAGCACTCCCTGCTCCACAGCAGCTCTGGGGCCAGGCTCTGGCCCCGAGCAAAGTCAGGCCCCAAAACACAGTCACAGCACTTAGAGAACACGCACAATAAATACACCCAGAAAAGGCCATTCACAGGTTTTGGCCATCCCTTACCCACACCCTGCCATTCCCAGTTGCATCTTTCCTGTCCTTGGCACTGACTGAAGCCTAATGGAGAAAAGGGAAGATTCAGTGGCCAACACAAGCATTTGCAGAAACTTATTTCAAGAGTTTTGGCAAGTATTCACTCAGTGAAAGAACACAACCTGACCTCATTAGTGTATTAATAGTGCATGCCTGGCACTTGGTCAATGACTAAGTCTTAGTTTAAAATACAAAGGTATTTTAAATATTTGTGGGAGTGGGGGAGAAAATATGATGAAGAATTTCTGCAGCAAGTAGTGCTCAATTCTTTTAAAAGTTGTCTGTGAAATAAACCCTTAGCTCTGGCAGATCTTTCCCAACACCAGCTACCATAATACAGGGGGAAAGCAGAGAGAGGCTCTTCTCATGTCTCAAGCAAATGAACCTTCACTCTGACAAAACAGCTGCAGCTCCTGCTACATTACACAGGTGAACACACGGGTTGCTCTCAATAAAAACAGTTTTTCAAAGTCAGTACCACGAACTCCAGTGGGGGAAGGAGAATCACTGCTAGTATGAAGAAATTTAAGATCTTCTCAGTCTCAAGCATGCGTAGGTTTACTAGTAACCAGGTAAAGATACCTAGATAAAACTGTCTCAATACTGACACTAAAGTGCCCTATGAAATTCCTACCTTATGTTATACTGCTGGAACTATCTTAATTATTTTGTTATTCAAGATCTGTTGAAAGGTTTACTTGAAGGGAGAGCCACATGTTCTCACTCTTCCAAGTCCACACACACAGAGCAAAGCCTGGTTCCAACACAGGAACCTGGACAGGGCACATTCCCAGCACAGACACATCCAGGCAGTGCCACTGAAGTGTCTGCAGCCTGACACTGATCAAACTGGGCATCCACTGTGTCCTGCCTTCTGAAGGACTAACACTCAAAAACAGGGGAGGCATTTACTGATTTATCTCTGGACATGGGAACCTGAACGCCCTGACCACAGCCCAGTCTGGGCAGTCCCCAGGGACTCTAAGGAAACTCGAGGAGCGATCTTTGCTGTGAGGCAGCACCAGGGCAGGGACTCACAGCCCAGGAGAGCCCACGAGCAGGGACGGGCCAGGGCAGGAGCTGCACTCGGGCACTGCTTGTTTGAAGTGCTGCAGCTGGAAGCAGAGGAAGGAGTAAGAACAAAATAGCAGCTTTGAAAAGAGATCCAGCAGAGCTCACATGACAGCACGGAGCCCGCTGACACCTCGGGACAGCGTGTCCTGCCCAGGCTGTCAGCTTGGCTATTCCAGGCTTTGGCACTGCACAGGGACAGGGAAGGGGAATCCCCGGGAAGGGGCTGCACAGAGGATCTTCAAATAGCTGCCAACAACACACAGGCACTGCACTGCAGCAGCAAAGGTACAAGGCACACTCTGAACACTGGCCCGTTTTTACTTGGCACTGTCTTAGCTCTGCACTTTCCCTTTTATTCCTGCTTCCAAATTTCCTACAGAGTTCTGCAGTATCACACATTTTAACACTGAGTCTTGACTATGACTGTAAACCAAAACATCTTTAAATTGTGTGAAGCATCACATGGCTTTCCAGAAAGTGAATAAAAGAACAGGATCATCATTAACATCACAGGAAAGATGGCCACAACCCACATGGGATGAACAGCTCCTTCTCCCACACTACTGTCACCTTACTCTGTACAGTTATTACTCCATGCAGCAGCACTCACAGGTAACCTGGGGTTTTTCCGAATACAGGGAAAACAAAAATTCTCTTGTGCAGTCAGCTCCCCTGTCACATGCCCAGCTGCAATTCCTCTCTGCATACCAGTGTCCATACACCTAATCAGTAGAGAGCAAAACACAAAATCCCATCAAACCCCTGATACCTTGCAGGTACCTGACAGGTGGGATTCTCAGGGCAGAACAGCCCAGGGCACTTGGTAGCAAAGGCCAGGATCATTAGTTACAAGACACTCATTAAGGAGCAGAACCTCATCAGCATCCTGGCACTCAGTCCCAGCCGCCCCGGTGCCCCGGGTGCTCCTGGTGAAGCAGCTGTGCCCAGTCTGATCGGGTATCACCATGTGTCTCAGGATGCCTCCAACTCAACTGCAGGCCAAATTATTTGCTCCCAGATGTATAATCAACATGACAGCACCTCTTGAGCAGGCAGCAAAGCAGCAGCTTGTGCTCAGCGTTACAACTGCTTTCTGTACCAGCACTTTTCACCTTCCTGCAAGACACAGCAGCTGCTCTGTGTGCCCTGTGCTCAGCCCTGCTGCTGCCCACCACACACACACACAGATACACACACACAGAACTGAGAGTTAAAGCACAGGTATGTCACACACACAAATCTGCTTCCCCCTCAGTCCCTGTATGCCTCTCTTCTCCTCCTACACAGGGACCTGTGGGGGAGCCAAGCAGGTCTGGTTGGGCACCTTGTGTAAAACAAACAGAAACAAACAGCAAGTCATATATGGTTCCAGAAATCCACAAGCTGATTAAAACCAGTCAAGTACACGACTTAACCTAATGCACAAATGTCCATCTTTTACCACACATGGGGAGTGTGAGACTGAAATGCAGCAGGGCACACCCACCAGGACCCCAGGCAGCTGTGATACCCACAGGGATGGGAGTACCATCCCTGGGTATCCACTGCCATGGCAGCCAGGCTGGGATACCCACAGGGATGCACTGCCATGGCAGCCAGGCTGCCACTCCTCCTGGAGCCACTGTGCTGCTCACTGCAGGCTCCCCAAAGGCTGCAGCAATGCAAACTGTTTTACAGAATAAACACAACCACATCAGCACCACTTTCTTCCTCTCTACTGCCCAATAATATTCTTCCTCTTCCTTGCTCATAAAATAAATCTGCCAGGATACTCTATGAGATTACCTATATATTTAAATGATGATCTGGCCTTATGATTACATTATCGCTGTGGTTCAGGGTAGGTGCTCTGGGGAAGGCAGCCCAATCCTAGGAAAGTATTATTTTCGAGTGACTTTTATTGTCCATTACTTTACACCATTTCTGCCACAGCTATGATGCCTGGTAGGAATAGTTCACAACAGAAATATCTTTGTCGTTAGTATTCTCATTGCAATTTAGTCAGATCAACCTTTAAATCTCATCCATCATACTGAAGAGCTTTGGCAAAGCGAGCACAGTAATATATGCTTCCATGCAAAACCTAATTACAGGCTAGGTTAAAAAGCCTACCCTGTTCCTTCTGCAGTGCAAGGTGACAGGAAATCCTGAGCATCCCTTGGTTTCTCACTCTCCCTTTTTGCCGGTGAAGTGCGTAACCCGTTCATTACAGCAGACTGATTCTGTCTGGCACATGACAAACTTACTTGAACCTAACAATTAAACTTCTGACAGCGTTTCCAAAAGCAGAGAGTATTTACTGTAAATGCCTGACAATTTTTTTCCTCTCTGCTCATCTCTCTCAACAGTCACCTTATGATGACTGGAAATTACCATAAGCAAATAGCAGTTAACATCCAAAAACCCCTCATGTAAATGTGAAATACACACCTGCCAACACTGAAAAAAAATGAATATGAATGTTAAACGAAACAAGACGAGGAATGGCACTGAAACGCTTGAGGAGAGAACACTGCAAGAGCACAGTTAGAGAATGTGATTCAGTAAAAAAGTGCCCAGCAAGAGCTGCCTGTGGAGGCTGGTGGTCATGCACGGCCACCCTGCCCTGTGAGAGGGACTGGAGCCTCTCTCACCAACAGCTCTGGCTGCACTGAGGGAGTTCAAGCAAAAACTGTTAAACAGAGTCCAGTAAATCACCCAGAAACAGCTTCTGAATTTCAGGCCTAGCATCACGATGAAACTGCATCTCTAGAGTCACACACACAAACATTACAGTGTGAGTTACCTGCAATCTGTAACCCCCTGGGAAGGATGAGGGTCCTTGTAACAAACTGACCACTGAAGAGAAGATGGTGGTTTAGTCACACCTCACATTTCAGAGGGTTGGATTTACCCTGAGAGCAGATGCAGATGGGTTTCTGCTAAGACTTTGTGCAAACCAGATTTTCAACAGCCAGTAAGGGATGGGCTCCTCAAAGACCCCAAATCCCCTAACTGAGAATGTTTTCCTGAAATGGCTGAAAAGCCCTGGAGCTTTTTCATACCCTGTCAACAACTGATACTCATTAAACAAATGCTGTGACAGACACCATAATTCACTGTTCCATACCTAGAAGCAAAATGACATTAAGTCAACTATTTAAAGCTACGCAGAGTCATCTCTCTGTGGATGTCAATAAAACAAATGCTTCCTGCCAATAATTAACTGCATGAAACATCCCACTCTGTTTCAAATCACTACCTACACCCAGCTCAGGTCTGTATTCCCATTCTAAGCAAGCAACATTATAACTTCAAATACTCTGTCTTCTGGTTTGGGGGAAAATCTAGTACAGTGGCTGGAAAATAGCGAGGTTGGGCAGAGTGTGCTTGGCTGGATCACTGTGTTTGAGGATGCCACTTGAGCTAATACAACACTTTTGAGAGAACATTTCAAGTGCCCATCTCTCACCAGGTAGGCAGGCAGCTGACTTCTAATTTTAGTTTTAAGTTTTAAAAGTTTTAGCAGAGTTACGGGTTGGGTTTGTTTGGTCAGTTTTTTCCTGTGTTGTAGTACCAGCTCCCTAGAACTTGGTCCTGAACCAAAAACCATAATTGTCTAAGTCTTCTGGACACATTTCAGATGCTCTGCAGATCCATCCATTCCAAGGGATGGTTTCACAGGGCTCCTATGAAACAGCTCCAGGATCAGTGCCAAGAGCACTTGGTGATTCATATTTTAAGGTAAATGTTCCTTCTCACCAGCTTAACTGGACTATTCCCACCCCTTCTTCCACTGCACTCAATTTCCTAGTAAACACTACATGTAAATATTTATGTGTGATGTTTGTGTAGGATGTAAACATCAAATACATATTCACATCCAAAAGTCAGGGTGGATAGCAGTCAGCAGCATTTAAAGGGACAATACTTCCTCTGAAGAGAGGTGATACTGTGACCATGGTACAGCAACGGCAGGTTGCATTCTTCCCCTAGCAGTTTTCACTTAGGTGTGTTTCAGTAAAGTAACAAGCCAACTTTAATTTATATTCTTGCAGTTGGAATTCTGAGCCCTCCAGAAAATTCACTGTATTCATTTTTATCACCTTTGAACCATTAGAGCCAGATCTCTCAGGCCACTGCTGGTAATGACACACATGTCAAAAATAAACACATACCAAATCTACCTGGAATTTTACTGTACTGCTTACCAAGCATGTGACAACATGCTCACGTTTTAATTTATAATGCAATAAAGCTTTCAAACACGAAGCCAAATTATTTAAGAACACTTCTGTTATCCTTCTTGGAATTCATTCATTTCTGATGAAGGGAAGATTAAATATAGGCTGGAAATATATTCATAACGTAAATGTTCACAGAAACTGCCAGACATTTTCACATCATTAAATGCTAACTGAAATGAGTCCCATCCCGTGGAACACACACTGTCTGTACCAGCAGCACCACCCCCGTTCCAGGCTGGCTCCTGGCACAGGAGGGAACATCTCTCTGAGCCCCCAGCCAGGTGACAATGACACTGAAACACAGCTCCGCTCTCCTGCTGCACCCGAAGAACCCTTGTCAAGGAGAAGAGTCAAAACTCAAGCACTCGGGCAGATGGACTGTTCTGAGGCTATGGTGAAACCCCTCAACCCAAACCACCCCCTAAAACAAGTTTCTATAAGACACAGCAAAGAATGCAAACTGCTTCCACAGCTGGATCCTGTCAGACACCTTTAGTGACCACCCATCCCACACAGCAGCACAAGTGAACAGACCATCTTAAGCCGGTAAGACAAAACCAGAACCAAGATCCAAAGTTAAAAAAAAAATTTGAATCAGCTCTGCTGCTAAAGGGGCAAACCCTGAACGTGGCATCCATTCAGCCCAGCCCGTCCTCAGAAAGTTTAACAAAGTTTTCTATAAATCTTTATGTACATATATGATTGGAAACACCACCACTTAGCACTTACAAATATCTTTTAATTAGAACACTTCCAAGCACTCAAGAAGTGTTAAGCAAACCTCACAAAAATACTTCTGAAATACTGCAGAAATTTCTGAAATGTTTGAGAAAGGTAGATCAAAGTACAAGAGCAAGCCCATGTCAGATGGGCTCAAAATCCACAAAACCTGCTGGAACCAACTCTGCTCATGCAGCTTCTCTCTACAGCCGTGCTGTTGGCTATTAAAGACTCAAATTATATCTTTAATCCAGGGAAAAGGAATGGAGGAAAATAGAGATATATGTTCCCCCAACTTCAAAACATCAGAACAACAGCTTGAAGTATTTACATTTCCCATAATCAGAAGGAAAAGGAAATGATGCTGAGAATTGTGCAGCCCAGCCAATCCAAAGATTCATGTGATTCAAATCCAAAAGCAACTTCAAAGCCACCTCATAAAACTCTACCCAAAATGTGCAGGCAGCCAGATGTTGGCATCGCAGGAAGTGCTTCACAGCATCTGGATCCTGCAAGCAACAGCCAAACGGAAGCAGAAACTCTTCTCCACGTAACATTTCTCTACTTACAAAAATAGCTATGCTAGAAATAGCATCTGTGGGTTTTCCACCCCAGCATAACCGGGGCGGAAAAGTGAGTGAGTGAGACGGCATTATCAATATTGCTACTAAATAAAAGTCAGCTTCCCTGCACATTCCTGAGTACCTGCAACTGATGGCGCAAGTTTTCCAAAAACAAATGCAGCTCTTTGGTTCATCTCCCCGCTTCTGTATCCCTGCATGCAGCACATCTCCATCTCCCCTCCCACACAGGCACAGCTGTCCCTAAAGAACAAGATTCATTCACCAGTACCTTGCAGACCAAGGCCACAGGGTAAAACAAAGAAGATCTGTTCTTTACAATGTCTGCAGAGCTACTTTTATTACTTATTTTGATGACAGACAGGGTTAATGAAGTTCTTGCAGAGAACTCTCCCTTTCCTGGGCTAAATGCCCAAATTCTTTCAGGATTCACAAGACTTGTCTATTTAAATTGGGTCCAATTTTTTTTCCCTACAGAAAGGCCTGCACAGAATGTTCTGAAGAGAAGCTGGGAATTAACCTTTCAAGAAAATTATAACTAAATGTGCAAGCTCTGTATAAGAGACAAATCACATTTCCCACTATATTCTGCCCTCTGTAACCATTTTCTATTGGTCTAATAAGCTTCAGTGTTGAAGCATAAACTCAGTAGTATCAGATTATTAAAAACCATGAGCTTACTCATGGAAACAAGAGTCCTGCCCAGCCTGCATTTCTTTCCTAATCTTCCCAATGCTGACACCTTATTAATACCTGTGAATAACACACTACAACTCATCAAAAGAAATTTTTCAAGTCCAGCAAAATCCAGGTGCAGCTATGCCTGACCAGGGAAGTTGGAAGCCACGTGGCAAGGCAAGTGCAAAAGCAGAACAGTCCCTCTTCCTGCATTAGTGATGAAGCAGAAAAGTTAAAATAAGACATTACAGTCACTTCAAAGCACAAACCACAGGAACTAAAATAAATCCCAATAAGTCAGTCACAGAGTAAGTTATTGCATACCTTAATACACAAAGAACTAAGTGCAAACACAGGTAGAGAACCATCCCCAACACTGTTTACTCTTGGATGGTAAAGTTCTTACATCTGACACAATGTTATAAATTGAGTAATTGACCCACAAGGAAGTAAAGAGCTCAAGAGAGTTAAAAATTACCCTATAAATACCATAAAGATTAACAGGTTTGTAATACCCACCCAAGAAGCGCTTACTCTAAGTAGAATGATTATGAACACACAGCAAGAATATTTACTCCATGGCCCTGAGTTCAGTATATACAGACTCCACAAAAGGCAGCACTGCTTCTTAATACACTGACAGCTGAGAGTCACTCCTTGGGTTTCCCAGCTGATCACAGGGTGGCACACAGACACATGGTTGTGACTTACTTGGTTCCTTAAAATACAGTCATGTTTTTTAAAACCTTTTAATTGTTTCTTGGGGGGTTTTGTTACAATTTAATATTTCTGAGGCTCTCATTTTTTTTACAACTCTGATAGAGTTGTAAAAAGCAGCACAAAGAATTAATCAGAATCTCCATGAAAGAGGAAGGAATTTTTGTGTTCATGTTTAGTATCTGTGTACCCTGAAACCCTACTCTTGGGGAAAGAAACTTAAAATACCTACAGCTTTTCTCCCCTCTCCTCACTGCAATGACAGAGATTTGCCTCAAGAAGCAGAGCCCACCACAAACCCTCCAAGAAAGGCTTCACATTCAGAGGAAAGGAAACAGGCAACACTGTTCCAACAAGGAGAAAACTCATGCCTTTACAGGATGGCAGCAACAAGACACTGAAATTCCTGAAGGGATCGTATCAAATGTACTTTGAAGCTGTCATCTGTGCTGTAGGTGGGCATTCCCCAACTACTGCACCCT